>NC_136426.1:198929616-199529616 GCF_052849685.1 Lactuca virosa
AAACATAAAAACAAACTAAAAAGCAAATAAACTAAAAATTGAAAAACTTCAGTACTCAAATCATGACAGAGACCTGTTCATGTCGTGGAAATTGTAAAATCAGAAAAGTTTATTTATTGAAGAAAATTAACTTTTTATGATTTTGAAGTCACAAAAAGGATCGATTAACCAAAAGTAATTAAATTAAAAAAAAATAAGTTGTTCCCCAGCAACGTTGCTAAAAACTTGATATGTGCAAATATACTTGTCAGTTTTAAATTTATAATCCTAACTAAACTTATCTACTAATGCAATTCTAGGCAGTGTGCCTAGTCCATTTATAATATTGAAAAGTAAGTCATGTATCAAACTCAGGGAACGAAATTTGCTAATAAAATAACTACTAAAATTTAATCTAAAACAATAACTAAAATTGGGGGTTTTATCCGATTTTGCAAGTTCAGACTAACTTAACGACTTAGTTAGCTCAAAACTAAGCAAACAACTAACGAAAGACGATTGTAATCAAGAGAATGAAGAAACTTTCATTTAGCTTTGAATCCCCCTTTTTCCTATGTGTTACCAAAATAAATATTATTAAGAATCTTCATCTGATCACCTAATGTTTTAACCAATTCATGAACTACTATGCAATGAACATACACAAATGAACACATAATTGATTATTTAAGATTATTGGGCTATCTAAGATAGATTAATTATCTATGATCAAGACAAATAACCAAACACAATCACGATCAAATTAGTTTCTCTAACACAGTTAAAGTTGTTACCTTTATTACCTAATCTAGGATTAGGTTAGTCCTAGCTCTAGCAATTTAATGATCATAAACAGCTAGGTAGACAAGTTCATGCAATTAAAATGGTAATTCACCTACACATAAATTGAATCTAAGCAACAAAGATTGAAATTTTTAACATGCTAGGTATTGATAATCAAACACAAGCTAAACCAACTTCATAAAATCCATGAAAAGAGAAACTAACACATAGTATTAAGGTTCATCTACACTAAACGAAAGTCTAATGATTTAGGCCATCATTGTAGAAAATAAACACAAAAAATCATAAGAATTTAAACTAGAGATGATCAATCTAATGCAAACTGAATCTGTTGTGTAAATTCTTCCTACAATCTTCAAAGCCCTTAATCTCCCATCTTCTTCAACTTCCAACGTTTGATTTTCGCAGCTTTTTTTTTCTCAAAAGTCGTCTTAGAAACCTCCAAATTCTCTCCAATTCGTCTTCAATGCGATCTAACAAACGATATATATTGTTTCCATAAAAATCTCCTCACATCGTGACCAATAGAGTGCCACGACATGAATTCAATATATATCCTTATTCGACAAGGAAACTTGCTTCGCCATATCTAGGAATCTTCTTGGAAACTTGTCACGATGTGAATAACAATCGCTCATGTCGTGAGCTTGTTTATGACGTATATAATCGAGATCTTTCTTGATGCCTCGCCGTGGACCTCAAAATACCACGTCGTGAGAAGTGCATTTAAATCAAGTTTTTCTCCTTTTAGCTCCTAGTTCTAGCTTTAGTCTTCCAAGTATTCAGCTTTTGTCATTTTTAGTCCTTTTTCTTCAAGAATGTCATTTTTGGCTGCAAAATACAATTTAACTCAATAAGCACCCAATACATTTGCATTTAACCAAAATATAGCTTAAAATTTATTAAAATAATGCCTAAATATATGTATAAATATAGCAATACCAATAAGTAATCATGTCCAATAAATAGCGAGTTAAGGATCAAACCCTAGACACTCCTTCTCTCCTGAAAAAATTAGGCCCCTCGCCTCTCTTCCCCATTGGAAGAAAATTATAACCCTTCTAGGATTTGTGAAGTTTCGTTCCTAGCTCCTCTTTCCTAGGGTTTTATTTTTTTTCTCTTTCTTTACTCTTGGATGTGAATCATTAAAGGGATTCTACTTTGGATCCTCATAACCAATCAACAGTGGCTATAGATAGAACTCAAGCAAGAAGAGTTCTATCCTATAAAGAGGTATGTAATTTTCTTATTACTTTCAGTAATTGTAATAATAGAATGAAACTTAAATCTTTATAGTTTGTATTAACACAAAGAAATAATTATATGTTTCGGTTGCGTATAACAGTGTGTTAGTATGTAGAAAACCTATCAGTTCTCATACCAAGGTTGTTGTTGAGTATTTCAATAAATGAATAGTGGTTCACATCCCACATTGCTAAAAGGATGAATGCTTTTGATAGCTCCATGCTTATAAAAGAAGACTACGACATTGGTTTCAAATCACCCAAACCAAAATGCACTTAAATTGTTTGTCTCTTTCTTTCTTCTCTTGTTTTAGAGTGTAGAAAGTGTTAGCTTACACTTTGGAGAGTGTAAGTATAATTTGGAGGAAGCTTGAAAGATTAGTCCATATGATTTTAACAATTTATCTTATATTGTATCTTTCTCCTTAGAGGCTCGTGGGTTTTCTTTGGTTTTTGAGTTTTCCATGTATACTCTTATGTCGAGTAATTTTCTCTATTATTTTTATCCTTAGGGCTATTTCCGATCAATTGATATCAGAGCTCTTAATTTGGAGAAATTCTCAATTCTAGAGGTTCCAATTATGCTTTGTGGTTGCAGTTTTGTCTAATCTTCCACAACCATAAATGAATCTATATTAGTCGTTTGGAATAGTTTCTTGGTACTTTGAAAGTTCTTCTTATATTATGAGTTGTAGCTTGGTCTAATTTCACTTTAGAAATGAGCATCCGTTGAACTTTTTTTTATGACAGAAAAGACTGGAGAAGAGCAACCATACTTCGTCAAAAGGAACAATTTTGATGTGCATGAACATGAAGAAGATGAAGTCATAAAATATTATTTTATAGTGGAAATGTAGACATTATAGACATGTCAAGAGTAATTGTCTAGGTGGAGCAGATTTAACAAAAGGTTCCAATACAGCTAACAATGTCTCCATCATTACTAAACTTTGAATTCAATTCATCTTTATGGTATACCTGTGCTACCATGAAACAAGATGTAGTTTTGTTAGTAGGTTCATGGATTTACACATGGGAATTTGATTGGTACAAATACAAGACATGTGGTGAAGTTAATGTTGATGGTTGATGAACTTCCAGGTATGCCAAGCGGAGAAGTTGATTCATAAATGTTCAACAATTTATTCAAATATGCACCGAGGTGAAAATCTTAGAATGGTCAATTTTAGCTATTGATACTCGTGTATGAAGGAGTGTGATAATTCTATGACTCTAATATTATGACTGACCGTTGAAGATGATGTTCCTTTTATGGGGTTGCGTATTTCTTTTTCATTTATGTAAGGTGGAGATTTGTTGAGTTTTTTGATAAATAAATAGTGGTTCTCATTCCATTGCTACAATGATGAAATATTATGAGGTTATCAAGCTTATAAAAGAAAACCAAAGGTTTTTGTTTCAAATCACCCTAACCAAAATACACATGAAGTGTTTGGTAATTTTTTTTCTTACCTTGTTTTGGAGTGTAGAAAGTGTTATTTAATACTTTGGATAGTGTGAGTATATTTTTGGGGTGGTTTGATATATCAGTCTTTATGATTGTAATAATTTATCATATAGTGGATATTTCTCTATAGAGGCCTGCGGTTTTTCTCAAATTTTGGAGTTTTCCATATATATTCTTATGTTTAGTTAATTTCTTCATGTTTATTTTTGGGAGGATTGTTGGGGGGAGGAGGAGGTCCTTAAGGCCATTTTCTCATCAACTATCAAGTTTCCATCTATATCCTTAAACATTCCTTCCACACCATGAAGAATTCCATATGATAGCAAGTCACATTTAACTAGAGAATATAGAAAACACGATGGGTGTTATTTCATACCAACGCTAACTAATTTCCATCTACACCCTGCTTACGTATATGTGATGGGTATTTCAGGTTAAAATTAAAATATATTTACACAACCAAATTTCAAATACACAATTTATTGACACATGCAACCTAAGGATCTATTGAATTTTTTTGATGTTATAGGAACATACTTATGAAACATTCAAACTAACCTACTTGCAATCGAAATTCTAAAGGATTAGTATGCATATCTTTTGCCATAATCAAATATAACAAATTACATCTTCAAGTATTATAGAGCTCTACGGAAAGCAAACATCTAAAAGTATGAATGTCTCTAATGACAACCAACACCCTAGAACACTTAGAAAGACAAGAGGAGAGAATGGTTAATGAGAAATTCGGATTTCTCATCCTTAGAAGCAAAAACCATGAAATTTGGTGCTCAAGGGGTCCTATTTATAGCTAAGATAACTCGCAGGTAAACCATATTTGAACAATTAAATATTAGATTTTTTCCCAGTTTAAATCCTTTCCTTATCAACTACCAATTGGCTTCCAGAACCCCTAAAGTCTCTCCCAAAACCGCCTGTTGGTTCTAGAATTGTCATGTTGTTGAATTATTGAACAATTACAATTCAACCCTTACACCTTTAATTAATTTCAATCAATTCCAAATTAATTATAGATTAATTTTGATTAACAATTAATTAATTACTACTATTTCTAATTAATTTTGTCAATCATATAATAAATTAATAAATCATTTTGACTTTGACCAATTTAGTTATGACCTTAGACACCTATTAACAATATCATCATCTTTTTCTTCAACAACAAGAAATATCACATATAGAGAAAATATGTCGATGATATCCACCTGGATAAAAAGGGATCTATTAATATTCTAAAATTAAATCCTCAATGGCAGTTCGAAAGGTGTAGGTCCTTAGAGATTTAGAGGAAGGTGGTTGTGTGTGTACATGGGGAAAATAACGGGATAATTAGATGAAAAGTTGGAAATAAACTCCAGACCGATTATACAAATATTGGACCGGTCATAAGCTATATTTAGGGATGTGCTTTGGGCCGGAACCAACCAGGACCAGACCGGACCCAAATAACACGAAACCCGAATTAGATAAAAATTTGGAAATGAAATCCGGACCGATTATACTAATATAGGATTGGTTCGGTTCAAGTATTACGGGTTCGGTTCAGTTATTATCCCAATAGGACCGAAATAACATTTACATTATGCTTTTGAACTACAATGACCGAATAATACAAATAAACCGAAATAATCCGACTAACCCAAATAAAGAAATAATATATCTAGTTCAAGAAAAAAAATATTAAACATTGATAATTTAAATTCTAAAAATCCATAATTCATATTAAAACATTAAATATTAAACATCCAAATTAAAATATGAATCTCAAGTTTGTTTCAGAAATAACAATGACCAAATAAAAATTAATTTTTCGAAAATATTAATCGGTTGTTTTCCTTGTCATCTCTATTACATAATAATCATGTTATTTAGAAATAATTTAATAAATATGAAAAGCAGTATAAGCATAAAATTAAGAAAAAAAATGTTAAGGACCAAAAATAAAAATAAAAAATTATTTCAACACAAACCAAAGAAAGTGCATACTACATGAACCGCTTTTATTGTAGTTTACTCTAAATAAAATTATGCATTCCTTACATTAGGCCTATTAAAACAAGGGTTGTCACACAAATAACCTAAAAAAGTGAAATTAATATTATGGAATGAACATCTTTCAAAATTTACTTCTATTTTTATGTTTCAATTGGTTGCTGTTGATTAGATTTATAAATTGTTTCTTGTTTCAGTTTTTAAAATAATTCATTACAATCAATTCCTGAAATTAATCAATTTCAACTGATAGTAAAGTAGGTACATTTATATGTTATTACTATATTATTTGGAATTTCATTATTATATCCACTTTTTAATTTTAATAGTTTAATTATTGACATTTCAATAAGTTTTGTTTGTTTGCAACAATAAATTTGTTGCCAATATTTTTACTAATTTTACATTTCAAGATTAATAGATTGTTTGGGGTTTGAAAAAAATGTTTCGATAGTCAAAGAATAAACTGGAAACTCCTAACAATGAATCAAGTGACTATTTAATTTTCCGGTCAGTCCTTTTGGCCCGATGAAAGCGTTATTTAAGTAATCCAGACAAAATAACCCGAGAACCAAATAAGACTAAAATACATACCCGAGAACCGACCCGTATAACTTGTTCGGTCCTAATTCGGTTTAGGTTGTTTTCGGTCCAAATGCTCATCCATAGCAATACTATTTTGGTCAAAAATGTACTAAATAGAAATTAACCAAATTATTAAAGGTTTTGGTGTTGTAATCAGAATCTTAACCAAGATTCAAGGTGCAAGAAACAAGAATTACAAGAAAAGACATTGATCTTGAATAAGATGATCGACACAAAACCTCACGAGTTGGAAATATTTGGACTGAATTTCTTGATTTTATTAGATAAACGATTAAGTACAAGTAATGTATGTTTTGTAGCAGAATATAAGTAAAAAGAGTGCATGCTTTTGTAATTATAGTTGCCTATTTATATATAAAGTCACTAACAACTATAAGCTGAATTCCTAAAATCGTGGCATACTCTTCTACCCTTGAAATCTTTGATGATCCGATCTCCTTTATCATGTAATTATTGGAAACCAAATGTTTTCTTCACGTATCTTATGCCAATTCCTATTTGAATGGGTTTTTATTGACACATTCAGGACCTGGATCAAATATATAGACAAATAAAGATCAAACTGAGGGTTAGTGATCTTTAGCATCTTGGTCAAGATGATGGACCACATCTTGACCAACATGCTACTCCAAATCATGCATAGGATTTCAGTCAGAATTTATGCCCAGCACAATTACCCCTTAAAATATGGATTTAAAGATAAAGTTAGATTTTAAAATAAATTTCAAATTAATATCATGGCTACCGGGAACTAATAAGACACGACTCTTTTCTCAATGGCTAAAGGATTGTCGGTTTATCTTTGCCTTCCTGAGATTCATCATCATTGTCCATTATAATTTCAAATAGAAACCCTTACGACTTTCCACACAAGCTTTTGCGTCTTTTATAGTTACGTTCTTTCTTTCTTTCACTCATTTTATTTTAACATGGTAAAGAAAGGTTCTCGTTCTAAGTCCTCCATACTCGAGGGTTTCGATGACCAAGGTTATTCAATAGAGAAAGAACAGAAATATTGGTACTAAGGTCGCTAACATCAAGATTTTTGAGGTGATGGACCTAAATGAGGTCAAGTTAATGGTGGATACTATGATTCTATCGGTGATAATCAATAGTCTTCAACTACTTTCTGAGGTCACCTGATTTGGGATAGGGACCGACCATTTTTTCAAGCAAGCTCAAGGAATTGACTTTGAGGAAACCTTCTCGTCAATGGTGATGACTAAGTCTATTAGGATACGCTTGCCATTGCAATATTTCACGATTATGAAATATGAAAAATGCATGTAAAACCACTTTTATGAATGGAAAGCTCTCAAAAGATGTGTTTATGGAACCAACAAAAGGATTTTGTATAGTCCAAGTATCCGAATAGATTGTGTAAGATTGAGAAGCCGATTTTTGGACTCAAACAAGCATCTCACAGCTTGAATCTTTGTTTTGATGAGAAAACAAAGCATTTGGATTTTCAAGAAGCAAAGATAAGCCATGCATGTATGTTATAGCTAGTAGGGGTAGTGTTTTCTTCCTTGTATTAGGTCGATAACAAACTACTCATTGGAAATGATGTACCAATATTGCAAAGTATTAAAGATTTTCTTGGGATATGTTTTGCTATAAGGGACTTGGGAGACGTATCGTATATACTTGGTATAAGATGTATAGAGATAGATATAAATGACTAATTAGATTAAGACCTAGTGCATACTTAGATAAGATCTTGGAGAAATTTAAGATGAAAGATTCTAATGAACTTCTCATGCCTATGTAACATCCCATTACATTGAGTAAGACATAGTGTCCTGGTTCTTGTGAAGAACTTGAAAGGATGAGTCGAGTCCCATATTCTTTTGTTATAGGGTTGATCATGTATGCGATAATATGTACTCATCCGAATATCTCGTGTGCCTTGAGCATGACGAGTCGTTATCATGCCAACCTATATCTTTGGAGGATGAAAGATATGTTTTTGGTCTATGGTGTTAAGGAAGAGAAAAGTGTAAAAGTTTACACTGATGCAAGTTTCTAAGCAGACAAAGACGATACTTGTTCGTAGTCAGGATTTGTGTTCTTGGTGAAAGGAGGGTCAGTGACTTGGAGGAGTTCCAAGAAAGAGATAGTAGCGGATTCTAGGTTAGAGTCAAAGTATATATCAACGAATGAAGTTGAAAAAGATGTTATGTGGTTGAAGAAGTTCATCAACGATTTTGGTGTTGCTCCTAGCATAGGTGAACCTGTTGAGATCTTTTGCAACAAAGAGTGTTTAGTCCCTTTAACACCTAGTTTTTCATACTAGGTATACCCCGGAAAATGTTTTCTTTATTAAAATTTTTATTATAAATGTTTGGTATACACTAGCATATTGGAATACAAAGAGTTATCACCAAGAATCGTAAGTCATTAACCAAAACCTTCAACAAAATAATAATAGAACACAGTAAGTCATAACGCTATAGTGAATAATAATACAATAACATAACAACATATATCATTTATACAAACCAACTTATCACCAACAATATACTAATTAAACTCTATTGGCTGGTTATTTCCACATGTCTCTTTATAAGACCTACTAGTATCATTTCAACTATCAACAATATACTAATTAAACTCTACCAACTTTCAGTGGTTATAATATACTATCATATGAATGATTCATAATATGTCAATATCATAGTATATCCAATTCCATGTGGTAAAACAACACATATCAATAAATATTTGGTGTAAGAGTAGAGTTACACACCTAGTTAGTTGGTAAAGTTAACTCCCGCTTCAATCCTTGGCTTCTACTACCTCTTAACTAGCCATTTTTCCAATACCTAAACAAAAAATAAAAAGTTCCTACTAAATTCTATCAGCTGGTTATTTCCACATGTCTCCTTATGAGACCTACTAGTATCATCTCAACTATCATCTGAACTTATTTCTACAGGTTATATTATACTATCACTTGAATGATTCATACTATGTCAATATCATAGTATATCCAATTTCATATGGTAAAAAACACATATCAATAAATATCCGGTGTAAGAGTAGAGTTACATGCCTAGTTAGTTCGTAATGTTAACTCCCACTTCAATCCTTTGCTTCTGGTACCTCTTAACTAGCCATTTTCCAATACCTAAATAAAAATAAGAAGTTCCACATAACCTATCACAATCCATTACACACTCCACCCCATTACCATTTGTCACCAAACTAATCTAGCTCCTGACACAACTACGTAATGGCTTAACTCCGTAAGTCGTTAGCTAAATTCGACACATCAAGTAATTTTGTTGCCAATGGGAGACTAGCCCACTTGGTAGAGGCTTTGCCTCTTAGATTAGAGGTCTCGAGTTCTAACCCTGGCGTGAACAATTTCATGATACTAACTGCTAAACACTAACCCCGCCATTAAAAAAAAGTAATTTTTTACACTTAGGATTATAACTCTTACCATTCAAACATAACATTTCACCAAGGGATTTACCGACTAATCTTACCACTGAATTCGTAATAGCACAATATCATGATTTCCTATAACGCATTAGGGGTTTCCAACCTGCTACAACATGTCTTTTAAATATAATCAAATAATAATGGAACAAGAAGTTACCTCAACCCACATGGCGACTCGTGCACCTACAATATTGTCAATGCTCATCTCCATCTTGGCTCCTATTCTGCTACTCACCCTTTTGGGTTCCGTCTCCCAAAATATTACACACAAATAACCTCCCATATGTATGTATGTATATATATATATATATATATATATATATATATATATATATATATATATTTGAGACGTAACATCGCATCACGATACTTTTCTTCTCGAATTGTTACCACGAGTCTTTCACAGAGCTTGTCACATGTATAATTATTTCGATGTGTGTCCATTGACTCACTGTTAAATCACATCGTGACACCGATCAAGAACATGCCCACACCCAAATGTTTCAATGCATCTTCCGTCCTTTGTCACATGTATTGATCAATCATCCCATGCACCCAATGACCATATAACTCGTCACATCGCGACCTAGACAGCTTTGCGTTGTCAAGTCGTGGAATTTCATTGACTCTCCGCACCACGTATAGAACACCGATGCGCCACATTTTACTTTTTTGAGAATTCCAACTTTGAGAAACTTCTACTTTCTTATTACAACAATAAACTTTCACCAGGTTATGCATGTTATAAAAACATGTATTACAGTCACTCTGACTAAAGAACCTAGATCACACAAGAGCTCAAGATATATATGTTCAGAATATACCACTACATAAGAAAGTTCATGGAATAAGGAGAAATCATAGCGATTCAAGTATGATTAGAAGAGAATCATGCTCATTCATTTGACAAACCTGTGTCATAGACTAATCATGAAGTTCATACTCGGTCGATAAGCATTCGATTTGCTAGTGAGCTGATTTGATTGTTTTAGTTTATAGTTTGATACTTTGGAACCTATACACTAAATATTTTATCTAAGTTGGTGATTGTAACCTATATAATATATGCTCTGTGGTTGCAGCTTTGTCTAATCTTCCACAACCATAAATGAATCTATATTAGTCATGTAGAATACTGTCTTGGTACTTTGAAAGTTGTTCTTATATTATGGGTTGTAGCTTGGTCTAATTTCACTTCAGAAATGATCATTCAGTGAACTTTTTTTTGTGTATGAAAGAAATGACTGGGGAAGAGAAACCATACTTCATTAGAAGGAACAATTTTGATGTGCATGAACAGGAAGAAGATGAAGTCATAAAATATTATTTTATAGTGGAAATGTGGACATTATAGACATGTCAAGAGTAATTGTCCAGGTGGAGCAAATTGAACAAAATGTTCCAATAAATCTAACAATATCTCCATCATTACTAAACTTGATTATTTCTTTTGAAGTCAATTCATCTTTATGGTATGTCTTTGCTACCATGAAACGAGATGTAGTTTTGTTAGTAGGTTCATGGATTTACACATTCGAATTTGATTTGTATAAATACAAGGCGTATGGTGAAGTTGATGTTGATGGTTAATGAACTTTGACGTATGCTAAGCGGAAAAGTTGATTCATAAATGTTCAACAAGTTTTTCAATATGCACCGAGGTGAAATTCTTAAAATGGTCTATTCTAACTGTTGATACTCGTTTATGGGGGAGTATGATAATTCTATGACTGTAATATTATGATTGATCGTTGAAGATGATGTTCCTTTTATGGGGTTGCTTTTTTTTTTTTCATTCATGTAAGGTAGAGATTTTTTGAGTTTTTTGATAAATAAATAGTGGTTCTCATCCCATATTGCTACAAGGATGAAATATTATGAGGTCATCAAGCTTATAAAAGAAAACCAAGGTTTTGGTTTCAAAGCACCCTAACCAAAATGCACATGAAGTGTTTGGTTCTTTCTTTCTTTCCTTGTTTTGGAGTGTAGAAAGTGTTATTTAATACTTTAGATAGTGTGAGTATATTTTTGTGGAGGTTTGATATATCAGTCTATATGATTGTAACAATTTATCATGTAGTGGATATTTCTTTATAGAGGCCTGTGGTTTTTCTCAAATTTTATAGTTTTCCACATATATTCTTGTGTCTAGTTAATTTCTTCATGTTTATTTTTGGGAGGATTGTTGGAGGGTCCTTGAGGCCATTTTCTCATCAACTATCAAGTTTCCATCTACATCCTTACACATTCCTTCCACACCATGAAGAACTCCAAATAATAGCAAGTAGCATTTCACTAGAAAATATAGAAAAACATTATGGGTGTTATATCATACCAACGCTGACTAATTTCCATCCACACCCTGCTTACGCATATATGATGGGTATTTTGGGTTACAATTAAAATATATTTGCACAACGAAATTTCAAATACACAATTTATTGGCACATGCAACCTGAGGATCTATGGAATTTTGCTAAAGTTATAGGAACATGTTTATGAAACAATCAAACTAACCTACTTTTAATCAAAATTCTTAAGGATTAGCATGCATACCTTTTGTTATAATCAAATATAACAAACTAGATTTTCAAGTCTTCTAAAGCTCTATGGATAGCGACCATCTAATAGTATGAATGTCTCTAATGACAGCCAACACCCTATAACACTTAGAAAGAAAAGATGAGAGAATAGATGATGAGAAATTCGGATTTCTCATCATTAGAAAAGAAAACCATGAAATTAGGTGCCCAAGGGGTCCTATTTATCGCTATGGTAACTTGCAGGTAAATCCATATTTAAACAATTAAATATTAGATTTATTCTTAGTTTAAATCCTTTCCTTATCAACTACCAATAGGCTTCTAGAACCCCTAAAGGCTCTCCCAAAACCACCTGTATGTTCTAGAATTGTCCTGTTGCTTAATTATTGAACAACTACAATTTGAACACTTACACCTTTAATTAACTTCAATCAATTCTGAATTAATTATAGATTATTTTTTATTAATAATTAATTAATTACTACTATTTCTAATTAATTTTGTCAATCATATAATAAATTAACAAATCATTTTGATTTTGACCAATTTAGTTATGACCTTATACACCTATTTATAATATTATCATCTTCTTCTTCAACAACAAGAAATATCACATATAGAGAAAATATGTTGATGATATCCACCTGGATCAAAAGGGATCTATTAATTTTCTAAAATTAAATCATCAATGGCAGTTCGAAAAGTGTGGGTCCTTAGAGATTGTAGAGGAAGGTAGTTGTGTGGGTATATGGGGAAAATAACGGGATAATTATATACGAGTTTGGAGGCTGAAATTTGAAGTATGTATAAAGGATTATGCTTAGTGAAAACCAAGAACTTATCAAACCTGTTGATCGAGACTGATTGTCAAGATGCATTACTGCTTAGGAGGAGACAATCGGATAAAATGATTCGATGAAATATGATCTATATAAGAAGCGATGGAAATCATAGTGCAGATTGGATGAATATAATGTTTTGAAGGAACCATCTGGAATATTGATATCGCATATGTTACGAGACAATGTTGTTGCTTATGAGTTTGAAATAAATCATCAAAAAATTTGTTGGTTTTTAAGGTTAAACGAGGTTTTTAGGCCCTCATGTTGCGACAAGAGTTTATGCAATAATTTTTACTAAAACGGGAAAGAAATCGTTAAGGGTCATTTTAGTGAATTTTTGCAAATTTAACGGAAGTACATTGCTACTAATTGAAAGTTATTGACAATTATAAATTACATATTCACGTATATACAAATACACCCATATACTACAATCACCTATACACAACTTATTTAAACGTATGTATAGTTTTTACAATAGATATATTAAAAAATTAATGAACGTTAATTGTTATTTCTTGCATTTAGCCCTAATTGTTATTTCTTGCATTTAGCCCTAGTTTTAGAAATATTAAATATAGTATCAATGGTAAAAGTATTACTTTCTCAACTTGTGCTCCATAAGTAGGCTGCAAAAACATCAATAATAATGTTAAACTCTTCATGAACAAATTATATATTCAAACACAAGCTCATACAAAGAGCCTTAGTCGCGGGGAAAAAATGAATTCACAAATGATTTTTTATCATAATTTTCATAATGTTTTTTTTACTTTAATTTAGAAAATTGTTGGGAATGGTGAACCAAAGTACACCCTAAAAGCATCCCATGTTTTATTTAAAAAAAAGTTTATAAAAGCAAAATTATTGGTGAAATATCAACATGGATAATTTAAAAAAAATGTTTAAAACTTGTATGGACGGATCGGAAAAAAAAGAGCTAATATTAAAGTGCAAAAGTACCCAAAATCAAGATGGTTTTTTTTTTATTTATCCTATAATCTTTGCAGACAAAAAATAACTCAAGAACAATAAAGATCCAAGTTGCATGCGTTCTAGAAATGAAAATAAGGATGGATAAGTCTTCACCTTAATCACTTCAACATTGATGTGAATCATGTCTTCAATAGCCCTCTGTGTAACGACCCCTCGTAACAATCATATCAAAACATTTCCCACCTTCATATAATTCCATAACTAAAGGAAAAGCATTATCATCTTCATAAGTGTCTTTTAAGCCCCCAATATTCTAATGTGGTGGCATATGTTTCATAATCTCAATTTCCTTCCTTACATCTTCAATATTCTTCATTGTTCTAAGATTCTTTTCTGAAATCGATTTACAAGCCAATACTTTATAGGTAGATTTATCGGTACACGAATATGTAATCCCAACTCTCCTCCACCCATCTCCTTACCAAAATATTGTTTGAGTTATAGATATTGAATGTCAAAATCATTAAAATCACATATTTTAAGGCCTACCACATAAGTATGCTCTCGAAAATATAACTTGCTCGATGCATGTCCCCTAGTTAATCATTAACCCAAACTCTTTTCTGGAAGACTATAATAGTCAAGTTTTAGAAAAAAAAAATTAATATTGAACTTATATAAATCATTTTGTTGAGGTCTTCCTCTTGCATACAATTCCAACATGCATTATATAATGCCACATAAGAAATGTGGAACAACTTTAATCTCAAATAAAATATTAATAATAAAATAAAAACATACCTTAAAGGAATAATTGTTCTGTTGAGCAGCATATAATTGCATAAGATGAGCTTGTTCTTAGTAACATTTCCCAAATTAACAATCGTGCTCAACAACTATAATAAACGATTCAAAGCTAAATTAAAGCAGTAATAAAAGTTCAGATAAGTATAATCAGGTATAATTAGAAGTAAAAATTACCATTGAAGAGTGTCACAAATACAAAAACATTTTGGCTAAAAATATACAAATCAATGAAAATTAGGGTGGGAAGCATTGACTGGTTCGCCTTCAAATTCACCAAGAAAGCAAAGAAACATGATGAAGATCATAGATCTTAAGTATAGTAGTAAACCAGTCATAGTTGTCCTGGAATCTTCAACATCCACATTCAAGACTTAAAAAGAGGCATGAAAGTGATGTTAAGATGTTGTTACCTCAGAAGGGGTTGGCTATGAATGATGTTGATCATCATGAATACATTTGTAGGGATAATTATAAAAAAATTGGATGGTTGGCCTAAAAAAGAAAGAAAATAGCGTATTAGCATAAAACTACAACAACAGGTCTTTTGTCTTAAGCTAATCAAGATTGGCTAAAAATGATAATTTCTTTGGGAGATGTTTTAGTCTTGCATCATCAGATTTTTCCCCTGATCTTTATATAAAAGTTGTTATCAAATTTAGTTTAAGATCTCTTTTCATCATAGATCACATGGATGTCTACTTGATACTTCCTTGCATGAACCACTCAACATAACTAATCTGTGAATAGAAAAACAAAAAAAAATACCACAATAAAGATATGATAAATCCGTAAAAAATCAATAAAACAAAATCTTTACAAACTAATGACTAAATGAACTTTTTACCCTCAAATAACAGAAAAAACAACAAAAAAGCACAATACTCCAATTTTGTAACACTGGTTCCTGATTAAAAGCATAATACTTCAATTTTCTTTTTTTTTCATAGATTTTAACTTTTTGAACTTTGACCTTCATGGATTCAAGATGAGCATGAATTCCATATCTACATCATCTTCTAAGTATGGAAAGTAAATTATCAACCAAAACAGCTAAAAATTTTGTTAAACAATAATGATGAACAAATCAATATTTGCCTTACTTTGGCTAGGGTTTGGCATATTTCGTTTACATGGGTAGCAGAAAATGGAAGACCTCTTTGGCTCCTAACAGTGCAGTAGAAAGTTCAACAAACAGAACTTCCAAACAATCGAAAAAAAAACAGAAGACAACATCAAAAAAGGTACTGACAACCGAAAAAATCAAATCCAAAAGTGCAAGTTGGTGAGGTGAGGCTAGGCCATGGTGCGATTGGGCGTTGGTGCTCTGGTTATCTAATGACAATGGAGGAGAAAGAAGAGAGGAGAGAAATGAAGAATATGCAACGAGTTTGTCACACCCCAAAACCGAAAACGGCGGAATACGTTCTGGGGTGGAGGACGTCATGACAGTATCATAACAATGTATAATAGTAAAGACAAGTAACATCATCCATTGCATTAAGATAATAATTGTAATACAAGCGTGTTCTGTACAGTTTGTTAGACACCAAAAGTATAATCAAAATAAAGATGAGTCTTGTATGTGCTCCATCTTCTCAAAAGCTGCATCTGTACCTGCCTACTAATGACCTGAGAATACAAGTTATTTTGAAAGAGTTTATCAGCATAAGGTTGGTGAGTTCATAAGTATTTAGTGTCATTGTTTGTATAAAAATGTTCACAACAATGTAGTATAAAGGAGAAGTTCGATGTTTGAAAATAGTATAAACCCTAGAAAACCCTATGTTTTCCAATAAAAAGTAGTCTTCTAACAAGACCTGATTGTTTGTTTGTTTGTTTGAAAATGTACAAGTTTTCCCAGTAACTATTAGTGTAAAAATATAGTTTTAGACTTTATTCATGTAAAGTGGTGGGAAAAATAATGTTTTACCCCAACAGCATCGATGTCGGCTATATGTAATGAAGTGCAGGCTCCAGGTAGTATTAAATGTACAATACACCTCGGGGAGTCTGTTTTGCCTTAAATTCTTAATGTATTAATTAAAGGTTTGAATGTGAACTCGTATGTAACCATGCTGATTGACAATCGAATTCAGTTGACCCTCCGAGTCATATGTAGTAATGTGACATTTGTCACCCTTTGGCCTTTCGGCTCGGACTGTAGCTAGCAGTCAGGATGTGGGAGTGTCTGTCCCGTATAGATCTATACACACAATGTCCGCTCTCCCTCCAGGAGACTCTGGTTACAAAGTGATACCACGGTGACGTGTCGTATCGAGAAATAGTATGTCACATTCTAGTTATAGCATATTCCCTTGTATAAAGTATAATGTATCTTTCAGTTATAATGTATGTAGAGTACTCTCTTGCATAGTATATGGTATTCCCTTTATATAGTATTTAGTATTCTCTTTGTATAGTATTTAGTGTTCTCTTTGTATAGTATTTAGCATGTATTAACTCATAATTGTACTGACTCTTGGTAGTTACCCTGACAATAGTACTAATGAGTAGTATTCCTTAACTATACCTATTATAGTTAAATAGTAATGTTGGTTGCATGCCTTTAATGCACAAAGGCACTGATGCTGAAATGAAGACTTTTATATCTAACACAAATCTATATGATGTATAACTAAGAATTCAACGACAGTCGGACTAATAACAAAATACCCTAAGTCCCCAATCAAACAAGAACAAGAAGTAAGGTGAGCTATTAGTCCTAATTCCTTCAAGTCTTACTTATACAAATATATTAGTGTAGACATGGTTTGAAGATAAAAGTAGTTTAAAAGAGTTTTAGAAATAGTTTTATAACAATTTAATATGAAATGAGTTTGATAAACATTTGAAACGGTTTTGTTGGCAAAGCGGTTAAAAACATAGAAAATCCTTTTTGGTTGCAAGTTATAAATCACATGTGATTGATATTACAACTTGTTTGATTCAACTTGTATCCCCCCATAAAAGCATTTAAAAATATTTAAAAGGTTAACTAAGGGGTATGAACTCACCTGTAGTGAGCGAAGTGGATGGAAGTGTTGAGTAGGATGCTAGGTGTCACGTGAGGACTTGAACACACCCACGGATCCTATGTAACATTTAGTGATACATAAATGTATTCTAATTAGTTATTTAATCACTAATTAAGTAAGTAAATACACTCTAATGCATGAAAACACTTTGTTTCAAATGCTAGGAGTGCTAGGGGTTGCTTCTAAGGAGTGTATGGCCTCACTATAGAATTTACACTTCAAATGGTCACCCTAATATGAGTTTACGGTTGAGAGACCACTTCCCCCATGAGTTTACGGCCGTAAACTCATGGGAATGGTGAGTTTTTGTGTTTAACAGCCTCTTGCATCACTAGGGAGGGTTCTAAGATCAAAATCAAAGGCTTGAGAAGTGATTAGGGTTCAAAAGGGTACTCCCTTGGAGTTTGCGGTCCTTGGACCACTCCTTGGGAGTTTACGGTCGTAAACACTAGGGTTTACGGCCGTAAACCCATTGGGCACATCATTTCTTTTGTGTTTTGTGGTCCTAGGCTCATTCATATAAGTTTCTAGTCCATTAAATATGCTAAGGAAGGAGTTAGAGGCATCAAAACACCTCTTTGGGGTGTTTACGGTTTTGGGAGATCCCCAAACCGTAAACACATGTTCTTGAGGGTTTTGGGAGTTTAATCCTTGTATACTAAGCCAATATCCAGTTAGGGGAAGTATGCTTACTTATAGGAAGCTTGTAGAGGTGTTTCAGGACTCAAAAACACAAAAGTGTTCTTGGTGTTCTTGGTGATTTGAAGATCCTTTGAAGATCTATGTAAAAATCGGAAATTCATAGATGAGAAGGTGTAAAAACACTAGATTAAGTGTTGTGGGTAAGAATCTAGGAAGAAAAACTTACATTTTTGGCGGATTTGGAAGAAGTGTGTGATGATACTTGAGAGAAAACCTTGTGTTCTTGAGTAGTGAGTGGTAAAAGTGAGGACAAGGTGTAAACTCATGCTATATGCATGAGTTCTTGGGGAGAAGGGTGTTTACGGCCCAAACTCCTTTGTTTGGCCGTAAACACCTAGCTAAGGTGTCGTGTTGTTCGGTTTGCCACACGTCGCTAATTACGTCACTTCTTTTTATTAAATCATTTGACGAAAAATAAAATAAAGCACTAAACGGGTTTAAATCCGGCAAAAATATACTGAAATGTTTTTGAATATTATTTGAAGTGATTGACTGTGGAAATCATATAAATGAAAATTTCGGGTTGTCACAAAGTTCATGGAGAGGGATCCTTACCGGAGATGTGGCGCTGACAGTGGAGTTTGGCGTGCAGTTCAGAAGATCGAAAGAGAGGTGTCTTCCATGTTGAGAAGAAGGACATGCTTTTTAGTCCTTTAAAAGTTAAGATGCATGTAGTAAAGCACAGTAAAATCACTCTAGAGTGATGTGGGAAAATGATGTAATTAACTTTTCCGTATATTCATATCTGGGTAACTATCTTTTTTTTGTACATATCTAGGTAACAAACTTGTTGGAATGTTCACATATGACCATTATGATCTGCTGTAGCAGGTTACATCCTAGATGTTAATACTTTCAACATGTTCGTTACCTAGATGTGTACAAAAAAAAAAATAGTTTCCCAAATATAAACAAAACGAAAAGTAAGAGTAAATTACACGAATGGTCCCTATGGTTTGGGGGAATTATGTTTTTGGTCCTTAATTTATTTTTTTTAACACGGATTGTCCCTACTGTTTATTTTTTTTGTGCGTTTGGTCACTGTCTTATCTAAAAAAACTATTGTGCCCTTATTAATTTATTTTTTAATTGACTTTCTTATTTATGTATTTAATTTTTTATATATTAAAAAAAATAATAGATCCCACAAATTTGTATCTCCACACCATCCTATTTTCCATTCTCCTCAACTTCTATTTATTTTTCATCTCTAGTGATATGGACATCTTCACCATCTCTTTTTTTTTTTCGTTCCTTCACCTTTGTCGAATCAACACCACAACCCACTAAAGATGAAGAGATAGTAGAAGGACCGAAAAAAAGAGATGGTGAAGATGTCGATATTACTAAAGATGAAAAATAAATAGAAGTTGAGGAGGATAAGAGATGCGATGGTGAGGAGATACAGATATGTGATGTCTATTAATTTTTTTAAATATATAAAAAGTAAATACATAAATAAGAAAGTTAATTAAAAAATAAATTAATAAGGGCACAATAGTCTTTTTAGGTAAGACATGACCAAACGCGCAACAAAAATAAACAGTAGGGACCGTCCGAGTTAAAAACATAAGTTAGGGACCAAAAACACAAATTCCCCCAAACCACAGGGACCATTCGTGTAATTTACTCTTACTTTTCGTTTTGTTCATATTTGGGTAACTATTTTTTTTGTACACATCTAGATAACGAGCTTGTTGAAAGTGTTCACATCTAGGATGTAACCTGCTACAACAGGTCATAATGGTCATATGTGAACATTTCCAACAAGTTTGTTACCTAGATGTATACAAAAAAAAATAGTTACCCAGATATGAACATACGAAAAAATTAATTACCTTAGTAAGTCATTTTCCCGCTCTTTATCTACAACAGTTAACATTTTGTCAAATGTTAGTTTATACAATTCCATTCTATAACAGTTTAGTTTCAAAATATTTGTAACTATATTTTTTTTTTTGTAATGGATAACAATTTTTTAAGTTGTATATAATACATCATATTTCGATTCAAATGAATCAACGTTTTATCATGAAAGAAACTTGTTACTGTTCGGTAATATAACATGGTCAACGTGCGATAAAAATTTACAAATCTTCGTCTACAAAGCAATTAAATATTACTAGTAGCTCATAATATTGACATGTTTATTAAAGGGAATCGATCTCTAACCATTTTAGAAAAAAAACAAAAATAGGAATCATATGCATCTATTTATTATTGATCAAAGGACTTCTAGCCCAGAGTATCAATCATGTGTTGTTATTTTTTGATATCGAAGGTTTAAATATTGTCGTTGATATTGGTGAAATTAAGTTTTGTCTGTGGGGAAGATTAAAGTGTTGTTTGTTTTTACAAATCCAAAATATATGCGATCTGGAGACCACATCTATAAGCATCTGTGACTGAAGAAGTTGACCAAACGTTTGCAGTTTGCAATAAGAAGTATGTTTGTTTTTTAACGTCTGCAAGGCAAATAAGGAACTTGGTTTCATGTCATAAATATAAAGAATACAATTTCACCAAAAAAACAGCACATATACATGATGATTTCACATTTTCAGCACATATACATGATGATTTCACATTTTTCAGCAAAAAAAAACACATATAAACACCATTAAAAAACAACATATTAACATCATTATTTCATACTCTCAGCAAAAAAAAAAACATATAACATCATTATTTCAAATTTCCAACGTCAATAAATATTGTGTTTCAATAACATTCAACAAGAATTTAAGTAAGAAAGGTTATTTTCAGGAAGATTTTCGGATTTCCAGCAACATCAAAAGGCAAAAACTGATTTTGAGAACATTCAACACTTAATTTAAGAATTGAAGAGTATTTTCAGCAAGATTAAACAACTAATTTCAGTAAATTGGAGAGGTTTTCAGCAAAAATAACATTCAATTTCATATTAAAAGAAGCAAAAAAATAAGCAAACCTATTTGCATTTTCAAGTGAAAATCCGGTGAGTATAGCACCGGAGGTCGTATGTTGGAGTCGCCGGTGGTGCGTCTGGTCTGAATGGCGACGACACAAGGAGGAGATCAGGTGGAAGAAGATCGGTGATAAAGGGAGCACTCGATTGATAGGAGACGTTGAGGATAATGGAGGCACTAGGAGAAAAGAAAAAGGATAAGGGCGCTCTTTTTTTGGAGGGGGTTTAGGTTAAAATGAGTTGGGAAGAGCCTTAAAGACATTGGACCATGTCTGCGCTAAGAAGACCTCACACTGACATTTTTAAATCTGCGTATTTCCGAAAAACAAACACTCTGCAAGAGCATATGTCAGTGTGTTGTATGCACGGCGCAGACAAAAGTAGTTGCGCAAATTTATACAAGAAAAACAAATAACACCTAAATTTGAACTTTAAAAAAACCATTTATTATTAGTTAATTACTGGAATCACTAAAATTCTACATTTAATGAAGTTGTTGAACTATAAATTTCAAACAATAAAAATCGATTATTCTTAATTATACAATAGGTAGAATTAAAGGACCCATTATGTTAACCAACTTCTCCAATATATTTTGTATTATTCGTAATAACTGAATTTTTTTTTTTGAACGGCAAATCTAGTCTACTCTTAAATCTCCACCTATGTCACTTATGAGACTTAAACCAAAAGGCAGGACAACACCGGATACCGCTAGGTAGAAGCCCTTAATTCGGTAAAAAAAAAATTGAATCCATGACTACAATTTTGACCATTTTTAAAAAATTACAACGTATAGAAAATAAGTGCTCCCAGCTACTACAATCCTGCTTGAACAAAAATGGCTTAAAATTAAACAAGTTATTTTACTAAATTCTATATTTTTCTATACTTACTAATAAAGAGTGTTGGATAATCGGTTCTTCATTTTCAACCATTGGATATACCCACATTACATATCTACCATGTTAAGTCCATATTTACAGTTTTTATGGTTTCTTCTTGCATCTCCAAAATTATACACGACATCCGGTACTTCTAACCAAGCTTCCCTCCACTGATATGATTCCCCTATTTCCCACGTTTCCTTCACCTCTGATATGTATAAATAGAGAGAGACGTAAACACAAACCTGATGATCAGTTGAAAAAGAAGAAAGCTCTCTAGATTTTTCTGGAGGCAGGACCTAAAAGGAACACGTAGTCACACACACAAGAAACAGAGGTGCGAAACTGGAGATATTTTTTTGATGCTTTAATTATTTTTGAAGATGTATAGATGATCCAAAATGGATATCAACAGAAGGTATGAACTGATTTCATTCCATATTTTCATTGTTCATGGATCATAAGCTATACTTAGGGATATGCTTCGGGTCGGAACCAACCCGAACCGGACCGGACCCAATTAATACGAAACCCGAATTAAAGAAAAAGTTGGAACCAAAACCCGGACCGATTATACTAATATAAAACCGGTTCGGTTCAAGTATTATGGGTTCGGTTCGGTTATTAACCCAAAATGACCGAAATAACATTTACATTATGCTTTTGAACCACAATGACCGAATAATCTAAATAAACTGAAATGACCCGAATAACTCAAATAAACAAATAAAATATCTAGTTGAAGAAAAAATATATTAAACATTGATAATTTATATTCTAAAAACTCATAATTCATATTAAAACATTAAACACTAGTTTATAACCCGTGAGAACCACGGCTATAAAATTAATTAAACTTTCATATTAAAAAATCAAAATTATTAATCAATCATTTTAAATAAATTATTAGTTAAGAGATATTTTTTTAGTTATATAAAATTATAATCGTTGATTTAAATAATGATGTAAAGTTATATATCACCTTATAATCTTTATTAATTTTATTTTATTTTTTAATCTAATGTTATTAAGTTAATAGAATTATAGTGAAAAAATTTAAAATTTGAAATTTAAAATGGAAAATTAATTATTAATTTAATATAATTAGAGTGAGAAATTTAAAATTTAAAATTTAAAATTGATAATGAATAGGTTGACAAGTAGCATGATAGATAACATATAAAATTAATGAGGAGTTCTAACAGTATGACAATTGTTAATAGGAGAATAAACCTATTCATTTATTAGAATACTAGTTTATAACCCGTAGGAACCACGGTTATAAAATTAATCAAACTTTTATAGTAAAAACTAAAAATTATTAATAAGTTATTTTAAATAAATTATTAATTTAAGAGATATTTTTTATTAGTTATGTGAAATTATAATCATTAATTCAAATAAATATATAAAATTAATTTTTAATATATATTAGATATTTTTTATTTGTGAATTAATGAAAACAATAATTTAAAATTTAAAATTTAAAATTTAAAATAGAATGACATTAATGAGGAGGTCTAATAAATTTAAAATGAAAAACTAATAGATTGACAAGTGGCAACACATTTATTAAAATGTCTAATATGGTGATACATGGCAAAAGAACTACTATTTTATTAGTATAGAGATGGAGACGGAGATTAAACACCCAAATTAAAATATAAATCTTAAGTTTTTTCAAATATAACAATGATCAAATACAAATTAGCTATTCGGGAATATTAATCGATTGTTTTCCCTATTCATCTCCATTACATAATAATCATGATATTTAGTAATAATTCAATAAATATGAAAAGCAATACAAACATAAAATTATGAAAAAAAATGTTTAAGACCAAAAATAAAAGTTAAAAGAAAAAAATATTTCAACACAAACCAAACAAAAGTGCATACTACGTGAACCATTTTTTTTGTAGTTTACTCTAAATAAAATTATGTTTTGCTTTCATTAGGCCTATTAAAACAAGGGTTTGTCACAAAAAAAAATAATAAAAAATAAAAAAATAAAATGTGAAATTAATATTATAGAATGACCATCTTTCAGTATTTCCTTCTATTTTATGCTTCAATTGGTTATTGTTTATAAGATTTATAAATTGTTTCTTGTTTCAGTTTCTAAAGCAATTCATTACAATCAATTTCTAAATTAATCAATTTCAATTGTAAGTGTAAATGTCGAATTATGTTGTAAGGTGCCGAAAGGTTTTGAGTAGTTTCGAATATTAGTTATCTATTTACAAAGACATTTTGTGTTTCGAAACTGTAATGTCTAGTCCTTTGTATTTTTTTGTATGCTCTCTATTTCTCCTATAAATAGGAGTTGTACTTAGATATAGATAGAACTTTTCCCTTGATTATGTTTAATACTCTCTCTGTAACTTGAAAGCATAACAGAGCTGAAACCAGATCGTATTTACTCTCGATGTTCTTATTTCTTTGCAACTTTGATTTCTTTCATATACTCAATTGAATAGTTCTTACAATTGGTATCAGTGCAGGAATCATACTGCAATGATCTAATTTTCATTCTGAATCAAAAGTTTTATGAATCTTATTTTGGATTCAAAAGTTTCCGCACTTTTTTGTTCTGAAAATCATCCTAGATCTTCAGTTGTGATTTGATTCTGCAACTGAATTGTTTAATCGAGTGATCGATTTGAAATTTCTGATTAATTCATCTATTCATTTTCAAATTCCTGAAGTTTTTTTGAATTCTCATCCGTACATCCATGGCGAATTTAAACATGAACATCATGACTTCTATTTCTCATCTGGTAGGATCTTCAACGAAGATTCCTATGCTCATTCCAGAGTATTATGATCAATGGGCTGATCACATGGAAGACTATCTGAATGGGCTGGATGAAGAGCTTTGGGATTGTATCACTGGAAATGTTCTTCCTCCTTCAAATGTTTAAAGTATTTGTTCATCTACTTTCTCTCAAAGTGTTAATGATCAGTCAGATAGATTGAAGAAAAATGAAAAAAGCTAGATGAGAGAGCTACGTGGTGCATTGCCTCATGTTGTTTACAACTATTTTCACAGTTGTAAATCTGCTAAAGAAATCTGGAATACTCTCAAGGAGAAGTTTCAAAGGAGTGAAAAGACAAAAAATCAATTTTGTGAAGCATTTCTTGGTGGGGTTAAAAGAGTTCAATCAGAAGGATGGTGAAACCATTGAAGGTTATTACGATCGCTTGAACGAACCCATCTACAAATGTAACAGGAATGGAATAACAAGGTCAACCATGGAGTTTAATCTCACGTTCATCATGGGACTTCACAAAGAATGGATGAATGTTAGTCTGATGGTGAAGACTCAACAAAGTTTCGAAACATCTACTTTGAATGATCTTTACAATTTGCTAAAAACTCATGAAGCAGAAGTTAATGAAATTGCAGAGGAATCAAAAATGAATCTTGGAGGTCCACTTGAGTTAGTTTCGAAAGTTGTTGAAAAGGAATCTGTTGAGAAGGAAGAAACTAATGACGAAGGATTTTTGATGAACTTTAATGATGAGGTTGTTGCATTTTACTCTAACAATAGAGTAAAGAAGTTTTTCAAGAAATCTTTTTATCCAAAGTCAAAAACTAGTGATGGAAAAGGAAATTTCGTAAATAAGGTCTTGGGTGATGAGAAAAAAAAAAGAATGAGAAGAATGATGTGAAAGCTGAAGACATGAATGTCGAAAAGAAGCTCAAAGGAGATTCTGGAGTCGAATGTCACTACTCTCATGGTGCAAATCACATGAAAAGTGATTGTATGCTTCGAAAGAAAGATGTAACTTCAAGTCAATGTAATGACCTAAAGTCAAGTATTGTAACATATTTTTGAAGAATATAAAAATAGCGTCAAAAATGAAATGTTCAAAAAAAATCCCATTTGGATGTACTAAGTGGTAGATATCGTAACAAGGTTTTCAAAAATATAAAGAACACAAAAATCCGAGTTATAACGAAGAAGTTATGACTAATCGAAGATCATGAACAAAACCGGTAAAACACTGTTAAGCATAAAACGCGAAATTTCAATGAAATGTTTTTTAGACTTAGGTATCTAAATGAAAGTCGTAGATATCATTAAACCGTAAACGTATATGAAAAAAATGTCCAAATCTGACTTCGTATAAGGAAGTTATGATTTTTCTAAGTTTCGGATACAGCTGTAGACAACTAAAACCTCGAAATAGAGATCGAGCGACTTTTAGTCGACGCAACCTAAATGAGAATTGAAGATCTCGGCAATAGTAGTACAACGGTAAAAATACAGACAAAAAGGGACGTCGGATGAAGAAGTTATGAATTTTTAACGGACTTTTCCAGTCCCGGCCTATTAAAAATGTAATATTAAAAATAAAATTCAAAATTAGCCGACGAAGTCTAAACGAGAGTTGTAGAGTATATTCTCACCTACGCGTGGATATAAATAACATCAAAATCGGAACTCGTATGCGAGAGATATGAATTTCCGAAGTTCGGGACACGAATTCCCACCCTGCCAGAGGACTCACGACGTGAGCCTGAAGCTCACGACGTGAGCCAGTTATGGATAGGCTCCAAAGTCGGGCTGTCATAAGTCGAGTCAGCGGATGGATAGGATCGAACTCACGACGTGAGACACTTCATGCTCACGATGTGATCTCCAAAAATGCACCCTATAAATATGAAGTTGTTAACATGCAAAACATCTCACATCACAACTTTACCCTCATGGGATACAATATGTTTTATAAATAGAAATATGTTTTATTTATATGTCTGCATACTACATCATACCAAGGTTAACCATTTCAACTATAGCATTATGTTTATACAAAGAAAATACATATCATTATTATGCCTTTATCAACACTGTAATAAGGGTAATCATTTCAGACATAAACATACACATTTCAAAATACGTGACTTAATTGAGAATATGTGAGTCATTCGTCTTCATCGTACCTATCAAGGTATAGAAGAAAGCCCTGTTTTATAACCTGAGTCTCCGCCCGGAGAATATGATAAGTGTGTATAGATCTATACGGGACTGATGATCCCGCACCCTGATTGTTAGCTACAGTCTACGGAGTGACAAATGTCAAAACATTTCGACGCTTGAAGCACGTCGCTACAGGCAAATCCATCATAGTACGGTTATGAAAGCTCACAGGATAGACAATTATTATGGTATTATGTTTTTGCGGGAAAAGTAATATTACAGTTATTTTTACGTGAAAATACATACTTCTTATAGTTTTGTTTACTACTAAAATTATACATCATCATTTTAAGTATGAAATATTTACTTACAAGTTATAGTCTTGGGCATTTAAGACTGCTTCTCACTTTTAGTAAAATATAGGTTTTTTCCTGGTTCAGTACATTCATTTCATACAAACAACGATTCATAACTCATTTTATAAGAAAATATCAGATTTTCTGAAAACAAGCGTAAACTTTCGAATGGCATACATTTACACAAATATCTACTTATGAACTCACCAACTTAATTGTTGACACTTTTTCTTTGAAATAACTTGTATTCTTAGGAAATCGCTAAACACCAGCTTAGCAACTACTTTTGAGGACTAATGCTCTGGCATTAGTAATATCTTTTGGAGCATAATATTGTATTTGACTTTTGAAACATGTAATACGACAATCATGTAAACTTTCCAAATATATATTATGGTGGTGTGTACTTTATTTACTATTCAATTGTTATGATGTTGTACATGACGTCCTCCGCCCCCGAATGTTTCCGCCGTCTAGGTTTGGGGTTGTGACAAAAGAGGAGAAGAAAAACAAGGTGAAAGATGAAGCATATTATGTCGAGCGTCCGGACGAAGTGAGAGCAAAAGCTAAGAATTTGTCTTTGGTAGCTATAGGAGAAGATGATGCCGATGGAACTTATCAGATATGGTCATCTGGCTCTGATGATGAAGAGATGTGTAATCCTACGTATGGAGCTATATATGCAAGGTTTGAGGAGGATGATGAAGAATAAGTGACTGGTCGTTGTTTCATGACCAAGTGTGGAGACAAATCACCTATGACCACGAAGGTACTTTCTATTCTTCAATCCTTTAATATCCTTTACATGCTTTTTATTCAGAGTTAACTGCTTTTGATGATACTGTTGCTTATTTCGATACTTTGGTTGTTTCTGCTAGTAATGAGGCTAAGAAATCTAGTACACAATTACTAGAGACACAGAAGCAGTTGGATTCTAAGAGAGGGAGAGTAGAATATCTCGTATTACAATTGAAAAATCTTATGTGTGATAGGGAAAATTTGAATAACGATGTTTGCATGTTATTAGCTCAAAGAAATATCTACTGTGATACAGCTAAAACATTGTACATAAAGTTGACTGCATTACATCATTCTTCTGACATAAGAAAGGAACACCATAGGAAATTATTACATTTTCTAGCTTTCGAAAGAGAGAAGGTAGATAGTATATCGTATGATTGTGAGAAACTATAGTTGAATTCAAAAGAGTTCATGATAATAGGTTTGCTTATGGAAATGTGAAAATTGATGAATATCTTGATGCAAATGAATTAGTTGACATTGTGAACGAAACCTTGACCAAAAATGAACAAAGTAAAATTTTGAAAAGAACTGAAAATTCGACATCTTACTCTCAATCTAATTTTCCTGATATTGAAGATAATTTTGATAATCTTAGTGAAATCAGTGAAATTGAGGAAGAGGAATGTGTTGATTGTTCTCAGTTGTCTGTCATTAATGTCACATCGAAGTCTAAAGGAAAAGAAAAGTGTAATGATTCATTGGTTAAGAAAGACACTGACAAACCCTCAACTTTGAAATTTTGTGATTTCGATCATGTGAGTGTCAGGGATAATCAAACTGATAGTCGTGATGATCACGATGATGATATTTCGAACAACACAACCACAACAAATGATGTTTCAAAAGAAACATAAATTCCACGAGTAGTTGTTGATCAGGTATATGGAGAAACAGAAAAATTCGACAAAGTGATGAAAGAAAAAGGTGATCATTATCTTGAAACGAATTCAGTTGTGTATCCTAATTTCAAATGCACGGATGATGTCATTTTTCCCAATCAAGTGTTTATCATAGTTGGAAATGTCGAAAACATCAAACCTGAATTTAAAAAATTAGTTGAGGAAGATAACAAGCACACGTCAACTGGAGGATTCTTTTCAAATCAAAGCACAGCTGAAAACAATCTCACAAAGAACTCATATACTTTTCAAAGACAAAAACTACAACAAAAATGGGTTGAAAAACAAGAAATTTCAAATGAAGTCGAAAAAGAAGTTGATGGTGGAACAAATCAAACTGTCAAAATAAATTCACAAGCTTTTAAAGATCAAATTGACAAGTTTTAGAAAGAAAATGAGATTTCAAAGAGACAAGCACGAAACAAATTTTTTTGGCAAAATGTTGAGTCTCGAAAGAAACAAAAAGATATGACGCAGAAAAAGTATGAAAAGTTATTTTCTAAATCAATTAAGACAATGTCCTTAACAAGTTTAGACAATAAGAAGAATTTTGTTTCATCTAATAAGGTCTTGTCTCAATCAACATCACAAACGAATTTTTCGAAATCGAAATATCAAGAAACTAAATCTTTTTCTCACACTCCTACTCAATCATATAAAACAAAGAAGTTTCAAAATCACCAATCCATAAAGAATTTTAATTCACAAAATCAACAAAGGTTTTCTCAAAATCCATTTTCAAAACCAAACCATTTCGCAACTCATTCAAACAATATTCAAAATCGATTTTCTACCCGACCAAATGTTGACACACAAATAACAAATCAAAAAATTGAAAATAATCGCTCAAAACTAAGTGTTAAGTTTACTCCACAACAACCAAATTTTCCGAAGCCTTCTGTGAAACATAATTCTAAAGTTTCATATACCAAGGGTCGTTTAAATGTGAGAAACGTAGATCATTGGCTTGAAGGCAATGGGAAATCCTATCAATCAGGAAAATTCTATCAACAACAAATCAAAGACGCCTATGAGAAGTATCTGAATGAATCTTCAAGTGGAAGTTCATCTTCGAAAGAATTAAATCCTTCTGTTCAAACATGGTGACCAATTTTGAAAGCGAAAGTCAGTGACAATCCTATACTTTCAAAATATTATGTTTCTGCCCCTTTAACTCATGATGTGGACTTAATTGATAGTCTCAAAACAAAAGTTCGTAATTGGGTTTTAGATTCTACATTTCACTCTGTTTTTCAGACTAATCACCAAGGACCTAAACAACCTTGGGCACCTAAATTCTTCCATTGATTGCAGGTGATGTGTGATGAGCAATATAACGAAAAATTGAATATTGATAGTGGTTGCTCTCGTCATATGACTGGAAAGAATGAGAACTTGCGTGATTTTTGAAGCTTAGAAAATGCAGGAGTAGTGAAGTTTGGAAACAATCACAAATGCCAAGTGAAAGGATATGGTAAAGTCATGAATGGGAAATTTACAGTCAACAGAGTTGCATATGTCGAAGGTCTTCAACATAACTTGATAAGTGTTTCGCAATGTGGGTACTGGCAATCAAGTGGTGTTTAATGAAGAAGGAAGCATTATTTGACTGTTAACACAAATGAAGTATTGCTTAAATCGAAAAGATATGGTGACATGGTTACTCTTGACATCAAACCCATTGTTGGAATTCCCTCTATGTGCTTACTTTCGAAAGCTTCAACAAATGTTAGCTGACTTTGGCATCGAAGGCTTTCTCATTTGAACTTTCGAAATATTAACAAATTGGTGGTAAATGATCTTGTTCGAGGTTTACCTGTTTTAAAGTTTGATAATGATACTTTATGTGCAGCTTGCGAACAAGGGAAACAACATCGTCAAGGACATCCAATTGTCATCGATTCGAAAATTGTTGAACCATTGGAACTTCTTCATATTGACCTTTGTGGACCATTAACTGTTGAAACTCTCAACAAGAAACGGTACATTTTGGTTATTGTTGATGATTTTTCATGATTTACTTTGGTTTATTTTTCAGGTTAAAATCTAAAGTGGCTCAAACAATGATCGATTTCATCAAACATATAGAGACAAATTTGAAAAAAAAAAGTTCGAAAGATCAAAAGTGATAATGGCTCAGAATTTAAGAACAATGTTCTTGTTTCTGTCTTAACAGATAAAGGAATTTCACATAATTTGTCTTTGCCATATACACCTCAGCCGAATGGTGTTGTTGAAAGATGAAATCGTTCTCTTTGGGAAGTAGCAAGAATGATGCTCACATATGCGAATCTTCCTCAATATATTTGGGCTGAATTTGTTTTTATTGCATGCTTTACGCAAAATCGACCGTTCATACATCGTCGTTTCAACATCACTCCTTATGAAATTATTAATAACCGCAAACCTAATGTCAAATTCTTTCATGTTTTTCGCTGCAGGTGTTTTATCATGAATCTCAAGGACAATCTTTCGAAATTTCAGTCTAAAGCTGATGAAGGGATATTTTTGGGATATTCACAAAATTCGGTTGCTTATAGGGTGTTGAATAAACGAACGCGAAAAGTTGAAGAAATGTTTAATCTCACTTTCGATGATTATTATGTTAAACAAGTTGAAAAGTGTTTTGAACAAAAACCAATTATTAATGAATCAACTGATGAATCTGAAAGTATTGATTCATCTGATTTTGATTATGATTTAATTTTTGGTGTTCCAGATAAAGCAACCGATGCTGAAATCAATGTTGAGGATAATCGAATTCCTGAATCTTCAAAACATACTGATTTTTCGACGTTAACTCAAAATGATGTTGAAATACAATCGACATCTCATTTTCCTGTGAGTAGCGAAAGTATGCCAAATGTAAAAGTGGAAGGGGAGAACTTGGATTCAAATTTTCATATTGAGGGGGAGCATCCTTGCGAGGGGGAGAATAGGAGAATAGATGGTGATGTTGTCCAAGGGGAGCAATTTGAACCAAATGTGACGAATATTCACAATGAAATTTTTTATAACTCAAATGATAATATTTCAGTTGCAAGTTCAGAGAATGATGAAATGTTTGAAGACCCACCATTGGATTTTGATCCAGCGTATCCACCATTGGAGAAATGGACAAGAAATCATCCGAAAGAACAAGTAATTGGAAATCCACAAGATGGTGTATTAACAAGAGCTTAGTTATGTGCAAAGAATGAGGTACTTAATTCTCATCAAGAATCCGACATGTTTAATGTTTTTATTTCGAAAATAGAACCAATGTCAGTTAAGAATGCTATGGAACACTCTGATTGGGTTGTGGACATGCAATCTGAGTTGGCTGAATTTGAAAGAAACAAAGTTTGGAGATTAATTCCTAAACCAAAAGATGTTTCAATTGTCGGGTTAAAATGGATTTTCAAAAATAAAACCGACAATGATGGTAATATTGTTCGAAATAAGGCTAGACTGGTAGTTAAAGGATATTCGCAACAAGAAGGTATAGACTATAAAGAAACCTTTTCCCCTGTTGCAAGACTCGAGGCTGTTCGAATATTTTTAGCCTATGCAGCTCACAAGGATTTTGATGTATATCAAATGGACGTCAAATGTGGTTTTCTCAACGGTGAACTCGAGGAGAGTGTTTAGGTTGAACAAACACCAGGTTTTGTAAATCAAGAGTTTCCTGATCATTGTTATATTTTAGATAAAGCTGTTTATGGGTTAAAACAAGCACCAAGAGCCTGCTATGCAAATCTTACCAATTTCTTAAAACAATCAAAATTTAAACAAGGACCAATTGACGCCACTTTATTTCGAAAGAAAGTTGGGAATCATCTTACGCTTCTTCAAATTTATGTCGATGATATTATTTTTGGCTCTACTGACCCTGCTTTGTCAAAGGAATTTGAAAATCTTATGAAAAGTCAGTTTGAGATGAGTATGATGGGAAAGGTAAATAACTTTATGGGGTTAAATATTCGTCAAAGCAGAGAATGAATCTTTATCAATCAAGAGAAATACACAAAGAATTTGCTCGAAAAGATTGGATTGGCGAATAGCACAAAGCTACGGGTACCAATGACAGTTGGAACAAGGCTTACACCTTCGTTAGATAAACCTGCTTTTGATTTAACTTTGTACAGAAGCATGATAGATTCATTACTTTACCTTACGGCAAGTCGACCTGATATTTTGTTTTCTGTTTGTAATTGTGCAAGGTACCAATCGAATCCCAGAGAACCACATTTAACAGCAGTGAAGAATATTTTTCGATATCTTAAAGGAACAATTTCGTTAGGATTATGGTATCCTTCGAAATCAGGTTTTTTTCATACAAGCATTTTCAAAGCCAATTGCGTGATTATGCTGTAAATATGAAAAAGATTCCATTGTATTGTGATTCTCAAAGTGTTATACGCCTTTGTCACAATCTAGTACAACATTCGAAAACTAAGCATTGCTCTTCGTTATCATTTTATAAATGATCATGTGGAAGATGGAAATATCGAAGTTCATTTTGTAAAGACAACTGATTAGCTTGCTGATATCTTTACAAAACCTTTAGATGAAAAGTCGTTTGTTAGAATTTTGACAGGTCTGGGGATGATTGATGCAAGTCCAGTTCCAAGATAAATTTCAAAACAATGAAAAGCGAATGTTGTGAAAAGATGTCGATTCAGCGGTTACTGTTCATTATTTAGCGGTTACTGTTCATAGTCAATGCTTCGACATGCTTCGCTTTCGATATCGCAATAATTTGGATACTAGGAAAAAATTTCGCGAGTTTGGTTCAACTTCTATTTGTGTTTATTTTCGAAAAATTTGAAAACAACAAAAACATTTTCGTTATTTGTCTTTATTTTCGAAAAATAATAAACATCAAAAATATTTTCGTTATTTGTTCTTTATTTTCTAAATATCAAAAATATTTTCTTTTGTTTTTTCTTTCTTTTCGAAAAATCAAAACAACAAAAATATTTTCTTATTTTAGTTCTTTTCTTTACCTAAGCAAAAGTTCAAAATGATTTTCTTGTTTTTGTAGTTTATGTTTTACTTTGTTAGTGTAGCTTTCAACGAATACTTTCAATGGATCATGCTTGCAATTCTAGGATCAGGTATATTTTCGAAAAACTTTGTATCAGTTAAGATGTCCCTAAAAGCATGCTGCAACATGTCGACGCAAGCCTCCATTGACTCAATGTGTTTTCGAAAGCCTTAATGAATTTTTCAACATGAAAATTTCTTCCCAATCAGGCTGTATTCATATTAGTCCCTGAGCTACCTTACTCTTCTCATATGAGTTAAGAGTTTAATGCTTAGTCTAAACACATCAGAGGTACATTCGATTCTTTACACCAATCTTTTTCATCCTAAATTTCTTACACAATCACACACAAAGACGTATGTCCAAGAGAATTCTGGTAAAAACCAATCAGGATTTGGAGATATCAAACATTTGTGTTTATGATCTGGATTCATGAGGCCGTGATGAAAGTGAAACCCAAGTTTTCAAAAACTTTTAAGGAATTGACGGGGAACTTTGTTCCGGATTTTCACGAAACATTTGTTTCTGTACCTAATTTTGATACTCAAAATCATATTCTTTCATTATGCGTGGTCTTGATAAAATGTTCGAATCCCACGACATTTTACACCCAACAAGATCCAGTCCTTTTGTTGTTTTATGGAATATGATTTCAGTCTGAGTATTTCTTCGATTCTTTGTCACTCTATACATTTTCCAAAGCTACTTGTCACCAACTACACTGGTCAAACAAGTAATTTCGGTTACAATTACTCACACTTATGCTTAGTGCTGATATGTAACGAAATTTTATAAACCGCCCACATGTCCATATGAATAGAAGCCCTTCGATACTTCTTTACAAGTATTTGATTGTATTTCAATGGAAACCACACAAGCTGTTAGTCATCTCTCTTGATGAATAACAAAGCAATCTTTTCCCAGGATTTATCTGCCTTTATGTTGAAAATATATTTTCGACATCACAGAACCAATTTTTTTTAATTGCTTCTTATATTTTCTTTGGAACACATTGCACTCACGAAATCCTTGAGGTTCTGAGTAATACCAACTCAAGCTGAAGATTTTGAAAGTCTGTCACATGACATCACTTCCAAACCCAAAAGCAAAAGAGCCCAACCTCCTTTCCGAAGGTTTTAGTCCTTATCCATTGGGTACTCACGAACAGACGTGTGATGTGACGGTTTGTCATCAATGCATCTTTCAAGGATAAAGTACACATCACTTTATCTTACATGGCATCCTTAATAGCTAGTGGTGCGATTTTCAAGGGTAAACGTGGCTTGTTCATTAATGTGATCGATTGGCATTCACATTGAAGAAACCTATAAATGGGCAATTTGTTGTTCTTTCTAACTTTACACTTTCAAAAGAAACCTCTGACAAATTGTGCCCTAATTTCTCTCTGCTCATCAAACTTTCACAAACCCTAACAATGCATGCTCATCAATCTGCTACCACTGAAGACGTATCCTCTCAGCCAATTATGAAGATCCAAAGCACGAATTATCAAGTCGATGCAGATGTTTCAGTATACCCAGAAGAAGTCAAGATGCTGATTGTTGATCTGAAGCATTCGATATTATCAAAAGTAATGTTTATATCATTTGAAGTTCTGATGTCCTGTCTCTCACTTGCTGGGTCTACTGCAACCTACAGCAAGACTTTGCAGACGGTTACATTCAACATGGTGAATGACAAGAAGTTCCATCTCTCCAAGAAGTTGTTTGCTCAAATTCTTGAAATTCCCAATTCTCCTCCTTTTTATAAGGTTACTAATGAACAGGTAATCCACATGTTCAATGGGATGGGTTATCAACCCATTCTTACTAAGATAAGCGAATTCAAGAAGTCAGCCTTCCATGTATCTGGAATTTCATGTTTCGAATCTACCTTCGATGCTTAACTAGTCGAAGTGTTGGTCTTGACAAGGGAAGACTGGAGGTCTATGCTATGGTAGCTAGCATTTACTATGATCTGCCTGTCGATTATGCTATCCAGATGTGGAAGGAATTTTTGAAGAGTGTTGAGAACACAATCGTTGTTGATGGAATTTCATGGGCAAGATATTGGAGCCTGATAATTTGTTATGTGTATGAGAAGGAAGGAATTCAGGAGTCTATTGATGAACCAAAAGCTGAGTTTACAAAGTATCATTTTCCGAAATCCGTTGAAGATGATGAGGAGGAGTTTCCAAGTGTAGCAATAATTCCATATGCTATGCTCAAGATGATCGATCCTTCGAACACTGTATTGGTGGCCTACTTGAAAACTATCAATCCTTCTATCGAAACTGGGGTTTTGTTACCTCGTTCTGATGAGGTTTCTTCGAAGAAATCACGAAATTCCAAGAAGGAGGTTGATGCTAGTCCTTCCAAATTTGTTACAAAGAAGAAAATTGACAAGTCACCAAAGAAAGTGGAAAAGTCAGTTGAAGTTACAAAAGCTGGTCCTTTGATGAAATTGATTCCTTCGAAATCTGGGGTGTTAAAGCTTTTGAAGAAGCTAACTAATAAATCAAAATCATATTCTGAAGAACATTCACCATTGGTTTGAAAGGCTTAGTTAAATCATAGGGGTGTTATTGTTCGAGAAATTCATGCACCTGTTTCTCCCAAATCGAAGAAAAGAAGAACAGAAGGTGTGGTGAAACATATTGCTGTGAAACGTAATAAGAGAAAGCTCATAATTCAAGAAGATTCATTAGAAGATGAATTTGTACCAGAAACTCCATTGTGAACTAATTTACCGAAAACATCTACACCTAAGCAGACAGTCGTCATACCACCTGAAGTTTTTGTAACCAAGTCATTTCATGAGGCGGTTTAAACTTCAGGCATCACTGCACACGTATCTAATACGGATGCAAATGTCAATATGGTTGATGGTGTATTGAATCCTGCTATTTCACAAGGTACTTCTCAGATTATCACTTCTTCTACTTTCGTGACTTCTACCATTCCCACTACTTCACTACCACCATTTGTTTCGAAAGTCATCACCACCACCACTTCACCTACTTTCGAAAATATCTTAGATCAACCAATTACATCTTTATTCACTTCTCAATCCACTGATCCACCCAAAGTTATGTCCAATGACGAAACCGATGGAGGAGGCTTTGGAGGTTCTTTTGCAGACTTAGAATTTGATCCTGAGGAAGAAAATATTTCGGATCATATGCTAATGTCTGGGAAACAGTTTCAAATCCTCAACAGGAAGCTCAATTCTATTCATCAATCTCAAGCTGATGCAGGGGGAGGCATTCAGTTTCTGGAATTGAAGTGGACGTGATGCTCAAGACTCAGGAGCTTCGACTTCAACATAAACTAGATGTAATGGATAAAAATACAGAGCTCATAGTTAAGGCTCAATCTGACTCATTCAATGGAGAACTCAAGGAGATGAGGATGGTTGCAAAGGAACGTCATGTTCTTTTTGTCAAAGATGTGAAGACAGTCACGGAGGATGTGAATCAAAGATTGTAGAACTAAAAGTTGATGTGTCTAAAGAAATTAATGAGTTGAGTACAAATTACTCTTCTCTACTTTTGAAGGTGGATACCATTACTGGGGTTGTAACTAGAGTAGTAGAATGTTATCAGTCTCTTCTTCTGAAAGTTGAAACCAAAGCAAGTGATGACATTACAAGTTTTAGCAAGCTGGGTGCTTTAATTGGAGAACTAAAAGAGCTAGTGTCGAAGTCTGGATCTACATCTACTCTAACTCCTGAGTTTTTAACTCAGAAGTTTCATTCTCTTGAAGTTGCTATACAAAAGGAGTTGGCATCTTTGTCTAGTCTCATCAATATTTTACCAACTAGTGCCCCACCTTTTGTCACAGGGGTGCAAGGTGGAGAAAAGGTAAATATTAGTAAAGGAGAAAGCACTTTGGTGAAAAGTAAAGCAGAAGCGAAAAGTGTTCAAAAAGTGTTAACAACTCAAATTCCAACTCCAATAACTTCAAAGATTGATCCAGTGATAGCAACCAAAACTACAACAAGACCTATTCAAAAAGGGATTGTTATTGGTTCAACAGGAGCTGGTAGGAGTTCAAGTTCTTCGAAACGAAAGCCATCAGAAGCAGATAGGGGGAAAGGAAAAGAAATTGTGATAGAAAAATCAAAAGAAGAAAGAAAAGCTAAAATTGAAACTGAAATGGAGAAACAACGTCAAATTCAAAGTATTTTTAGGCTTCGAGAAAATGATCCTCCTACTATGGATAAAGGTGATCCAAGAAAACTTCATAGTTATGAAAAAATTGAAGCAAGGGTGTCACACAATGAAATGTATGCACTTGAGAAAAATCCAAGGAAAAGTTATGCCATAGAAAATTCTGATATGAATCATATGGACTTCCCAATCAATGAGATGATGTTCATAACTACCCAATATAAAATTATCGATGAATTCAAGGATATGGATGACTTTATACATCTGAAGCTAAGATTTTATGCTGTGTTGGGAAAGGATCAGAAGGAGGTTTGGTCCTTAGTCAAGATTGTTCGTGTGCTAAGTGTAACAAAGGATATGCTATTCGAGAATATGATTCGAAATTTTTGATTCCATGTTGTGAGAGCGAAAAATGCTTTGATGATTAGATCTCATTTATCATGTAATTCTTGGAAACAAAAACTTTTCTTCAAGTTTCCTATGACAATTCATATTTGAATGGGTCTTTATTGACACATTCAGGACTTGGATGAAAGATATAGAAAAATAAAGATCAAACTGAGGGTTTGTGATCTTTAGCATCTTGCTCAAGATTTTGGACAATATCTTGTCCAGCATGCTACTCCAAATCATGCATAAGATTTTGGACATAATATATGCCCATAACAATTACCCCTTAAAATCTGGATTTAATGATAAAGTGAGATTTTAAAATAAACTTCAAATTCCAACTATCATGGGCAGTGGGAACTAATAAGAAACGACTCATTTGTCAATGGTTAAAGGATTGTCATTTTATCTTTTCCTTTCTGAGATTCATCATCATTCTCTCATTTTACTGTAACATGGTAAAGAAACGTTCTCGTTCTAAGTCCTTCATACTCGAGGGTTTCGATGACCAAGGTTATTCAAGAGAGAAAGAAGAGAAATATAGGTACAGAGGTCACTGACATCGAGATTTTCGAGGGGATGGAGCTAAATGAGGTCAAGTTAAAGGTGGATACTATGATTCTATCAGTGATAATCAATAGTCTTCAACTACTTTCTGGGGTCACTTGATTTGGGATAGGGACGGAGCATTTTTTTAAGCAGGCTTAAGTAAATGCCTATAGGGAAACCTTCTCGTCAATGGTGATGATCAAGTCTATTAGGATACTCTTTCCATTGCAACATTTCAAGATTATGAAATATGGAAAATGCATGTAAAACCACTTTTATTTATGGAAAACTCTCACAAGATGTGTATATGGAACGGAGAAGAAGGTTTTCTATAGTCCAAGTATCTGAATAGATTATGTACGCTTGAGACGTCTATTTATGGACTCAAACAACCGTCTCACAGCGGGCATCTTTGTGTTGATGAGAAAATCAAAGAGTGTTTATTTTCAAGAAGCAAAGATGAGCCATGCATGCATGTTATAGCTAGTAGGGGTGGTGTTGTCATCCTTGTATTAAGTCGATGACATACTACTCATTGGAAATGATGTAACAACATTGCAAAGTATTAAAGATTGTCTTGGGGTATGTTTGAAGCATTTGAGGCATCACACTTGAGGTGCTAGGCTCACAAGGTTTCAAGGAACACTTTCAACAACAAGGTATGTAGTTATATCTTTTATACAAAGAAAATTGTACCCCATGTATGCTAGATAGGTTCATAACCTTGGAAAACAACTTTGCATGATTATTAGACAAACATAGATCCAAGGTTATTAGGGTTGCATGTACACTTAGGAAGTGTTAGAATGCTCAAAACCCATCAGTGGTATCAGAGCCTAGGCTTGTTTGTTTGTTATTTGTGCAAAATTGTTGAAAAAAGTCGATATTGTGCAATCTTCCTGATGAACTCGCCGAGTCCATGGGGGGACTCGCCGAGTTCATGTGTAAATTCATCCTACTCGCCGAGTAGGTTCGTGCACTCGACGAGTAGGAGCCTCAGAATACAGATTTTCGACTTTTGTTGCTGGAAATGGACTAGAAACATTACCCTAAACTGTTTTGGTACTTGAAAACTTGTTTTAGATGGTGTAATGTTCATGCTAATCCATTTACAATGACAATTATCAAAAAATACAAAGTTTTAAGTGTTATTTTTTTATTCATGAAAGTGTTCATATTCATGTTCTTGATCTTATGATGTTTAGATGATCATAGGAATTGTTTGTAACCTATGTGGTAGATTAATTCATTATCATTATGTGTTTTAATGGAGTCCATAACTTCTCCTCAAGTTATGGAAAACCAAAAGTCACTTTGTTTTTAAAACCATTAAAAGAACACATGGGTTATAAAAATGAAGAGTCTTCATTTTTAATACTCTAATTAACTCATAAGTTACAAAAAGTGAAAAGTTTTGAAAGTTTACAAAACTTGCCCTCAAGTTTTGGAACAAGTAAAGTCTTGATTAAAACTTTAGTTCCAACCCTTAGAATTTTAAAAGTTAAAATCCAACCCTTATACTTATAATATTATAAGTTAATAATAATATATATATGTATAAGATCAAAGTCGTCTTACCGCTAGTACGCCTCATTCACGAAGCCAGTCTATAAGGTGGGTATAAGGTTGTTGCCTATAAAATGGCAACTTAATGGGTGTCCACTCTCACCCACCGCTTGCTTGACTGGTGGAGGGTCGTTAGCCGAACGGGTAGGACAAGGACTTATAAATTCTCATTAAAAGTATAATGATAATTATAAAGTAACTAAATGTTTTATTAAATTCCCAATCTTAGTTACTTTAGGAAAAATGTGAATAAGGTGCTAATCCATGAAATTACACTTTACACTTTGTCTAAGTCGTTAGTGGAGCGTGTGTGGTTAACCGGCACACTAACTTGAACTTAACAAGGTAGGTAAAGGGTGACTTAATGTTTATCATAATATGGATGGAGCGTGTGTGGTTAACCGGCACATCGATTGAGGGGTAATACATTAAGGGTACCAAGTAATTTGCATGGTTACTTCACACCTCATTTTGTGATCCTCGGCATCCCAGTCACAAAACTTGGAGGGAACACTCGAGATTGAAACATGCCATTGAAAAGTTCAATGAATCTCAAAGAATCTAGGAATTTCTAAGAACCAATTAAAAACCTAATATCAATATTTCGTTTTTCATGGTGGAAATTGGTGAATCGTCATTCACCTACCTTTCAAATATGTTATTACTTAGATTACGGCATACCTCTTCTAAGTATAATATATTGTGATTGGGTCCTAGCCTTAATACTACATTTGGGTGTTTTATTAAGGAATATCTCTATTTCTAAACTAAACTTTTCTTCTTTTCAGAGGTCTGCAAACACTGTTGCTTCTGGCTCTAATCTTAATGGCTCCTTTTCTCTAATGAACTTGTGTGGCAAAGTCACTTTTGATGGATCCAACTTTAATGAATGGATCAGAAACATCCGAATGATTACCCGCTACGAGGACAAAGAATATGTCCTCGATAAGGAGCTTAAGGAGATTGATGAGACAGTTGCTACTCCTCAAAAGATCGCTGACTTTAGGACACATGAAAGGGATGCCACCAAGGTGGTGTGCATCATGATGGCCACTATGACAACCGACCTCCAAAAGTCCTATGAGGACTTCTACCCTTTTGAAATGCACCAAGATTTGATGGAAAGATACCATCAAAGTGCAAGACAAGAGAGGTATGAAATCATCTCCTCCATGATAACAACCCGAATGAAGGATGGTGAACCCATCATGGGCCACATGCAGAAAATGCAAAGATTTGTGGACCGCTTGCTGAAGCTTAATGTGAACTTCCCCGAGGAGCTAGCAATAGATATCATTTTGCACTCCTTACCTTCATGTTATGATCAATTCCACATGACATACCACATGAACAAGGAAGAGGTCACTCTCAGCAAACTTCAAGGACTCTTAAAGACCACGGAAAGTGGTCTTAAGGGTAAGGCAGTTGTTACTACTCCTACTCCTACCAACTCCGCCCCTGTCTTGGCAATCAGGAAAGGACGAGGGTAGAAGAGAAAGAGTTCTTCGAAGGGTACCAAGGATAGGACCCTTGATGGCTCTTCTTCAAGTGGAACCAAGAAAGGTTTCGTCACTCCTTCTTCTGACCCAAAAGAGGCTGAATGCTTCTATTGCCATGAAAAGGCACATTGGAAGCGGAACTGCCCAAAGTACCAGCAAGATGTGAAGGATGGGAAAGTCAAACCCAACCATGTAGGTATTTACACTATCTTATCTAATAACTCACCCCATTCTAACTCATGGTTCCTTGATACCGGTTGTGGTATTCATATCTGTTCTGATTTGCAGAGACTAAGAAGAAGTGATAATGTGGAGCAAGGAAGAATAAACTTGATCATGGGAAACAGGAAAGCTTCACCTGTCACCAAGATTGGAGTTTATACTTTATCGCTAAGTAGTGGGTTTAGTTTAGATTTGAATAAATGTTGTTATTCGCCAGAAATGGCAAGAAATATTATTTCCTTTCATGCATTGTATAAACAAGGTTTTACCTTTTCATTTGATAATGAAGTTGGTTCGATTAATGCTTTCTTTAATAATATTCTTTATTTTAAAGCATTACCTTGTGATGGTGTGTATGAAACTGTATATGTGGTTGATAACTTAGGAGATAATGTTTTGTGTATTGATTCTATTAATAATAATAACTTGGATAAAGCATCATTATGGCATTGTCGTCTTGGACATATAAGCAAGAAAAGCATAGGCCAACTCCAAAAGGATGGAGTCTTGGAGTCATTTGACCTAAAGTCAGATGATAGTTGCGAATCATGCTTACTTGGAAAAATGACAAAGTCACCCTTCACAGGTTCTTGTGAGAGGGGTGAAGGTTTCTTGGATCTTGTACACATGGATGTGTATGGACCATTCAAACATGCCACAAGGGATGCTAATCGTTATTATTTGACTTTTACTGATGATTACAGTAGATATGGATATGTTTACTTAATCAAGCATAAGTCAGAGACTTTCGAAAGGTTTAAGGAATTTAAACAGGAAGTCGAGAATCAATTGGGCAGGAACATTAAGATGCTTCGATCTAATCGAGGTGGTGAGTATCTTAGTTCAGAGTTCTTTGACTATCTTAGGGAATGTGGGATTGTCTCACAATTGACACCTCCCAGGACACCGTAGTTGAATGGTGTGGCTGAGAGGCGTAATCGAACCTTGTTGGATATGGTTCGTTCCATGATGAGTCGAGCTTCGCTACCAATCTCATTTTGGGGGTATGCCTTAGAGACTGCCGCCCATATTCTTAATCTAGTCCCTACAAAGAAAGTTGCCAAAACTCCTCACGAGATGTGGACTCGTAAAGTACCCAAACTAGACCACAACAAGATTTGGGGTTGCGAGGCTTTTGTGAGGCGCGAGTCTCATGATAAGCTAGAACCCCGAAGCGAGAGGTGCATTTTCATCGGCTACCCACAAAGATCCTTTGTTACCTCTTCTACAGACCTAGTGATAATGTGGTCTTTGTAGCAAGAAGAGGAGTCTTTCGAGAGAGAGAGAGAGAGAGAGAGAGTTTATAAGCCAAGGAGACAGTGGGAGGCAAATTGACCTTGAAGAACTTCAAGAGTCAAATGGTGAAGGAACTTCAAATCCTAGCCCTCAACTTGAGGAGGAAACTCCTGTTGAGCCAATTGACGAGTCTGTGCCTCTGAGGCATTCCACGAGAGTTAGGAATGCACCTGAGCATTACTATGGTTTCCATATTACTGCGGAAGGTGAGACACTTATTAGTGATGAGACACTAGTAGGTATGGATGAACCTAACAGCTACGCGGAAGCCATGGCAGGCCCTGAGTCTGCTAAATGGAAAGAGGCTATGGATAGCGAGATACAATCCATGTATGACAATCAAGTTTGGAACTTGTTTGAGAATGTACCAGGTCGTAAGACTGTAGGGTGCAAATGGATCTTCAAGAAGAAGACCGACATGGATGGTAATGTACACACTTATGAGGCTTGACTGGTTGCAAAGGGCTTCTCTTAAACTCCTGGAGTGGATTATGATGAGACTTTTTCTCCAGTAGCCAAGATTAAGTCTATTAGGGTTATGTTAGCCATAGCTGCATTTCATGACTATGAAATATGGCAAATGGATGTCAAAATCGATTTCTTTAATGGAAAGTTGACTGAAGATGTTTACATGAGTCAGCCAGAAGGTTTTGTCAGTAACGAGTACCCTAATAGAGTGTGTAAGCTTGAGAAATCCATTTATGGATTAAAGCAAGCACCTCGCAGATGGAATCTTTGCTTTGATGAGAAAGTCAAGGAATTTGGCTTTTCTAGGAGTGAAGATGAATCTTGTGTGTATGTCAAGGCTAGTGGGAGTATAGTTAGCTTTTTGGTATTGTATGTGGATGACATACTATTCATAGGAAATGACATCCCAACTCTGCAGGAAGTTAAGTCCTGGCTTGGGAAATGTTTCTCTATGAAGGACCTAGGAGAAGCTGCCTATATTCTAGGGATAAGGATTTTGAGAAACCGGAGTAAAAGACTAATTGCACTTAGTCAAAGTACCTACTTGGACAAGGTGTTGAAGAGATTCAGCATGCAGAACTCCAAGAAAGGAGAGTTACCCATCCAGAGTAACGCCAGATTGAGTAAGACACAAAGCCCTAGTACTGAGGCTGAGATAGCAGAAATGAGTCGAGTGCCTTATGCTTCGGCAGTAGGCTCAATCATGTATGCTATGACTTGTACTCGACCTGTTGTAGCCTTTGCCTTGAGCATGGTTAGCAGGTATCTGGGGAACCCTGGCAAGGCTCACTGGACTGCGGTAAAGAATATCCTCAAGTACCTACGGAGGACTAAGGACTGGGTCCTTACCCTCGGTGGGAGTGATGACTTGAGAGTTGTAGGGTATTGTGATGCTGGTTTCCAGACTGATAGGGATAATTTCCGCTCTCAGTCGGGCTGGGTCTTCACCCTAAACGGAGGAGCAATCACTTGGAAGAGTTCCAAGCAGGAGACAGTGGCTGATTCCACTTGTGAATCAGAGTATATAGCAGCAAGCGAGGCAGCAAAGGAGGCTATATGGCTGAAGAACTTCATAGGAGACCTTGGAGTAGTACCAGCTATAAAGGATCACATGGAAATTTTCTGTGATAGTGAAAGTCTTGTTGCCTTAGCCAAGGAACCAAGGGATCACGGGAGATCCAGACACATCGACAGAAAATATCATTTTATCAGACATCGCATAGAAGAAGGAATCCTCGTGGCAAAGAGGGTATCATCGGATGAGAACCCAGCAGATCCCCTCACGAAGGGACTGATTAGGGTTAAGCATCTCCAGCATGCTCGGAGCATAGGGCTGAAGGATGATATAAGTTTTAGTTGTTAGATAAATTATGAAATTTGTAAAGTGTAATTGACATTTGATGATGAATAAAAGTTGTGTTTATTTATGAGTAAAGTGTTACTATCTTTTGTCAATCGTTTACTATAATTTCTTTTGCATGTTTTGACTTCCAGAATAGTATGTTGTGGTTTCACATATTATTCAAACTTTCCACAGTCAGTCATATGTTGGAAGTAGATATGAAGTAAGACTGTCATGAAGTTGGTTGTAGGTGTCAGGATATAAGACAACACTTCATGAGTGCTCATAAGTTCTGAGTATTGGAATCAACCCACGCTCACTGGAATCACTTCATGGAATTTTATCTCGAGTGATCGTGAGACGGTAATATCATATAAGTCTTCAAACCTAGAGATATGATTTGTTGCCTATGAATTGATTATGCATTGATTGTACGAAAACGCATTGGTAACTCGATGTTATAAAACGTGATTTTGTGTATAATTCAACTAGTAGTATAAAAAGCATATGAGTCGAAGTTTATCTGTTCCTTCTTGGATTAGAAGCTGATATCTGGGCCCCTCGATGATTTTGTTTTGACCTATGTACCGGGCCCGATCAGAACTAAGTTGATGTGTTCAATTAAGTTCTTTGTCAAACAAATCGGGAATCGGGAAACAAACTGCTGGAAAATAAGTAAGACATTGTTCCATGTAATTGTCCGGCTGATATCTAGAATAGAGGATTATATGATCACTTATCTTAAATGGCGTATCAACATCTTCTCAGTTCCGAGAGACCTTGAAAGAGCTACGATTGCCGATCGGTTCCCGAAGTATTGTAGTGATAGTTATTAGACTTATCCAAGTGGGAGACTGTTGGATAAGGTGCCTAAGTCCATAACTATTTTTGGTAAGTACTTGACCCGACCCGGCATGGTCCATTTGGGTTGCATGGCACCATGCAATTGGATAAACTAAATGAGAGAAATAACATATATGGTTTATTAATATATTATAAGTTCTAATATATTAATAATATTATTTAATTAGTTTTGATCAAGAATTAATTTAGAATTAATTAAGTGATCAAAAGATAACTAATTAGATATATGGGTAGAGTAAGTAAATCTTCCATATCTTATATAGTGGACTAAGATGTTCCATGGATTATCAAGTTGGGTAGATTAAGTAAATCTTCCATATCTTATATAGTGGACTAGGATGCTCCATGGAGTTAACCCATGGATCAAGAAATGAAGAGTCATGGAACATTAGGGTTTACCTAATGCAACACACTATATAAGCAATGTAACTCTCCCCAAAATCGGTTACACTAAGAAATAAGAGGGCTTGGCCGATTTTCCATGTGTTAGAGTATTCTCTCAAGTTTATTCTTTGCATTTGGTGTTGTGTGAAGTATTTGAGGCATCACACTTGAGGTGCTAGGCTCACAAGGTTTCAAGGAACACTTTCAACAACAAGGTATGTAGTTCTATCTTTTATACAAAGAAAATTGTACCCCATGTATGCTAGATAGGTTCATAACCTTGGAAAACAACTTTGCATGATTATTAGAAAAACATAGATCCAAGGTTATTAGGGTTGCATGTACACTTAGGAAGTGTTAGAATGCTCAAAACTCATCAATGTTTTGATATAAGGGACTTGGGAGACGTATCATATATACTTGGTATAAGATTTATAGAGATTGATATAAGTGACTAATTAGAATAATAAAAAGTACATACTTAGATAAGATCTTGAAAAAATTGAAGATGAAAGATTCTAATAAAGGTCTCCCGCCTATGAAACATCACATTACATTAAGATACAGTGTCCTGGTTCCTGTGAAGAACTAGAAAGGATGAGTCGAGTCCCATCTTCTTTTGTTATAGGATTGATCATGTATGCGATGATATGTACTCATCAAAATGTCCCGTGTGCCTTGATCATGATGAGTCGTTATCATGCCAACTGTTGAGGTCGAATATTATTGTGAGATATCGAACGCTGTCTAGGTCTTGAATAGTTTCGAATGTTAGTTTGTTATATTACTATAAGGGCACTTTTGTATCGAAGCTTTTATTTTTCATTCCCTTATATTTTTTGTATGCTTTCCTGATCCCTATAAATATGGGATGACTACTAGAGATAGAATGTAACTTCGTCATTCATATTGTACTTTCTAAAACTTTTTTGTATTCGTTGAGAGCATAATTGAGCCAAATAGATATTATTTAGATCTCATGTTCATCATTCTTACTTTACTCTGATATCGTAATTGATATTCGATTTCATCAGAACTACATTTAGTATCGGAGCAGTATTCATCTAGACTTGACCTGATTTTCTGAGTTTTTCAAAAGTTTTTGAGTCTCATTCTAGATTTCAAATTTTCCACTCTATTGATTCAGAAAATCATTGTAGATCATCTGTTGTGATTCGATTCTACATTTTATTTGTGAAATCGAGTATTCATTGTTAAATTCTGAGAGTTTTGGTTGTTTGATCGCAATTTTATTTGAGCTTTTCTCAAAAATCTTCTGTACAACAATGGTGAACTTTAACATGAACACCATGACTTCTTACTCTCATCTTCTTGGTTCTTCTACCAAGATTCCTATGTTGATTCCTGAGTTCTATGATCAATGTGCTGATCGGATGGAGGACTATTTGAATGGAATTGATGAAGAACTCTGGAAATGCATCATTGGTGATGTTCGTCCTCCTGGTGTTGTTCAAAGTATTGGAACATCTTCTAATAATCAAAATGTCAATGAACAGGCTGAGAAATTGTTGAAGAATGAAAAGAAATGTATACGTGAAATCAGAGGTGTTCTTCCACAAGTTGTATACAATTATATGCGTAACTGCAAAACTGAAAAAGAGACTTAGGATACTTGGAGGAAAAAGTATCAAGGCAGCGAGAAAACAAAGATAAGTTCAGTCAAACAATGTCTGTTGGAGTTAGGTGAGTTTAAGCAAAAGGAAGGAGAGTCAATTGAGTCTTATTATTATCGTCTGAATGAACTCAAATTCAAGTGTAATCGATATGGCGTAATACGATCAACAATGGAGTTTTATCTCACTTTTATGATGGGTCTTCGAAAGGAATGGAGAAATGTCAGTCTCATGATAAAGATACAGAAAATTTCTGATTACTTCTCTTTGAATGATATTTATAATTTGTTGAAAGCACATGTATTTGAAGTGAATGAAATTGATGAAGAATCAAAAATCAGTCTAGGTGGTCCACTTGCTCTTGTTTCGAAGGTTAGTAGAAGAGAAGCTGAGAAGGAAATTGTTGATAAGGAGAATTCAGAAAATGAAGGTCTAATCGTCAACTCTGATGACGAAGTTGTTGCCTTCTACTCAAATAATCGAGTAAAGAAATTTTTCAAAAAGCCTTTTAATGTGAAGTCACGAGCAAGTGATGCAGAGGAAGTTTTGCTAGTAAAGTTGTGAGTGAGGAGAAGAAAATTGAAAAAAAAAGGAAGTTCAAACTAAGGAAGAGAAGAAGGAGTAAAAGCTTAAAGGTGATTGTGGATTCGCTACCACTATTGTAATGGAGCGAGTCATATGGCGAATGATTGTATGTTGCGAAAGCGAGATGAGAAAAAGAATAAGGTCAAGGATGAGGCTTACTGTGTCGAAAGGTTGGAAGAGGTTCGTGCTAAAACAAAGGGGATGTCACTTGTGGCAAAGGTATGGATGAAGAGGAATGTACATACTAGATCTGGTCATCAGGATCAGACGATGAAGAAATGAGAAACCCTACACATGGGGTTATGTTTGCGAAACATGAGGAAGAAGAAGAGGAGCAAGTCACAGGGAGATGTTTTTTATTGACGTATTTTCACAAATTACCCATGACTTCGCAGGTACGTTCTCTTTTACAATCTTTTAATATTCCCTCTAGTGCATATGATTCGATTCTATCTGAGTTTGAAGCAGCTATTACTTATGTTAATGATCTGCTTATTTCTGCTAGTAATGATGCTAAAAAGTCGAACATACTTCTACTAGAAACTCAGAGGATATTGGAGTCGAAGAAAAATAAAATAGATCATTTAGAATTACAAATAACGAATATCATGTGTGTTAGAGATAGCTTGAGTTCAGATGTTAAGATGTTATTAGCACAAAGGAATATATATTGTAACTCAGCTAATAGTTTATATGGAAAATTAACTGCATTGCATCACTCCTCAGACATTAGCAAAGAATATCGTAAGAAGCTTTTGCCCTTTTTAGCTGTCGAAGGAGAGAAAATTGATTCAACTTCCTATAACTATGAAAAGACTATTTCTGAGTTCGATAAGGTTCCAGATAATAGATTTGCATATGGTGTTGCGAAAATTGATGAATATTTGGATGCTAATGATTTAGTAGATATTGTAAATGAGACCTTAACCAAAAATCAACAAATAAATATTTTGAAAAAAACTATGAATTCAAAAACAAACTCTCAAACTAATTACGCTGATATCGAAGATGATTATGATGATATTAGTGTAATTGAAGAGGAGGAAGTTATTGATTGTTCTCAATTTTCTGTCATTAATGTCACTTCAATGGCTAAGGGTAAAGAAAATTGTACTGATTCTTCGGTTAAAGTTGATATTGGTCAACCCTCAACTACGAAAGTTAATGACCTTGATCTTGTCATCGTCGAAGATAGTTAAACAGATAGTGATGATGATAATGATGATGTTTCAAAAGAAGCAACTATCCCAAGGGTTGTAGTTAATCAAGTTTATGATGAAACCGAGAAATTCGATAAAATAATGAAGGAAAAAGGTTCTCATTATCTTGAAGCAAATTCGGTTGTGTATCCAAACTTCAAATACACAGATAATGTCATCTTTCCAAACCAAGTATTTGTCACAACTAGGAATGGTGATAAAGTGAAACTCGAGTTTAACAAAATGATTGAAGAGGATAACAAGAAAGCTTCGAAAGAAGGATTTTCTCAAATCAAAGCACAGTCGAAAATAATCTCACCATGAATTCATACTCATTTCAAGTACAAAAACCACAAAGAACATGGGTAGTTAAAACTGAACAATCAAAAACCGAAAAACCAATAATTGAAGTTGTTTCACAAAAACTCAAATTGAATGATCACATTTTCAAAGACAAAGTTGAAAAGATCTCAAAATAAAATGAAATTTCAAAAATACAAGCGAAAAAGAAGGTGTTTTGGAATAGTATTGAATCTCAAAAGAATCAAACTAATTCGATGACAAAGTCATTTGAAAAGAAAGGGTCTAAACCAGTTAAGACGTCCTCACAAAATAAATCTTTTCTTCATAAAACGGTTGCCCAACATCAAAATAATTTGTCCACCAAAACATCACAAAGAAGTTTCTTAAATAATAAATTAAAAGTTTCGAACTTTGATTCAAAACCAAATTTTCCAAGGAAAAACAATGAGAACTTTTAAAGCTTTGTTTCAAATCCTCCACACAATGGAATTTTAAAACTACCTTATCAACGAGATGTTTTGCAAATGAAAACACAGAAGAATTTTTCAAATTCACCGATTTTTCGACAACAAAATGTGGGTTATTCTAAGAGGTACCAAACACGTTTTCATTCAAAAACAAAACTACAGTTGTCAAAAACAAGTTTTGCAACAGAACATGAAAATCAAAAGCCAAAGGTTGAATGCAAACCTAAACAACCTAATTTTCCTAATCTTTCTTCAAAGCAAACATCGAAGGTTTCATATGTCAAAGGTAAAAACGATGTTCAAACCATCAATCATTGGTTGGAAGGAAAAGGAAAGAAATTTCAATCAGGAAAACACTATCAAGACCAAATCCAGAAGGCTTATGCAAAATATGTGAACAAATCTTCGAATAGAAGTTCTTTATCCACGGAGTTGAATCCTCCGGTTCAAAACTAGAGACCACTTTCGAAGACTAAAGTCAATGAGAATATAACAGAGAAGACAAAGGCTAAAGTCAATGTTAACCCTAAACTGTCAAATGAATACATTTCCGTATCTTTAACTAATGAAGTGGACTTAATTGATAGTTTCAAATCCAAAGTACGTAATTGGGTTTTAGGTTCATCATTTCACAATGTTTTTCAATATAATCACCAAGGACCCAAAGAGCCTTGGGGACCTAAATTCTTTCACTGATTGCAGGTTTTGAGTGACGAGCAATATGATGACAAATGGTATATTGATAGTGGTTGCTCTCGTCACATGAATGGAAGGAAGCAAAACTTGCGAGACTATCGAACTTTAGAGAATGCTAGTGTAGTTAAATTTGGAAATAATCAAAAGTGTCAAGTCAAAGGATATGGGAAGGTTACAAATGGAAAGTTTATAGTAAAAAGGGTTGCATATGTCGAAGGTCTTTAACATAACTTGATAAGTGTTTCGCAACTTGTTGTGGGCACTATAAATCAAGTGGTGTTTAATGAAGAAGGAAGTGTGATTTCTAATGTAGACACAAAGGAAGTATTGCTCAAATCAAACCAATTGTTGGTGTTCCCTCGGCGTACTTACTTTTAAAAGCTTTTTTTTATGTTAGCTAGCTCTGGCATCGAAGACTTTCTTACTTGAATTTTCAAAATCTAAACAAATTGGTGGTAAATGATCTTGTTCACGGTTTACCTGTGTTAAAATTTGATAACGATACTTTGTGTGCAACTTGCGAACACGGAAAGCAACATAGACAAGGTCATTCGATTGTCATTGATTCGAAGATTGTTGAACCTTTGGAACTTCTTCACATTGATCATTGTGGAGCTTCGATTGTTGAAACTCTCAACAAGAAGAGGTACATATTGGTCATTGTTGATGACTTTTCAAGGTTTACTTGGGTTTATTTTCTACGACTGAAATCAAAACCTGCTCAAGCAATGATCGACTTCATCAAACATATTGAACTAAGTTTGAAGAAAAAGGTTTTCAAGTTCAAGAGTGACAATGGCTTAAAATTCAAGATTAAAGCTCCCGGTTGGATTTTAACTGAAAAAGGAATTTCGCATAATTTCTCTTCTCCCTACAAACCTCAACAGAATGGTGTTGTAGAAAGAAGGAATCATTCACTTTGTGAAGCAACAAGAACCATGCTTACATATGCTAATCTTCCTCAATATCTTTGGGCTAAAGCTGTATCCACAACATGTTTCACTCAAAATCGCTCTTTCATACATCGTTGTTTTAACATCATTCCTTATGAAATCATTAACAACCGTAAACCAAATTGTCAATTTTTCCATATTTTTGGATGCAGGTGCTTTATTATGAATCTCAAGGATAATCTTTCGAAATTTCAGTCAAAAGCTGATGAGGGGATATTTTTAGGATATTCTCATAATTCGGTTACTTACAGGGTGTTAAACAAACAAACTAGGAAAACTGAAGAAACATTTAATCTTAATTTTGATGATTATTTTGTTAAACGAGTTGAAAAGAGCTTTGAACAAAGACCAATCATGAATGAATCAAATAATGAATCTCAAAATTTAAATTCTTTAGATTTTGATTATGATTTGATCATTGGTGTTCCTGATAGGGCTATTGATGTAGAAGTTAATGCTGATGATAATCAAGTTCCTGAAACATCGAAACATTATGATGATTCCACTCTTACTTAGGATGAAAATGATTCGCACTCATCAACAAATTCTTCAAGAAATAATGAAAGTCTACCAGTTGTATCGAATGTTCAAGTAGAGGGGAAGCACTTGAATTCGCCTACTCAAGTTGAGGGGAAGCATCCTTTCGAGGGGGGAGAGAAAGAATGAATGTTGATGTTGAGGAAGGGGATCCTGATAATGATCCAATTGTTGAGGGGGAGCAAAATGGATTTAATATAAATGTTTCAGATGTTGAAAACAGTGAATTTCTTGACGAAAATGATAAATTTTCAAATGCAGCTGAAGGATCTGAAACTGAAGAAATGTTCGAAGATGCACTGTTAGACTTTGATCCTTCATTTCCTCCAATAGATAAGTGGATGCGAAGTTGTCCATAAGAACAAATTCTTGGTGATCCACAAGCTGGAGAATTAACGAGAGCTCAAATTCATGAAAAGAATGAGGTACTTAATGCTCATCAAGAATTTTGTATGTTCAATGTGTTTATTTCAGAAATTGAACAAAAAACAGTCAAGGTTGCTATGGAAGATCCAGATTGGATTGTTTTCATGCAATCTGAGTTGGCTGAATCTAAAAGAAATAAAGTTTGGCGGCTTGTTCCAAAACCAAAATATGTGTCACTGATAGGTTTAAAATGGATCTTTAAAAATAAAACTGATAGAGAAGGAAATATTGTTCGAAATAAGGGTAGACTAGTTGTAAAAGGATATTCACAACAAGTAGGGATTGATTATGAAGAAACCTTTGCCCCTGTCACAAGACTTGAGGCTATTCGGATATTCTTAGCCTATACAACACACAAGGACTTTGATGTATATTAAATGGATGTGAAGTGTGCTTTTCTCAATGGAGTTCTCGAAGAGACATTGTATGTTGAACAACCACCGGGTTTTGTTAACTCTCAATAACCTGATCACTGTTATATATATTTTATATAAAGCTATTTATGAACTTAAACAAGCTCCATGTGCCTGATATGCCACTCTTACAAATTCCTCATAATCTTCGAAATCTAAACAAGGATCTATTGATCCGACTGTCTTTCGAAAGAAAGTTGGGAATCATCTCATGCTTGTTCAAATTTATGTTGATGATATTATTTTTGGATCAACTGACCCTCAATTGTCTATAGAATTTGAAAACATGATGAAAAGTTAGTTTGAGATGAGCATGATGGGGCAAAATAAACAATTTTCTGGGATTAAACATTCGTCAAAACAGAGAAGGAATTTTCATAAATCAACAGAAGTATACAAGAAATCTTCTTGAAAAGTTTAGAATGACGAATACTTCAAAGTTGCGAGTACCGATGGCAGTTGGAACAAGACTTGGTCTTTCTTTGGATAAACCAGTAGTTGATCTCACATTGTATCGAAGCATGATAGGTTCATTACTATACCTAACTACTAGTAGACCTGATATCATCTTTTCTATGTGAAATTGTTCTAGGTACCAATTGAATCCTAGAGAACCTCATCTTACAATAGTGAAGAATATATTTCGATATCTTAAAATCACGGTTTCATTAGGATTGTGGTATCCTTCAAAAACAGGGTTCTTCATACAAGCATTTTCAGATGTAGATCTTGGTGGGTGTCAACTAGATCGCAAAAGCACAAGTGGCAGATGTCAACTTTTGGATGGGAAGCTTGTGAGCTGACAATCAAAGAAACAAACATGTGTTTCGATTTCCAAGTCAACTGCGTGATTATGCAATCAACATGAAGAAGATTCTGTTGTATTGTGACTCATAAAGTGCCATTCACATTTGTCACAATCCTGTGCAACATTCGAAAACAAAACACATTGCTCTTCGCTGTCACTTTATTAAATATCACATTGAAGTTGGCAACATAGAACTTCATTTTGTGACAACTACGGATCAACTTGTTGATAGAGGCAAATGCAGTTCCAGGACTAAATTCGTTGGAATGACAAAAGATGTCGAAATCTCACTGATCCGTTCAACAGTTAATGTTCATAGTCAACTCTTCGACATGCTTCGCTTTCGACATTTTGTTGAACGGTTTAACAAAATCTTCGCTACCTCATTTCATGTGTAGTGTTGTTACTTGCATTTTATCTTAACTGATACATTTGTTTTCTTTTTTTCATTTGCATTCCAAAAACAAAAATATTAAAAAGATTTTCTTATTGTTGTCATTTTTCATTCAAAAATTAAAAAGTCCAAAAAGAATTTTCAATTTTTACAATTTTCATTCAAAATTTAAAAATCCAAAAAATATTTTTTGTTGTGTTAATTTTTATTGTGTAGCTTATTCGCGAAGATCATTGAAGTCTCATGTTTTGCAGCTTTAGGGAAAGGTATTATATCGAAACTCTGTCCTAGTTAGGATGTCCCTAAAAGCATGTTGCAGCATGTCAACCCAAGCCTCCATAACTCAATGTGTTTCGAAGCTTTAATGGATTTCTCATCACGAGGATCCCTTCCCAATCAGGCTATATTCACATTAGTTCTTGAGCTACCTTACTATTCTCACATGATTTAAGAGTTTTCAGCTTGGTCCACTAATAGCAGAGGTGCATTCGATTCTTGAACCAAACTTTTTCATCCTAACGTTCTTTCATGTTCACACACAAAGACACATACCTAAGACATCTCTGGTCGAAACCAACAAGGTTATAGGTACGTAAAGATTCTATGTTCATGATCTGGATTCATGAGACTGTGATGAAAGTGAAAGCCAATATTTCGAACCTATAATGGTATTGACAGGGAACTTTGTTCCAGAGTGTAATGAAACACTTGTTTCGGTACCATTTTTCGGTACTCAAAATCAAATTCTTTCTTTATGTGTGGTCTTGCTAAAATGTTCAAAACCCACGAGATTTTTACCCAACAAGATCCAAGAATTAGTTTTGTTTTATGGAATATGATTTCAGTCAGAATATTAGTTCGATCCCTTGTTACTTGATAATTTTTTTCAAAGCACACCTATCACTAACTACACCGATCAAACAAGTGATTTCGTTTACAATTTCTCACACTTATGTTTAGTTGTGATATGTAACAAAATTTCCAACCACACGCGAAGCTTATAAAAGATGCCCTTCGATACTCCTCTATGAGTATTCAATTGTAATTCATGGGAAACCACCCAAGCTGTTAGTCATCTCTTTTGATGGATAACGAAGCGATCTTTGCCTGGGATCTTACTGCATTTATTTCGAAATATTTTGGACATCACAGAACCCAATTTTTTTTAATTTGCTTCTTATCTTATTCTTTGGCACACTTTGCACTCACGAAATCCTTGAGGTTGTGAGTAATACCAACTCAGGTTGAAGGTTTCGCAAGTCTGGTGAATGACTTCGCTTTTCAACCCAAAAGTGAAAGCCTAACCTCCATACCGAAGGGTTCTTTGTTGGTTCTTATCCTCAGAATTATCTGTCCCTTTCCACTCTATTTTCTTCAAGTTCTTCAAACCCTATCAATGGCGGCCAAGAATGTTGAGCAATCACAGAAAACTTATGACATTACTTCTCAACCGCTTATGAAGATTCAAAGCACAAATTACCAAGTCCAAGCTGATGTTACTGTTTATCCAGAATAATTAAAGATGCTTATTGTTGCTTCGTAACATTCTGTCTTGTCAAAGGCCATGTTTTCTTCTTTCTCTGTACCCTTATCATGGTTATATCTTGCTGGTTCAACAACAGTTTATAGCAAGACGATCAAAGTGATAACTTTTCAAATGACGAATGACAAGATATTCAAACTGACCAGAAAGCTCTTTGCTGAGATCTTGGAAATCCCTACTGTCGAACCTTTTTATGAGGTTTCGAATGATCAAGTACTCCTCATGTTCAATGAGATGGGCTATTAATCAGTACTTACCAAGATTAATGATTTCAAGAAGTTGTGTTTTCCTTTCATTTGGAATTTTCTATTTGGAATATATCTTCGATGTTTGACTGGTCGAAGTGTTGGATTAGATAAGGCAAAGCTGGAAATATATGCCTTGGTTGCTGGCATTTATTATGATCTTCCTGTCAATTATGCAACTCAAATTTGGGAAGAGTTTGTCAAAAATATTGGAAACACAAATGCAGTGAATGGGATTTCGTATGCTAGATAATGGAGCCTAATTTTGCAGTATACGTATGAGAAGGAAGGCATTGCAGTTCCGGATGACGAACAAACTACTGAATTTTCGTTATATCACTTTCCAAAGAATGTCAAAGATGATTCGGATCTATTTCCCACAGTTAAACGTATTCTAGATGGGATGCTTCGATAGGTTGCTCCTTCAAATCCAATTTTAGTGGAATATTTGATGACTATCAATCCATCAGTTCAAACTAGTGTTTTAATTCCCAAAAGTACTACAAGCCCATCGAAGAAGCGTAAAGACTCGAAGAAAGAGGTTAAGGGAAGTCCTTCGAAACCTAGTCCTAAACCAATGGAGAAAGTTGTTAAGCCTACTCCAAATAAAGTAATCAAGACTGATAAACCTTTAAATGTTGTTAATCAGCCTATTGTCGAAAAAACCTCTACACCGGCCAAAGATGTTGTGCCTTCAAAGTCTGGTGTTTTGAAGAGATTAAAAAAGATAGATCACAGACCCCGTTCGTCACCAGAACGATCAAGTATTTTTTCACCTAAGCTCACTCGCAAGCCTCAACTCAATCGAAAAGGGGTTGTCATTCGATAAATTCCAACTCCGGTATCTCGTGCATCGAAAAATAGAAGAGCATAAGATATGGTGAAGTGTATTTCCAAGAAGAAAAGGAAAAATATGGTTGAAGATTCATTGGAAGATGAAGTTGTACCTGAATCGCCTTTTGGAGATTATAATATGGGCAATAATTCACCAATGAGGGATTCTCCAATCAAGTCGAAGGTCGAGGCGATTGGAGGTCTTGATTGCTCTGGGAAAGCACCTAATGTGGACACAACCATTAATCAGGGTGAGTAAGAGCAATCCACTCCTGAGAAGACTACTGTTACACCACCCGGAGTGTCGAATACCGAATAAGTTTTTAGGTGGTTCTCAATTCAGGCAACCCTGCGAACATATCTCATATGGAGATAAATGTCAACATGGGTGAAGGAGTGTCAAATTTAACAAACCAATGTACTTCCACTTTTACTATTTCTTCTTCATTTGAAACATCAACCATTGATACTTCTACTACTTTACCACCATTTCAATCACCACTTATCACTTCTCTACCACAATCATCTCAATCACCCGTATTCGAAAACATACTCAATCAAACCATTAGCACATTACTTCAAAGTCAATCTACCAAAGTTCCACGAACTAATCCTGCTGAAGATGCTACCGATGATGGAGAGTTTATGGGTTCTTTTGCTGACATCAAATATGATCTGGAGGAAGAAAACAAACCAGGCCACATATTAATGTCAGGGAACCAGTTTAATATTCTTAACAGGAACATAACTCACTTTTAAAGCTTCAAGCTGACGCAGGGGTTGAAATGGTTTCTGGCATCGAAGTATATGTGATGTTCAAAGCACAAGAACATCGTTTATAGCACAAGCTTGATCAAATGGATAAGCGTATTGAATTGTGAATCAAAGCTTAATCAGATTCTTTTAATGGTGAGCTTAAAGAATTGAAGGTTGTTGCAAAGGAACGTCATGTTCTTTTTGTTAAAGATGTAAAAACTGTATGAGAAGATGTGAACAGAAAAATTGAAGAGTTGAGAGTTGATATGGAAAAGGAGATCAAAGATTTGACTCACAATTATTCTTCTCTTCACAAGAAGGTTGATGTAATTGTTGATGTGGTAACTAAAGTGATTGAATGGTATAACTCCTTGACTCCCAAAATTAAGAAGAAATTAGAGGTGGATGTTGAAGGTTTTGCGAAAAAACATATGTTACTTGGTGATCTCAAAGATTTAGTTTCAAAGTCTTCTTCATCTTCTTTGTTCACTCCAGAATTCCTGACTTAAAAGTTTCGCTTGTTGGAATCGACAATTCACAATGAATTGGCTCCACTTGCGAAGCTTGCTGACTTAATGCTAACGGATGCCCCACCTGTTTTAATAGGGGTGCAAGGGGGTGAAAGGAAAAATGTTGGCATGAGTTCAAAAACTATTAAAGGTGAAGGTGCTTCTGGGAAATCTACTGGTGAAGATGCGAAAGTTGTTGGTAAAGTCAAGACTACTCAGATTCCCTCTTCATTGCCTAAGAGTTTTGATCCGATAATTTCTACAACAACAACAAGGCCTATCGCGAAAGGAATTTTATTTTAGAGTCAAGTTCTTCATTGAAACCACAACCATTAAAGGCAACTGATAAAAGCAAGGGCAACGAAATAAGTGTTGAGCCCACGAAGAATGAAAAGAAAGTTACTATAGAAGAAGAGATAGAAAAACAAAGGCAAGTACAGAGTATTCTCAGACTTCGAGAAAATGATCCACCACAGTTGGAAAAAGGTGATCCAACGAAGTTATTCGGCTATGAGAATATTGAAGCAATGGTCGTGTATTGTGAGATGCATGAATTTGAAAAGGTTCCAAAGAAAATCTTTGCAAAAGAAAATATTGATTTTAATCAGTTGGATTTTGCCTTCAACAAGATGATGTTCATGGCAGCTCAATACCAAATTATTGATAAATTCGAAGATAAAGAGGAGTACAAGAGATTAAATATTCGTTTCCATGCAGTCCTTGGGAAAAGGGAAGAGGAGGTTTAGTCACTTATCAAAATTGTTCGAGTTCTTAATATTTCCAAAGATGTTCTATTTGAGGGAGTTCTTAATATTTCAAATTGAGCCAAGTTCATCCATCAAGGGATGTTTATGACCCAAAGTGGGTTTACGACCGTAAACCCAAGCTTGGCCGTAAACCCCCTCCTACTAGTGTATAATTCCTTCATTTCTTCCTCATTCCTCACATCTTCAAGGCTGAAAACTTGAAACTCTCTCAAGTATCATCAAGAACACTTCCATTTGTCTTCAAAGTTGTAAGTGATTCTTCCATTCTTTCTTGGTAAACTTCCTATTCAAGTGAAACCCTATGATTTCATCCATGAATTCATCTATTTTGGGCTCAGATATTCAAATCACCAAGAACACACACTTGTTCTTTGGGCTGTAATCACCCTATAAGCTTCCAAAACGTAAGTATCCTTTCCATATACTTGTTATCCATTAGAAGCACTTGATTAGCAACCAAGAAACAACCACTTTATGCTTGATCTTCAAGAGTTTACTACCATAAACCCTTCAAGTGGTCGTAAACCCTTCATAAGATCATGGTGGTCGTGAACCCTTCAACCCATGGCCGAAAACCCTTCACGTTCATGTGTTGGCCGTAAACTCCTTGGCCGTGAACACATCTTGGCCGTAAACACCCTTTGGCCGTGAACACATCCTTGTGTGGCCGTGAACACGCTTTATACAATCATATGTTATTGTAACACTTCATTCCAAGTGTTTCCTAGTCCCTAAGGTTGTTCCCTTACATGATTAGTTGTTATATAAACTAATTATATACATATATGTGTCATTATATGCTTAATGGGATCCGTTTGTGCTCAAGACTTCACTTGGCATACTTAGCATCCTATATCGATCGTACATTTGAATCACTCACTACATGTGAGTTCATACCCCTAAACTTATCTTTTAAATGATGTTAAATGATTTTAAATGCTTTTATGGGGGGATACAAGTAGAAAACATTATAGTTATAGTATCAATCACATGTGATTTATAACTATCAAACAAGAGGATTTCTTATACTTCAAAACTGTGTTATCAAACAAACGATTTCAAATCGTTTTATAAACTGACATCAAGTCATCAATAACCATTCAAATGGTTAAAACTCTTTTATATGATAAACTCTTTATCAAACTCTTTTAAACTTATATATTGTCAAAATCATGTCTATATAGATATAGTTATATAAATAAGGTTGAAAGGGCTTAGGACTGATAACTCGCTTTATTTCCTATCCCTTCTTTGGTTGTGGACTTAGGGTATCGATTGTTTGTCCGAGTCTCGTTTAAATCTTAGTTATATATTATGTATATGTATGTAGATATAAAAGTTATTCCAATCAGGTCAATACCTTTTAGTAGCAAAGGTGTACAAACATGATCAGTCATTCAAACAATAGTACTAGTAAACTATAATAGGTATAGTTTAGAGGATTACTACTCACTATTTCTAGAACAATGAAACTTACAAGAGTAAGTTCATACATGAGTCGGTTCAAACATACTATAACGAGAAACAGAAAGAACATACTATAACGAGAAACTGAAAGAAACATACTATACACTAGAACAGAAGGAACATACTACACTAATACAAGAACAATATAAGATTAATGTGAGACACTACTTCATGGCATGGCAATATACTGCTGTGTCACGTTTTGCAACTAGAATCTCCTAGAGGGAGAGCGTGAATTTTTGTATAGATCTATACGGGATTGACCATCCTACACCTTGCTGTTAGCTACAGTGGGACCTACAGGTCTACGGGTGACGAATGTCATACCATTTCGACGTCTTTGATCGTCGTGTTTTACTAGTCAATCAAGTATGGTTATAATCTCATCACATTTTAACTTAATTAAACAATTGGTTTAAGTTAGTTAGTACATCAGTAGTTACTTTATACAATACTACAGTACATCTTCATTTTCCCATTACATTCATATAGTGACCTTTTCATATAAACGGTAATGTAAACTATTTTCTGGTAATGATAGTCATACTTGGGAAAAACACTCACTTTTACAAAAGAACAAACATACAGAACAATCGGGTCTTGGTAGAAGACTACATTTCATTATAAGTAGAAAATATAGGATTTTTTAGGATATACAAACATTTACATAAAACATTACAAACATTTACATCAAACACTTACAAACACTTTCATCAAACTTATACAAACATTGACACTAAAATACTTATGAACTCACCAGTAGACATGTACACTGGGCCAGTGTTCGAGAAGACGGGGCACATTCAAGACTCGTCTTTTATTTTGATTCATATTTTGGTGTCTTTTAAACTATACATAGAACACACTTGTATTAAATTATATTAATAATGCAATGGATGATGTTGTTGCTTGTTTATTATTGTGCATTGTTATGATACTGTACATGACGTCCTCCGCCCCCGAACGTTTCCACCGTTCTGGTTTGGGGGTGTGACATGAAGCCTCTTGGATAGTATTTGTTGGGAAAAACAAGAAAGGGAAGAATACCAAGTTCTTGTTTCAAGAACGTGATGTAGAAAGATATACAATTGCTTGTTATACAAATTTGCTTGTTCGTATGAATATTTGTAAGAAGAACATTGAAGGAGACAAGGATGAGCTAAAGAAGATAATCTCGTGGTAAACTGAAGTTCGAAGGGTTATGCATCAAGCTATTCAAATGTGAATGACTTAGATTCGACATTTCTCACAAAGGGTGAGAATGTTGAGGTCGAATATTATTGTGACATGTCGAAGGCTGTCTAGGGCATGAATACTTTCGAATGTTAGTTTGTTATATTATTATAAGGGCACTTTTGTATCGAAGCTTTTATTGTTCAGTCCCTTATATTTTTTGTATGCTTTCCTGATCCCTATAAATATGGGATGAGTACTAGAGATAGAATGTAACTTCGTCATTTATATTGTACTTTCTAAAACTTCTCTGTATTCATTAACAACATAATTGAGCAAAAAAAATATTATTTAGATCTCGTGTTCATCATTCGTACTTTACTCTAATATCGCAATTGATACTCAATTTAATCACAACTACACCAACCTAGGCAAAAGTCATTGAATCGTAGTCAAAAACATTCTAAATTATCTTTTGAGGATGAAAGATATATTTTTTTATCTATGGTGGTAAGGAAGAGAAAAGTGTAAAAGGTTACACTGAAACAAGTTTCTAAGCAGACAGAGACGATACTTGTCCGCAGTTGGGATTTGTGTTCTTGGTGAATTGAGGATTAATGATTTGGAGGAGTTCCAAGAAAGAGATGGTAGCATATTCAAGGATAGAGTCAGATTATATATCAACGAATGAAGTTGAAAAAGATGTTATGTGGCTGAAGAAGTTCATCAACGATCTAGGTGTTGCTCCTAGCATAGGTGAACCTGTTGAGATCTTTTGCAAAAAAGAGGGTGTGATCGCTTTAACGCCTAGTTTTTCATACTAGGTACACCCAGAATCGTAAGCCATTAACTGAACCTGTAACAAAACAATAACAGAACACAGTAAGCCATAAGGCCTAGTGAATAATAACTACAATATCATAACAACATATATCATCATGTACAATGTAACATCCAAAAATTTGAGGCCAAAAATTTCATTTTTAAATAAGTTATTACATAAAACCATCAGTATAAAAACATTAATTATAATATCTCGTGACAAACCAAAGTGTCGGTAATCAAACATATTATCGTAAAACCATATCAGAGTGTAATCCTAAAGATCTCATGTGTGGAAAACATAGTGTGATGCGCTGCGATCTAGCCGACTCCTTTCCTTGAAAACAAAATACCTGAAACCAAAACTGAAAACCGTAAGCACGAAGCATAGTGAGTTCCCCAGATACCACATACCATACAAACCAACTGATCCATACATGTCATACATAGCCAAGAGCCATACATAACCAACATATCCATAATCAGGTAAGGTGCTATGTGCCAAGCATTGTCTTACGAAGGTGCTATGTGCCAAACATAGTCTTGTGGTTATGCCACGGGCCGCATGTGGTCTTCCTGGTCAAACGTGGGGCCACTCCCTGGGTCTTACAGACACGTTTCAAGGGCCACCCCCCGGTCTTTCATGCAAGTATCACGAAGACAACTATACATACTACTCTATTAGGCTAATCAACATATAGTGTGCCAGGAGCCACCTCCTGGTCTTTCATGTATAATAGCATACAATGCACCAGGAGCCACCTCCTGGTCTTTCATACATATTGCCTAAGGCTAACCCCCGGGTCTTCCTACCACACATAATAACATACCGTATGCCAGGAGCCGCCTCCTGGTCTTTCATGCATAATTACTAGGGCTAACCCCCGGGTCTTCTTATCATACATAAACTAAATGGGCTGGCATTGGTGCCTTAGACCCATACAAACAGTGAGGAGACTCACCTCGCACTGCTGAACTTTGCTGATAAACCTCTGGCTGCTGTCCAACAACTCTCTGAACCGCTGTCCCAGTAGCTCCTCAAGCTACTAATATCAATATAACACTTAGTTTCAAATTGAACTCTAGAAGTCAAACTAAGTCAACTCTGGTCAAATTCAAAGTCCTGGTCAAAGTCAACCTTCCAGGTCAACCCTACTCGCCTAGTCTGCCTACTGAATCGCCGAGTTCATACGCTCAGACTCCTTTCATTCGTGACTCGACTCGCCGAGTCAACCCCTGACTCGCCGAGTCTACCGATTTCCGATTCCTGACCTGTCCAACTCACTGAGTCCCCACTCGACTCACTGATCCGAGTCTTAACTCGAAGGGTTTGGGGTTTCGCGACTTGACTCGCCGAGTCCAAGAACATACTCACCGAGTGCAAGGCAATCTTCAATAGACTCGCCGAGTTGTTCATCCAACTCGTTGAGTTCATCTCCATCTTCATACTACTCGTCGAGTCTATTTAGTCCTTCATATATTCAGAGGCTTTTGAGTCATACATGGACTCCAAACTGTAGATCCACTCTTCTAAAGCCTATTCCTCACGTAAAGTGGCAAACTTTACGTGTAGCTAAGGAGATCTAGGCTCACAACACTATAAACTAGGGTTTAAGACAAAGAGGCTTTACAATCAACCCATAGACTGATGCTTTATGACTCTCTAGGCCAAGATACACTTAGATCTGAAGTAGCAACTTCAGATCTGGGCTTCTAACTCAAATTCTTAAACTTGCCCTAAAAGCCCCAAATCTCATGATAAAGGTTGATCTATATGCAAAAGAGTGAAGGTAGCGACTCATTACCTTCAAATGCTCTGGAAAATTCCACAAACTCTGGATCTACTACCAATCCTTGAATCCCCAATGGTTCCCTTCTTCCTTCTTCCTTCAAATCACCCAAAATGTCAAGAAAGCTTGAATGTACAACAATGGAGGCTTAGGGTTTCGTATTCTGGATAAGAGAGGCTATAAGGAACCCTAAGGGAGAGAATGAGATGCTTAAATAGTGCACAAAGTCCCGGATTTAGGGTTTCCCTCTTCAGACCAGACTCGCCGAGTCCTCTTTGCCGACTCGCCGAGTCGGTTACTTAATCGATCCCCCAGATCCTGCTCCGACTCGTCGAGTTCCTCCCTGGACTCGACGACTTGACCCTTTGACTTAGGGTTTTCTCTCCTTTCTTGGCCTTTCTGATTTTGGGTGTTACAACTCTCCCCCACTTAAACTAGACTTCATCCTCGAAGTCTGCCACGGCCGACTACCGTACCATCTGGTCACCACTTAACCAGTAGGTACACACTCCGCCCATCCGATCAAACCTTGAAGATGTCATCTTTAGAATAACCCGTTCCTTACTACCTTCGAGTAAACATTTTTATCCAACCGGTAATCATACCGATACTCCTGTTACACTTGCCCTTGATTCGCAAGGGGTTTTCCCCATTTACCTTATACTGTCACTGGCCTTTCTAAGGTACATTCCACAAGCAACAACCTTCCTAATTTCCTTCGAGGACCGATCCTCTGCTGAAACCGCAATCCTAGCCACTCCAGTGTCGGCCATTATACCAATACTTACGGAATAACCCCCATACAATGCAACAATACTGAAAGCTCCACCCAATCATGAGAATTCAGACAATCCTTCGGGTAGCAGATCCCTCCCTGCTACGCTTAAGGCTGAGACGAGAACGGCGCCACCGAGCCAAATCCTTTACTCTGAGATCATTTGATCCCGCGATGAGCAGCTTAGCATCATCCGATCAGTTCACGGCTTTTCGCTGCGAATCCCTTACCATCATTCCAGCCTGAAGTCCTGATGACTCCCATTCTCCTACCGGATGAACCAAGACCGTCATGGTCCCAACTGATCTACCATTTCCCAGAATACCGGTTTCCCCCATGCTACCTCGGAGATACGGGCCTTCCCCCCCACCCACATTCTGCGAACTAAGCTACTAATGAATGCCACGGCTTACCCGCAGTCTTACGCCACTCCTGATCTCCAATGACCTACCGTCTTCCGGACCCAATCATAATGTGGCCCACTCACATTCGGGCAGCAGCCCCGCCCTGTACTTAACTATCTGAAAAAGAAACCCTGCCAATGAACCACACGTCTGATACATTCGCACTAGCGAATAGGGACCGACGAATTCTACGGGTCACCCCGTAATCTCACCATACTCGCTCTTCCAACTAGTGAATGCTACAGGCCACCCACATAGTCTTGCAACACTTCATTGCTTCCAGCCGTCTAAAGCTACGGATCACCCCACAGTCTTGCTATACTAGTGCTACGGGCCACACCGCAGTCTTACTAAACTAGTGCTACGGGCCACACCGCAATCTTACTAAACTAGTGCTGCGGGCCACACCGCAGTCTTACTAAACTAATGCTACGTGCCACACCGCAGTCTTACTAAACTAATGCTATGGGCCACACCGAAGTCATACTAAACTAATGCTACGGCCACACCGCAGTCTTACTAAACTAGTGCTACGGGCCACACTGCAGTCTTACTAAACTAATGCTACGGCCACACCGCAGTCTTACTAAACTAGTGCTACGGCCCACACCTCAGTCTTACTAAACTAATGCTACGGGCCACACCTCAGTCTTACTAAACTAGTGCTACGGGCCATACCTCAGTCTAACTATCCTCTTACTATCTGACCACTGGTGAATGCTACGGCCATCCGGTAGTCTGACAACACCTTTCCACACGAATTAGCGGATGCTACGACTAACCCTTAGTCGAGCATGCGATTCTCACAATTGGCAAGTTTCCAAACTTCCAGTTCACCCTTTGCTCAATTCACACAGCCACCTGGGCCGTCTTCCTTCCCGATAGGAGAGCAAAACTTATCCTGGTTCCAAACAGTTGCTGCTCCCATAACATGATTGCTTCTCCCCCACTTAGCTTCGGCTAAGTCCTTACTGCACATGAAAAACCTGAGGATTTCCATTCCATCCTCCCTTGCACAATAGGCATGATAACTACCATCGCCTTGATGTCGCTAGTGATCTACCACTAGCCCATTCCAAATACCGTACGATTATCGAATACTAGAGGGACACCTCCTGCATCCCGATACTGATAATCCCCTAGGCTTCAACTCATGCCCTTAAGGTCCGAATAACTAATGCTCAGAGCAACTCCATCAGTGATAGACCACTTCCCTTGATGCTTCCCAAAGCTATCCCAAGTACCAAGACCAGAGCCACCAAACCTTGATAATGGTGGAGGGCTACTCGTTGTACCCTGCCCATCGTCCTCCACGCAACGCTCCTGAACCGCTTTTGGTCATAATCGGGATAATACTGGACACTTCGAACCCGAAGTGAGAGATGACCCTACACTAGCTACTAATAGTTCCTGGTATGCAATTAGCATAAGACAATTCTGAAAGTACAATCCGAATACAAGCAGAGAGACAACTCATACATACTATTACCAGAGTCTGGGGTAAGAACAACCCTAATACGCATAGAATCGAAAATAGCCATAGATACATACCTGCAACATTCCCTGCTGTAATCCAGATCTCCCTCATCTGTCACTGCAAGGCCCTACCCTCTCACCCATCTGTAAACCTCAAAGTTGTCGGGGCAGACGCACTTCCCGCTTCTCCCATCATCGTCGGGCAATCGGCCTTCTTGTGGCCACCTGGTTGCAGTGAAAACATAATGGGCTTGCCCCTTGTGGGCAGTCCCTGCTAACGTGACCAACACTGCCACACTTGTAGCAGCCTGAACCCCTGGAACGACAAACTCCCTCGTGCAGTTTCCCGCAAGTGTTGCACTGACTTCGGCCCTGCCGGTCCGCTAACCGCTGATCTGAAGTCTTGGGTCTCTTCCCGGGACCCTCCAAAGCATACATCTGATCCGACCTCCTCTTCGCAATGTGCTCCAAATCAATCTCCCTTTCCCGCACCCTGGCAATCATAGAGTCCAAGGTCGGGCATGCCGAGAAGCTGACATGCTCCCGAATATCCGCTCTCAACATGTCATGATAACGGGTCCTCTGCATCTCATCATCCCCTGCATACTGAGGCACCAATCAGGCCCTCTCCCGAAACTTGGCGGTAATCTCCGCCACCGACTCTGTCATCTGTCTCATGTCTAGGAACTCTCTGGCCAACTGCTGAAGCTCCACCGCCGGTGCAAACTCCGCCCTAAACCTAGTCACAAAGTCGGGCCAGGTCATAGCCTCAATGACTGTGGCTCCCAAGGAATCACCAACTGACTCCCACCAGTCTCTGGCTCTGTCTCTCAAACATCCCGCCGCAAAGCGGACCTTCGACCCCTCCGGGCAAAAGCTCGTCAGCTGTGCAGACTCGATGTCTGCGATCCATCTCCTGGCAGCAATGGGGTCCTTTACCCCGTGAAAATCCGGCGCACCACTCCCTCTGAAGTCCTTGAAGGACAGTGTGCGCATACTCGCCTAGCCAGACGCCAAATCACTCCTGAAAGCTCGGAGGCGATCCTCCATCACCTTAGTGATACCCTCCTTGATCGACCCGAAAATGATCGGGGTCGCCTCAAGGATACCTCTCGTGATCTTAGACGCGATGAACTTGCGTAACCCGTCATCAACTTGATCGGATCCCATGGCCGATCCTGACCCAGATCCTGAGCCTCCAGCTCCATGTCGCGTGGTCACCATACTGGAAATAAACACATAAATGTCCGGATCAAAACATACCCCGAGAGGTCTCACACACTATCCAAGATTCCTGGTTCCATCTCGGCCCTCCTTGACTCGAGTACGGATCCTCTGCTTCCAGTAGTACGGGCCCATACTACCTTCCACATCTATCCGTACTTTTCTCAAGGGTTGCTTCAACTTCACCAAGTCCCTTTACTACTACTAACGCTGCTCCCAGCACTACTCTCATCCTAGGCTTGCCCTTGGGTAACCTCCAACCCGTAACCAGTCCTCAACTACTGAAGGCCTCCTTGTAATGCCAATTAGCCATTACCTGAATACCATCACATGTGATGAGGCTCAGATAATCCTTCGAATAACAGACTCGTCCCTACAACGGTTAGACTCAGACGAGAGTTGCGCAATAGGGCCAAATCCAACACTCTGAGATTATTCCACCCTGATCACATGTGACTTGGCGTTTTCACCTAATGGCTAACTCTCATCACTCAGAGTCCCACAAAGCACAAAGCAAGTAGCATTCAGACAAAAGGGAAATCTAACCAGAACATAATCAAGCAATTCTATCCACACAACAAGAATCTGTACTAGCATGTGATGCTAAGCTCATATAATCAGGCATAACCTAAACAGGCTATCCTATTACTGTCTACTCAATACTAGCATGCAACCCTCATAACCTGAAGCACATAAAGCAGGCACATAAGGCATCATTCCTAGATCCTTAATCCTATTCTAGCATGTTGTTCTACTGACACTGATAACATAATAATAACTTGTATGGGTATCCTGGGGTAAACTGATTCGAACTCGGCTGATTGCACGCATCACACACTTTTTTCTTCTCAAAGTCCTTTTCTCTTTTCCGATTCTTTTCAAACTAATTTATAAAATGGTTTTCCTCTTGAAAACTTTCATACCACGCCCTTAGTTTGAGTTCAGACACACCTAAGGGTATGTCTGAATCCCTCAAACCAAGGCTCTGATACCAACTTGTAACATCGCAAAATTCGACGCCAAAAATTTCATTTTTAAACAAGTTATTACATAAAACCATCTGTATAAAAACATTCATTATAATATCTCGTGACAAACCAAAGTGTCGGTAATCAAACATATTATCGTAAAACCATATCAGAGTGTAATCCCAAAGATCTCATGTGCGGAAAACATAGTGTGATGCGCTGCGATCGAGCCGACTCCTTTCCTTGAAAACAAAATACATGAAACCAAAACTGAAAATCGTAAGCACGAAGCTTAGTGAGTTCCCCAGATACCACATACCATAAAAACCAACTGATCCATACATGCCATACATAGCCAAGAGCCATACATAACCAATATATCCATAATCAGGTAAGGTGCTATGTGCCAAGCATTGTCTTGCCAAGGTGCTATGTGCCAAACATAGTCCTGTGGTTATGCCACGGGCCGCACGTGGTCTTCCTGGTCAAGTGTCACACCCCGCTAAAGCGGAAACACGAGGCGTGGCAGTATAAAGGGTTTCATAGCAAAAGTTAAAAGATAACACCAACCATAGTATTAAAAATCATTACAAATTTACAATGGGTTTGAACAAATTTTAAAAGAAATTACAATGAAAATAGAAATACAACACATGCGAATGCTCCTAAAAGTGAAGTGATCCTAAGTGCCACTTACTCGATGATTCCTGAAAAAGCATGTAAAACGAGCGTCAACTATAAAAATAGTTGGTGAGTACTCACAAGTTTGAAAATAATATTGGTTTCATGAATCGAAATCAAAATTTTGATATAAGTTTCCATAGATAAAAATTTATTGCTAAAATGAGTAAATAAGTTTGTATAAACAAAGTTCGTTGTCATCATGAGAAATAAAGTATGTTTCCCAAAAGAGATGCAATGTTCATATCCTCATGGGAAATAAAGTTTGTTACTAAATGAGTAATCAAGTTTCATTGCTACAAGGCTTTTCATAAATACAAGTACATTGCTTTAATGAGAAACAAGTTGATTGCCATTATTGATAACAAGTTTATTGCTATAACGAGAAACGAGTTTGTATGTGTATGAGCAAACAATGAGTCTCAACCAAACCTATGACTGAAGCCCTATCAAGCTCTATGCTTATCGTTCCATAGATGAATATGGTATCATGCACTCCAGCAATAGGGCGAGTGAGGAGTTGTCAATTCCTAATAGCGCTATCCATAATGACCATTGGCTCAAAGAGTTAATGGTTAGAGATAAGGGAAGGGCCTTAGTACGATAAGTTTTCATGTTCCGTGTTGCATAGACATACATAGAGAGACATAGAAATACAATAGCAATCGTGTTTGATACAAATCAATTTAAATACAACATGCAAATAATAGTTTTTCATGACATGTTTTTCCACCCCAAAACATAAAAACTGAAAATAGGGGAGTGCGTGAATACTCACAATATGCAAAATAATGTAATCAAGTTTATACGAGTCAATTAAATACCACGAACATAAATAGTTTAGGACATGCTTTTCCAACCCAAAATATAAAAACCGAAAATAGGGGAGTACATGAATACTCACAATATGCATTGAGATGATGCAAATGGTGCCTTGAACTACGCTCCACTCGTACCACTATCGTTTTCCTACAACGATGTTACACACTAATGAGTCTCTAATTGAAATCTAATACTAGTATACTTACTACTACAATAGAATTATGCCAATAATGTGTCAAAAGTTAATATTGATAAGTTACAAACATTTTTCTATGGAAATTAAGTTTCAAAGAATCAATTGTTATATAACAATTTAAGTGGAAAAATTCCCATTATTGAAATGCTAATATTTAACATTTTAAGAGGCATTCCAATGGTTAAATATTCAAAAACTAAATCAATTTAGTTCTAAAATTTCCCAAACTTTGCATTTCAGTTTTAATTGAAGTCAAAGACCTTAAGATAAATTTTCTTGACCTTTTGATTTGTCTAACTATTCTTCACCATTTAATTCCTTGAATAATCATAAAATCATGGAAAAATAGTAAAATGTTAATAAAAATTACCAAACTTCAGATTTTGGTTCTAACTACATTAAAAGACGTCCAGATAAATTTTCAACGTTTATAGATATGTATAACCAATTTTCTTATATTTAATTCTCTAAATATTTAAAAATTCATGAAAAATAGCAATCAGTTAAGAAAATTCCCCAAACTTCTTATATTACTGTCATTACACATACGTAAGTTGGGAAAAATATAAAAATGGATTTATAAACTGTTTAAACCAATTTTATAATTTTTGTGCATTTATTCTAATAAAAATGGAGATAAATAGAAAACAGTTTCCAAAATTTTTGTAACACTGTTATTACATATATAGAAGCTGCGAAAAATATAAAAGGTATTTTTCAGTGAGTGTTGCTATTTTTCCTTGTTTAATCCTCTTAAATAATCATTAACTGAATAATAATTATTAAAAAGTTAAAGTAAATTACGAAAAATTTTGTACACTTCATTTACAGAGTAAATAATCTGAGAAAAATACTAAATGTGGTTTTAATATACAGAAATCCGATTTTGTGTATTTAAGTGTATTTAATCTTAGAAAATAGGAGAAAAATAGTATACAGAAGAGAAAAATCATCAAAATTTTTATGTAGTCTCCTAATGTACTAAAAGGTGTTCTGGTAAAGTTTCATAATTTTTGGATCAGTAAAACTATTTTTCCTATTTTTAGTCCATTATAAATACAAAAATCGGAGAAAAATAGGAATACATTATGAAAAATTCTGAAAATATTTTTCTAAGTCTTCCACAGAGAGTATAAGCTGCGAAAATTATTATATAACCCTTTTCAAATTATCTAAAGCGGTTTTATGATTTATTTGGACTAAACAAAAAGAAATTTCAAAACCACACTAAACAGTAATAAAAACCGATGCAATTTAATGTGGTGTCATCATTTAGCATAGGGGTCATCCACGAATTTAACTAGGATTTATAGACCTCAGAAAGTATTTTATATGATTTATTGCCCTATTTTATTTCAATAATTATAAAAATTCGAGAAGAATGAATTATTTTTTGGAAATTCACAGAGCATCTTATTTTGTTGATGGGAATCTGGGAAAAATCGGATTTGGTCAGAAAAGGAGTTTTAGATATTTATTTGGAAATAAATCATTCATGAACGTATTTGAAAGCTTTTAACAACATACTTTGATGATCTAGCATCTAAGCTTGAAGATCATCACATGCATGTTGGTTTAAAGATCATTCATGAGTTTGAAATGTTCAAAAATCGTTTTTGAAAGAAAACTTAGAGTACATGTGGTGATTTTCCACCAAAACTTGTAGAAAAGTGCATTTTCATGATTTTGACTTAGGTTTAGGTCCTTGGATTTCACCATTTACAACATGCATGTTGTTTTTGGGTGAAATCCTACCACCATCATCATCAAAACTGAAGTGATTGAACATGCACACATATTTTCTAATAGAAAGGTGTAGAAGAAGAAGGAAATGCAAGAAAAACCTTAAAAACTTGAAGGAAAATGAAAGGAAATCGTGTTCTACCTTAATGAACACCACTACATGATGAAGATTTTGTGTTTGAAGTGTGTTCTTGGACTTGTTTTCTGGAGAATTTCGTGGTTCATAGAGGGAGGAAGAGAGAAAATGTGTGTGAGAGTGTGAGAGAGAAATGAGAGGTAGAGTGAGAGAGAAGATGGAGTGTAGAGGGGAATTGATTGAGTGTTGGGAAGAGGAGAGAGAGGGGAATCCGACTTTTGAGGGTATAATATCCCTCTCTCCTTCATTTTTATTTATAAAAATTCAAATCTTTTATAAAAATTATCCAACTTTTTATAAAATGTGCACCTTAACCTAGTTTTTATGCATAAAACTCTTGATTTTTGACTTATAAATTAAGGGTAATTGTTAATGAGTTCAATTTTATTTCCTTAAATGCATTTTTATAATTTTAATGATTATAAGATAATATTAGAAGCTTCATAATTATTTTTATAGAATTTTTAAGGTTAAAGTTTGTAAATATGAGTTTTTAGGGCATTTAGGGTTTTTGAGAGTTTGTAAGTCTTGGATATCAAAATTAATTAAATTTTGAGACTTCAAATTATTTTTGTGTTTTCTAACTCTTATTCAAGTTAGGAATAATGTTTGTAATTTATTTTTATCGGTTTATTGGCATTCTATGTAGTGATTCCGAGATTCAAGCGAAATTGAGGAATCAAGTATACTAGTCCTAGTCTTCAACTTTGACTTAACTTTCTATGTGACTTTGACCTAATTTCTACTACTAGGTCAAGTGCATGATGTGTGTATATGATTCATGAAATGTTGTTCGAGTCAAACAGTGACCCAAATATGGATAGTCACTACAGCTCAGTAGATGTAGAATTCACATATCAATGTGGAATCTGAGTACACTATCCATTGATTCTAATTGTTTCCAAGTTTCTACTAGGTTATAACTTAGCTTCTAGTTACTAAGTCTAGTATGTGTAGTGCCTATTTGTGCAACTAAGTCTAGTCAAATCTAGAACCGACTCGGATTTTGACGGTTGTCACATCAAGCCTGGGGCCACTCCCTAGGTCTTACAGACAAGTGCCAAGGGCCACCCCCCCCCCCCGGGTCTTTCATGCAAGTATCACGAACACAACTATACATACTACTCTATTAGGCGAATCAACATATAGTGTGCCAGGAGCCACCTCCTGGTCTTTCATGTATAATAGCATACAGTGTGCCAGGAGCCACCTCCTGGTCTTTCATACATATTGCCTATGGCTAACCCCTGGGTCTTCCTACCACACATAATAACATATCGTGTGCCATGCATAATGCCTAGGGCTAACCCCCGGGTCTTCATATCATACATAAACTAAATGGGCCGGCGTTGGTGCCTTAGACCCATACAAACAGTGAGGAGACTCACCTCGCACTGCTAAACTTTGCTAATAAACCTCTGGCTGCTGTCCGACAACTCTCTGAACCGCTGCCCCACTAGCTCCTCAAGCTACTAATATCAATATAACACTTAGTTTCAAATTGAACTCTAGAAGTCAAACTAAGTCAACTCTGGTCAAATTCAAAGTCCTGGTCAAAGTCAACCTTCCAGGTCAACCCTACTCGCCGAGTCTGCCTACTGACTCGTCGAGTTCATATGCTCAAAATCCTTTCATTCGCGACTCAACTCGCCGAGTCTACCGATTTCCGAGTCCTGGCCTGTCCAACTCACTGAGTCCCCACTCGACTCACTGATCCAAGTCTTAACTCGAAGGGTTTGGGGTTTCGCGACTTGACTCGCCGAGTCCAAGAACAGACTCGCCGAGTCAGAGGCAATCTTCAAAAGACTCGCCGAGTTGTTCATCCAACTCGTCGAGTTCATCTCCATCTTCATACTACTCGCCGAGTCCACTCGAAGGACTCGTCGAGTCTATTCAGTCCTTCATATATTCAGACGCTTTTGAGTCATGCATGGACTCCAAACTGTAGATCCACTCTTCTAAAGCCTATTCCTCACGTAAAGTGGCAAACTTTACGTGTAGCTAAGGAGATCTAGGCTCAAAACACTATAAACTAGGGTTTAAGACAAAGAGGCTTAACAATCAACCCATAGACTGATGATTTATGATTCTCTAGGCCAAGATACACTTAGATCTGAAGTAGCAACTTCAGATCTGGGCTTCTAACTCGAATTATTAAACTTGCCCTAAAAGCCGCAAATCTCATGATAAAGGTTGATCTATATGCAAAAGAGTGAAGGTAGCGACTCATTACCTTTAAATGCTCTAGAAAATCCCACAAAATCTGGATCTACTTCCAATCCTTGAATCCCCAATGGTTCCCTTCTTCCTTCTTCCTTCAAATCACCCAAAATGGCAAGAAAGCTTGAATGTGCAACAATGGAGGCTTAGGGTTTCGTATTCTGGATAAGAGAGGCTAAAAGGAACCCTAAGGGAGAGAATGAGATGCTTAAAAAGTACACAAAGTCCTGGATTTAGGGTTTCCCTCTTCAGACCGGACTCGCCGATTCCTCTTTGCCGACTCGCCGAGTCGATTACTTAATCGATCCCCCGGATCCCGCTCCGACTCGTCGAGTTCCTCCCTGGACTCGACGAGTTGACCCTTTGACTGAGGGTTTTCTTTCCTTTCTTGGACTTTCTGATTTTGGGTGTTACATACAAAGCAACTTATCCCCAACAATATACATCACATCTAATATATTAATTAAACTATACCAGCTGGTTATTTCCACATGTCTCCTTATGAGACCTACTAGTATCATCTCAACTATCACCTGAACTTATTTCCACGGGTTATAATATACTATCATCTGAATGATTCATAATATGTCAATATCATAGTATATCCAATTCCAAATTGTAACAAACCATATATCAATAATATCTGGTTTCAGAGTAGAGTTACACACCTAGTTAGTTGGTAAAGTTAACTCCCGCTTTAGTCCTTGGCTTCTACTACCTCTTAACTAGCCATTTTTCCTATACCTAAACAAAAAATAAGAAGTTCCTCAGAACCTAACATAATCCATTACAAACTACACCCCATTACCATTTATCACCAAACTAATCTAGCTCCTGTCACCACTATGGAATGGCTTAATTACGTAAGTCATTAGCTAAATTCGATAAATCAAGTAATTTTTGTACACTCACGATTATAACTCTAACCATTCAGACATAACATTTCACCAGGGGATTTACCGACTAAACACACCATTGAATTCGTAATAGCATCATGTCACGATTTCCAATAACGCATTAGGGGTTTACAACCTACTACAACATGTCACGTGAATACAATCACGTGATAATGGAACAAGAAATTACCTCAATCCAAATGGCGACTCGTGCACCCGCAATATTGTTAATGTTCATCTCCATCTCGGCTCCTATTCTGATACTCCCCCTTTTCCGTTTCGTCTCCCTAAATATTACATGAAAATAACCTCCCATATATATATATATATATATATATATATATATATATATATATATATATATATATCATCGAGACGCAAGATCGCATCACGATAGTTTTCTTGATGTGTTGTGACCACGAGTCTTTCCTGGAGCTCGCCACATGTATAATTTATTCGATGTGTGTCCATTGACTCACTATTAAGTCACGTCGTGACATCGATCACAAACATGCCCACACCCAGATGTTTCCACGCATCTTCCCTCCTTTGCAACATGTCTTGATCAATCGTCCCACTTGTCCAACAACCATATAACTCATCACATCGCGACCTAAACACCTTCGTGTTGTCAAGTCGTGGAATTTCATTGACTCCCTCAACTTTGACTCTCCGCACCACGTATAGAATACCGATGCGCCACATTTTACTTCTTATGAGAATTCTAGCTTTGAGAAACTTCCTCTTTCTTATTACAACATTAAATTTTCACTTGGTTATACCTGTTATAAAAACATGTATTACAGTCACTTTGACAAATGAATGAGCACCACGTATATAAAAAACAATATATATATATATATATATATATATATATATATATATATATATATATATATATATATATTCAGAATGTACCACTACATAAGAAAGCTCATTGAAGAAGGCGAAATCATAGCGATTCGAGTATGATCAGAAGAGAATCATGCTCATTCATTTGTCAAACCAGTGTCAAAGAAGAATCATGATGGTCATACTCGGTCGATACGTATTATACTTACTAGTGAGCTGATTTGATTGTTTTACTTTATAGTTTGATACTTTGGAACCTATACAATATATATTATATCTTAGTTGGTGATTATCAGTTGGTGACTTAATACTGTGTTAGACTATAATCATTTATATATATATATATATATATATATATATATATATGTTCAGTTTTACATGTTTTTTGAACAATTTCAAAAATATTTATTTATTCTGACCTCCACTGTCATTCCTACTTTTAGAATTTATTAGTGATTTAATATTATCATGGAGTATTCGTAGATTGTTCATGTTGATTAACATATAATAAAGATGCGACTAATGCTCAGGAGTACTTAAAATGGAGATTCAAAGTATTAGAGTAACCCATAATTAGAAATTGCTTCATGGAATCTATGAAAAGTAATTATAAGATGATAATGTCTTATATTATTCAAAGAGAGAGGCATGAGACTTTTGTTTCGCATTATGTTATGTCTTCGTTTTCTCCAACGTTGTTTGAAACTAGAAGCCATAAAGGGAACGTCCAACTATGACATGGTGAACATGTGGTCATTATAAAAATGATAAGTCACAAATTCAATTAAGTAATGGTTTACAAAGTATGTGGTTCGCATATCATAGACTACAAAGTAAATAACAAAAAGACATGAAGCTATACTGCTCCATCTTCTGAATCCCAGTGCGCGTACCTGTCTACTGGTCTCCTGAGAATAAAAGTTATTTTGGAAGAGTAGATCAGCATTTAAGCTGGTGAGTTCTTAAGATTTTAGTGATGTAAGAAGTTGTAAGAAAGTTGTAGTAAGTTGCAAGTTCCTTTAGAAAAGTTCTCATGTTCCTCCAGAAAATCCAATATTTCCTGCTTTGATGAAAGTTAAGTAAAAATGACTCTACAATCCTTTCTATGAGTACTGAATGGATACAAGTTATATAAAACCCAGAGTAAACAAACAATCGGTTGTGTGTATATGCCCTAAGCCCACAACCAAACAAGGAATAGGAAATGTGGCGGAAAGCACACATCCCATTGTTTGTTAGATCTTCGTTGTATATAACCCTGGTGTATTCACTTGGTACTCACGGAGTTAACTGTAATAGTTCCTTTATATTTAATGAAAAGATTCCTTAAGAAAACCCTTATTTCTTTTAGTAAAAATTGGTAACCACAATGGTTCCTTCTATAATCACTTAGTTTATACTAGCTATATATAATCTAATATCGAATAGATAGTTAATTGTGTGAATCTGCCCTAAGCCCACAACCAAACAAGGAATAGGAAATGAGGCAGAAAGCACACATCCAACTACTTATCGGGTATTAATTATATATAACCCTGATGTATAAACTAAGGTATTATAGAGTTAACCACCTAAGGTCCTTTAATTTATACTGGTTTAATAAAATGGATTAGACCCTATTACTGGTAAATTTGTAGTTTCGTATATCAAATGTTAATTGAAAAGTATGTTTTGCACTAGAAAACGGTGCATTGAATTAGTGTCCTATGACCTGGCCCATACCTGGTACTCCTTATGATTACTTGGTGTATACGAAATATATATGAAGCTTAGATCGAATAGATAGTAGGCCGGGTGAATCTGCTCTAAACCCACAACCAAACAAGGAACTGGAAATGAAACGGAATGCACACATCCTACTACCTGTTAGATCCGATTAATATATATCCCTGATGTATACACTAAGGAATCATAAAGTTAGCATTATAGGCCCCCTTTCTGCTGAATGTACTAGACTCGACTGTTATGTTTGTCGTTTGTAAAATGTAAGTTTTCCCTAGTTTACAACTATCTTAACTCGAAAATAGTTTGCATTAACGTTCAAGTGGAACTGTCACAATATGAAAGTAATGGAAAATGTAGGTACACAGTTGTCTTTTGAATTGACATCCTGACGTACTGATTACCTTAAAACATGTTTGTTTTATTAAGGTTATAATGTCATTGATAATACCCATACTATACGCTCTCCCTGCAAGAGATTCTTGGGACCAAACACGACTTCCGCAAACAAATTGCTAGGCCGTGTAAATTCACATTAAAGCTATATGATCATGAATGCCCAATTTACTATCACCTTTTGTTTAGAACAACGATGTCACACCCCCGAACCAGACGGCGGAAACGTCTGAGGTCTCGCGTGACTTTAATTGAATAGCATCACAATGAATATACATGAATCATAACATAAACGTCACCATGCATCAATATATTACAACTGGAATTGTTCACATCAAGTACATTCTTTTAACATTACACATTCATAACATAATTTGATTGAGTATTTTCAACAACATAACATTCTAACATTACTTCATATTACCCTTCCGCTTACCTGTTACCTGAGAATACAAGTTATTTTGGAAAAACGTCAACATATAAAATGTTGGTGAGTTCATAAGCAATCTTGTGATAAAATGATTTGTGTAGTTTGTAAACCCCAGAAAATCCGATATTTTCTGAAAAGACTTTTGTTTATCAAAGTGTGAAGATCCATAAGTTGATGCATGAATGATTTCAAAAACATATATATGAAGGGTATTTTGTATTATAGTTATAATCATTTCGAGCGAGTGGTATTGAATTCCACGGAAAACCCGATGGTTTCCAATACTAACAGGTATCCGTGATTATTGATTTTTGTATTGTCTTAACGAACGAATATTGATTACTCCACATTGTATATCATCCTAATTTCGTCTACTTTGATTTCTCGTAAGCCCTAGCGAACGAAGAGAAGAGGAGCACTATGTCCCACTACTATCGTAAGTACCTAAGGCTGTCGGGGATGCGAAAGACACGATGGTCCAACTCGCATTTGATTACTTTGACCTTACTAGCCTTACTAATGGGTCACTAGGGCCCATTAGCACATAAGAGCTATTGAAAGTCCTTTTACACGTAATTGGGTCATAGGAGGCCAAATAACACATAAGCGTTATCCATTTGGGCCCAAAGATCATTTTTTATGGACTTGCAAGATCCATCAAGCATGATTTGAAACTCTCAAGCTCAAAGTTTGAAGATTTACTCATTGTAGTTATCGCGTATCTATTGAAGTGTTTTGATTTAACGATTGTTGTTTTGTATTGATTCGAGACCGAATCAATTCGTTTATAACGATATTTGGTGTTGAATGTGTATTCGTTTTCCGTTTTGTCGGTAGTCATGGATCTTGTATTTTGTCTTAATGAATTAATTTGTTTAAAAGTAGAATTTGACGTTTTCACTACCTTTCTTTTATAAAAATAACACTTTTAGTCCTTTATATAAAAGAATTTCATTTTTAGTCCTTAAAGCATTTTCTTGACACTTTTGCATCATGAACTTGTTGAAAAGACAGTTTTAACCCAAAAATTATTTTGTTAATAGCTTCGGCCCTTCCAGAATGGTTTTTCTCGGTTAGAACCCCATTTTTCGCAACTTTTACAATTTTGGCCCAAAATCTAAAAACTGTACATTTTTGGTCCTTTTTGATAGTGAAAAGCATTTTTGACCCTTAAAATAGTTTTGTTATGCTAATTATCCCCTGTTTTACAGAAATTTTCATTTCAACCCCTTAAATTTGTCATTTTTCGCAATTTGAGGCTTATTGGGCCAAAAAGCCCAAAATTAGCCCATTAAGCTAAAAATTTACATTTTAAGTCCTTTAAAAATTTTATTATTTAGAAAAACAATTATGAAAACTGTTTTGACTCTTTTGGCCCTTAAGAAACTGTGAATTGGCCATTTTTAACCCTGGTTTTATATACTTGACATTTTAAGCCCAAAAATGGGTTTTTATGTTGGAATATGTTTATCATAACCTTATAAATTATTATTCTTGACTTGATTAGTGTAGAATAACTTAGATTATATTTGTTTCTCTTCTCATACCATAGATCTCGAGATTCACCCCTTTTTAGTTACATATTTATCACAAACACACATAAATATACACATACATGCATAAAATCACACATAGCATACATATACACGTAGATCTACACATTTTCTTGTATTCTCCCCCATAAAACACATGAAAACAGAAAAGAGAGGGGTATGAAGCTCACCTTGAGTTTTAGTTTCGGTTTTGAAGAGAGAAAGGAAGAAAATTTCGATCCTAGCAAGTCCTCTTGGTAGATCTCGATTTTAGATGATTTCTAAGAGAGTGATCATGATTTTGCATGAGATAAGGAAGATTGCTGGTAAGATGAAGAAGATATGTTATGAATCAAAGAAATAACTTACCAAAGATGTGAACTACATGATGAAAATCCTTAGATTTCAAGCCAAAATTTCGAGATCTTCAAAGGAGAAGAATATGATCTTGAGAGTGGTTTAGAGAGAATTTTTGTGAGGTGTGTGTGTGTGTGTGTGTTTGTGTTGTGTTTGGCCGAGAGAAGGAAAGAGAGGAGAGAAGAGAGAGTGAGTAAGGTGATGGTTGTATAGAAGTATGAGATTTTGCATGGAAACCCCACAAATAATAGTGAGGTCGCCATGAGAAGTCAACTCTCTCTTTCCTTTGTGGTTTGGGCCGAGAATAGAGAGGGGAAAAGGAAAGAATTGGGCCCTTAAATGCTTAAGCCCAAATTACAAACCCACTAGGTGATTTTTGACCCAAATAAATCATAGGATGTTTTCTTATGACCCATTAGGACTAATTTAAATTTGTTTTGGTCCAATAAGGCCCATTAAAGTTAATCTAGTTTATTATGGGTTCATAAGGCCCAAAAATGTTAAGTTTCATGTAAATGGGTCCAATTAGGGCCCATTTGAGAGTTCTAGGTTCAAGATAGTTAAATTGGAAGCTCATTGGTCCACTAGGTCCAATAAGGAAATCCTAGTCCAAAATGGACTTAAACCGGAATTTCAAAGGTTTCCAATTCTTTGTTGACTATTTGCAGTGCTTGAATGAAGTATTTGATGAAGTTTTGTTGTTATTGAATAAGCATCATACATGCTTTCATATTGTTGATTCATAATTGATATAAGTGTTGTAGTTACAAGGCCTCAAAATTCCTAGTTGTGACATCATCCCCCCATTAGAGGGAATTTCATCCCGAAATTCTTTTGAAAGCTAGACTTGAGAATGCGAGAATAGATGAGGGAACTTCTGTTTCATTTGATCTTCGCGTTCCCATGTGAATTCTGGTCCGCGTCTTGCGTTCCCATGTGAATTCTGGTCCGCGTCTCGCTTTGGCCATCCGTTTGTGGGTGGTAGGCAGTGCTCATGTCGAGTTGTGTTCCCATAGCTTTCTGAAGAGATTGCCAAAAGCGGGATGTAAACCTATTGTCTCTATCTAAGATGATAGATACAGGTACTTCGTGGAGTCTCACGATTTCGTTGATGTAGATTCTTGTCTGGCGCTCCATCTTGTATGATTCTTTTATTGGTAGGAAATGGGCGGATTTCGTTAGTCTATCAACTATTACCCAGATCGTGTCCAAACCATCCGTCGACTTGGGTGGTTTGGTCACAAAATCCATGGTAATCCTTTCCCATTTCCACTCTGGAATTACTGGTTGCTGTAATAATCCGGAGGGCTTCTGATATTCCACCTTTACTTTAGCACAAGTAAGGCATTTGCTAACGTAAGTGGCAATTTCTGCCTTCATATTAGGCCACCAATAATGTTGCTTAACATCCAAGTACATTTTGTCTGAACCCGGATGGATGGAGTATCACGTCTTGTGGGCTTCGTTCATGACTACCTCTCTGAATCCCCCAAGTTTAGGGACCCATATGCGGTTCATGAAGTAATATGTTCCATCTTCCTTCACTTCAAAGTTCTTCTCCATTCCACGAAGCGCTTCACTTGTTTTGTTTTCCGCCTTCATGGCATCTGACTGGGCTGTTCTGATTTGCGAGGTCAGGTGGGATTGGATGGTTATTGAGAGAGTTTTCACATGACGATTTGAGTATTCTTTTCAACTCAAGGCATCGGCTACCACGTTAGCCTTGCCTGGGTGGTACTTGATTTCGCATTCGTAGTCGTTTAGCAGTTCGACCCATCTTCGTTGCCTCATGTTTAGCTCTTTTTGATTCAAGATGTGCTGGAGACTCTTGTGGTCAGTGAAGATAGTGCACTTGGTACCGTAAAGGTAGTGCCTCCAAATCTTTAGGGCGAAGACCACTGCTCCCAGCTCCAGATCGTGGGTCGTGTAATTCACTTCGTGAGTCTTTAGTTGTCGGGACGTGTAAGCTATCACCTTTCCACGCTGCATGAGTACACAGCCTAAACCCTGATTTGACGCATCACAGTAGACTATAAAGTCTTCCGTTCCTTTGGGTAGCGATAGCACCGGCGCACTGCGGAGTGCTTGCTTCGGAGTTCGAAACGCGGCTTCCTGCTTGTTCGTCCTTACGAAGGGTACGCCCTTTTGTGTAAGCATGGTAAGCGGTTTGGCTGTCTTAGAAAAGTTCTGGATGAATCTCCTCTAATAGCCTGTGAGACCCAGAAATTGGCGAATTTCTGTGGGTGTTGTTGGAATTGCCCATCCTTCGATGTATTGGATTTTAGAAGGATCCACATGAATTCCTTCCTGACTAACAACATGTCCCAAAAAGTTCACGCTTCGGAGCCAAAACTCGCACTTGGAGAGTTTTGCGTATAACTTTTCGGTTCGCAGGGTTTCCAGGATTTGTCGAAGATGTTGGCCGTGTTCCTCTTCGTTTCGGGAATATACGAGGATATCATCGATGAAAACGATAACGAAGTTATCAAGAAAAGGTCGGCAGATTCGATTCATTAGGTCCATGAATGCGGCAGGAGCATTCCTTAGACCGAAGGGCATTACGACAAATTCATAATGTCCGTAACGAGTTCGGAAGGCGGTTTTTGGAATATCCTCCTCCCGGACCTTGAGTTGGTGGTATCCAGATCGCATATCTATCTTTGAGAAGTGACTAGCTCCTTGGAGCTGGTCAAATAGGTCGTCGATTCGTGGAAGTGGATATCGGTTTTGACAGTGAGCTTGTTAAGTTCTCTGTAGTCGATACACATCCTGAAGGTACCGTCTTTCTTCTTGACAAAGAGAACTGGAGCTACCCAAGGTGAGAAACTAGGTCGGATGAATCCTTTATCCAAAAGCTCGCTGAGTTGGTTGGACAACTCTTGCATCTCCGCAGGAGCCAATCTGTAGGGCGATTTGGCGATGGGGGTAGCTCCTGGTACAAGGTCAATTCGAAACTCGACTTGTCTTTCTGGGGGTATCCCCGGAAGATCATCAGGAAAGACATCTGGGAATTCACAAGCTACTGGAATGTCTTGAATGTTGACCTCTTTCTTGGATTTGTCTACTATGTGAGCCAGGAACGTCAAGTCCTTCTTTCGTAGGTACTTTTGCGCTTTAATGCACGAGATAAGACGAAGGTTCGTGCTGGGTTTGTCCCCGTAAATAACTAGGGTTTCGTGATTTGGGAGATGAAGGCGAACGGCCTTCTCGTGACACATAATTTCAGCATGGTGGGGGTTAACCAATCCATGCCGATAATCACATCAAAACTCCTAATGGAAACAGGCATTAAGTTTAGTTGAAAGACATGATGATTTAAGGCTAGGGTACATCCGATATAGATTTCCCCTGTGGATTCTGTCTTCCCATTAGCTATTTCCACCGTGAAGGTTTCATTAAGCTTCCGGGGTTGTTGATTTAACAAGTGTTTGAATTTATTGCTCACAAAACTCTGGTCTGCTCTGGTATCAAATAGGATGCATGCTTAAGTGTGGTTTAGGAGAAACGTACCAGTAACAACAGCGGGATCCTAAACCGCTTCTCCCTGACCCATAGCTATCACCCTTCCTGTTCCTGCGTTCCCAGGGTTGTTGGTGTTGGGGTAGTTCCGACGGATATGCCCTTTCCTTCCACATCCGTAGCAAGTGGGGCTTGATCCTGTGTTATTGCTGCTGTTGTTGGTGTTGTTGTTTTTGTTGTTGCGGTTGTTGTTGCTGTTGTTGTTTCCATGTGGTTGACTTTGGAGAGGATAGGTCCTGCAATACTTTGTCGTGTGACCTTTCCGATTGCAACTGGTGCAATGCATTTCTCTGCATTCTCCATTATGGTGGAGACCGCATTTGTTGCACTTTGGAAGAGTTCCCGAATACTGCCTAGGGGCACTTGGATTAGCTGAGGCTGGAGCATGTGGTGTGAAGGGTACTTGAGAGGTCGCAGCATTGACCGTCATTTGTTGCTTCTTCGCTGATTCCGAGCCTTGTCGCCCTTTTCTCTTGTTGTTCTTTCCTTTCTTGTCGTCATTCTCCTTCTTGCCTTTAATTTCCGCTGGCTTCTCGTCCTTTTTGTTGTTGTGGTCGTACAGTTCTTGGCTAATCTCTTGACACTGTCGAAAGTTTCAGGTTTTGCAGCGATCACATTTCCTTAAATTGGGGAGGTCAATCCCCAGATGAATCGTTCGATTTTCTTTCCTTCAGACGTAATCATGCCAGGGCACAATAATGACAGCTCGCTAAACTTTGATATGTATGCATCTATATCAGAGTTTCGGATGGTGAGATCCCACAGCTCTTGCTCCATCTTCTGGATTTCGCCACGAGGGCAGTACTCAGCCATCAGCATTTCCTTCAGCTCCGTCCATGGCATAGAGTTGGCTACAGGGAGAGTCATGGCCTCTATATGTCCATTCCACCAGGTGAGAGCCTGGTCGACAAAGGTGCACGCGGCAAACTTCACTTTCACTTCCTCGCGGCATTCACATATTTCGAACACTGATTCCACCTTCTCAATCCACCTTTTCAGGGCTATCACATCACCCGTGCCATTAAAGGTTCGCGACTTGGCATTGGTGAAATCTTTGTAGGAGCATGTTTTGGTCGTTCCTTGATTCATCCCGTTGTTCGAACTTCCTTCCCCTTGTCCGCTGACTCCTCCATTGTTCCCTTGGTGAATCGGTGCCATTGCTGCGGTGACCGCAGCAGACATAGCTGCTTGGAATGCAGCTGAGTCAACTTCTGGAGGGGTTGGTCCAGGGTTACCGCGAGTTGGTCGTCGAGGCATCTTTCTGTCATGGAGTGGAAAGATGTTGAGTGCCTATGGTTTTGTGAGATTGTGATCCTATAAACTAGGTGTGTGGCACGAACTTAAGCAATTTCACAATTTAGCATACAATCATGGATATATAACACATAGCAGATTACAACATCACAGTAGAACACATAAAACCTTTCATTAATATTATCCGCATTTTTGATACATGAAAATTTTGCTCAAAAGAGCATACATAAGTGGTGCAAATTCGGCAGCATAACGGCTCTATGAGTAGTGTAATCACTTAAACATAGAGTCGGGGTACATAGCATATATCCTAGTAACATAATATTAAAGACAGGTACGACTAGTCCTAGTCATGGTGGGATGCGCCAGGGGGTGGTACTGAGGAAGTGGACGCTCCCTGAATATGAGCCACCTGTCGTTCCACATCTCGGAGTCGAGCCTCCCACCTCGCCTGTCTCATGTGGAACTCTCGGATAACCTCTCGCATTTCCTGCTCTGCACGCTCGACCCTAGTCCGCATCTGGTGGTTCTGATCGGCGGTGCTCTGAGCTAGGTCGCCAGTGTTCCGCAATCGTCTCACCATGACCGGAAGAGCACGAACGGCCGGTCCTCCATCCCTCAGGTCATAGAACTCGTGTGACATGCTGAACGGGGGTCGCTGTCCCTGCTGTCTACTCCACCTCTAAAGGTCGATACCCCAGGGGGTGTAGGGCCGGTGGGGCCTACACGATATGCGGGCACTCTAACAGGATAAGGGGGGTTCATGACTTCGGACTCTGCGTCCGAATCACCATCTTCGTCTTCGTTGGGTTCCTCCTCGAGACCTCCTTCGACTTCCACTTCCTCCTGGTCCACCACTAGCTCGGCAGGTCCGCCTTCGGCTTCCACCTCAGGTTCCATTTCGGATTCCTCCTCGGGTTCCTCTTCAGACTCCTCCTCGGGGTCCTCTTCAGGTTCCTCCTCGGATTCTTCCAATCATCCGTTATTCCCCTGATTAGGGAAATAAGGATCTCCGGGGTGATGGAAACCAGCCATGCTGTCTGCGAGGGTGTATAAACATGCTAATATCATTCCTAAGACGTTTTAATTATTGTATAGATTGAGTTGTTGTTCTCCTTTTGGTGATAAAGGGGTATGTTTTTAGGTTTTCCTACCATCACGATTTCCTCGGGACACGTGATAGTTGTACCTTGGAGGAAATGTAGTTGATCAGGCTACATCCTCTCCTTGATATAACCATGAACAGTCCCGGCTTACCCGAGATGATAGCATTATCTTGTTTGGTTTGGTATTATATTATGTTTCCTAATTCACACAGGCAAAGATGTTTTATAGTTGTGTTTTTATTTGTTTTGTTTTGTTCATAGTTGGGTTAGTCCCTTTTTGGTTTATAGTTGCATATCAATGTGTGGTTAGATATGCTAGTTCACTATAAACAATGCTCTGATACCAACCTGTCACACCCCCGAACCAGACGGCGGAAACGTCCGAGGGCTCGCGTGACTTTAATCGAATATCATCATAATGAATGTACATGAATTATAACATAAAAGTCACCATGCATCAATATATTACAACTGGAATTGTTCACATCAAGTACATTGTTTTAACATTACACATTCATAACATAAATTGTTTGAGTATTTTCAACAACATAACATTCTAACATTACTTCATATTACCCTTCCGCTTACCTGTTACATGAGAATACAAGTTATTTTGGAAAAACGTCAACATATGAAATGTTGGTGAGTTCATAAGTAATGTTGTGATAAAATGATTTGTGTAGTTTGTAAAACCCAGAAAATCCGATATTTTCTTAAAAGACTTTTGTTTATCAAAGTGTGAAGATTCATAAGTTCATGCATGAATGATTTCAAAAACATATATATGAAGGATATTTTGTATTATAGTTATAATCATTTCGAGCGAGTAGTATTGAATTCCCCGGAAAACCCAATGTTTTCCAATACTGACATGTATCCGTGATTACTGATTTTTGTATTGTCTTAACGAACGAATATTGATTAATCCACATTGTATATCATCCTAATTTCGTCTACTTTGATTTCTCGTAAGCCCTAGCGAACGAAGAGAAGAGGAGCACTATGTCCCACTACTATCGTAAGTACCTAAGGCTGTCGGGGATGCGAAAGACACGATGGTCCAACTCGCATTTGATTACTTTGACCTTACTAGCCTTACTAATGGGTCACTAGGGCCCATTAGCACATAAGAGCTATTGAAAGTCCTTTTACACGTAATTGGGTCATAGGAGGCCCAATAACACATAAGTGTTATCCATTTGGGCCCAAAGATCATTTTTTATGGACTTGCAAGATCCATCAAGCATGATTTGAAACTCTCAAGCCCAAAGTTTGAAGATTTACTCATTGTAGTTATCGCGTATCTATTGAAGTGTTTTGATTTAATGATTGTTGTTTTGTATTGATTCGAGACCGAATCAATTCGTTTATAACGATATTTGGTGTTGAATGTGTATTCGTAATCCGTTTTGTCGGTAGTCGTGGATCTTGTATTTTGTCTTAATGAATTAATTTGTTTAAAAGTAGAATTTGACCTTTTCACTACCTTTCTTTTATAAAAACAACACTTTTAGTCCTTTATATAAAAGAATTTCATTTTTAGTCCACAAAGCATTTTCTTGACACTTTTGCATCATAAACTTGTTGAAAAGACAGTTTTAACCCAAAATTTATTTTGTTAACAGCTTCGGCCCTTCCAGAATGGTGTTTCTCGGTTAGAACCCCATTTTTCGCAACTTTTACAGTTTTGGCCCAAAATCTAAAAACTTTACATTTTTGGTCCTTTTTTATAGTGAAAAGCATTTTTGACCCTTAAAATAGTTTTGTTACGCTAATTATCCCCTTATTTATTGAAAGTTTCATTTCAGCCCCTTAAATTTGTCATTTTTTGCAATTTGATGCTTATTGGGCCAAAAAGCCCAAAATTAGCCCATTAAGCTAAAAATTTACATTTTAAGTCCTTTGAAAATTTTATTATTCAGAATAACAATTATGAAAACTGTTTTGACTCTTTTGGCCCTTAAGAAACCATGACTTGGCCATTTTTAACCCTAGTTTTGTATACTTGACATTTTAAGCCCAAAAATGGGTTTTTATGTTGGAATATATTTATCGTAACCTTATAAATTATTATTTTTGACTTGATTAGTGTAGAATAACTTAGATTATATTTGTTTCTCTTCTCATACCATAGATCTCGAGATTCACCCCTTTTTAGTTACATATTTATCACAAAAACACATAAATATACACATACATGAATAAAATCACACATAGCATACATATACACATATATCTACACATTTTCTTGTATTCTCCCCCATAAAACACATGAAAACAGAAAAGAGAGGGGTATGAAGCTCACCTTGAGTTGTAGTTTCGGTTTTGAAGAGAGAAAGGAAGAAAATTTTGATCCTAGCAAGTCCTCTTGGTAGATCTCGAGTTTAGATGATTTCTAAGAGAGTGATCATGATTTTGCATAAGATAAGGAAGATTGTTGGTAAGATGAAGAAGATATGTTATGAATCAAAGAAATAACTTACCAAAGATGTGAACTACTTGATGAAAATCCTTAGATTTCAAGCCAAAATTTCGAGATCTTCAAAGGAGAAGAAGATGATCTTGAGAGTGGTTTAGAGAGAATTTTTGTGAGGTGTGTGTGTGCGTTTTTGTTGTGTTCGGCCGAGAAAAGGAAAGAGATGAGAGAAGAGAGAGTGAGTGAGGTGATGGTTATATAGAAGCATGAGATTTTTCATGGAAACCCCACAAATAATAGTGAGGTGGCCATTAGAAGTCAACTCTCTCTTTCCTTTGTGGTTTGGGCCGAGAATGGAGAGGGGAAAAGGAAAGAATTGGGCCCTTAAATGCTTAAGCCCAAATTACAAACCCACTAGGTGATTTTTGACTCAAATAAATCATAGGATGTTTTCTTATGACCCATTAGGACTAATTTAAATTTGTTTTGGTCTAATAAGGCCCATTAAAGTTAATCTAGTTTATTTTGGGTTCTTAAGGCCCAAAAATGTTAAGTTTCATGTATATGGGTCCAATTAGGGCCCATTTGAGAGTTCTAGGTTCAAGATAGTTAAATTGGAAGCTCATTGGTTCATTAGGTCCAATAAGGAAATCCTAGTCCAAAATGGACTTAAACCGGAATTTCAAAGGTTTCCAATTCTTTGTTGACTATTTGCAGTGCTTGAATGAAGTATTTGATGAAGTTTTGTTGTTATTGAATAAGCATCATACATGCTTTCATATTGTTGATTCATAATTGATATAAGTGTTGTAGTTACAAGGCCTCAAAATTCCTAGTTGTGACAAATGAGTTAGTGATTATTGGTATAGTTAGATCCTGTATTGTTCTCCTGCTACAACATTTAGTATGTTCTTTCTGTTATAGTATCTTAGTATGTTCTTTCTGTTATCGTGTATGCTATCTTCCTCCTTGTTTCTCTTTATGGTATGATCCTTATGTTAGCGTGTATTGTATCTACCTCCCTGATTCTCTTTATAGTATGATCTAGTATCTAGTATGAACTGAACCCCTAAACTATACCCATTATAGGTTACTAGTATCTTTACTTGAACTGTTACTGAAAAGACTCATTTATTTACTAAGTTATGATTGTACTTTAAAAACGGAGTTTTATAAACTGTAAAGTAACATAGCTTAAAAAGAGTTTTTGAAATGTTTTGATCACCTATAAAAGACATAAGTAATCTTTTGAAAGAGGTTTGTAACAAACATTTACACAATTATCATTATGCTCAACTTGTATTCCCCCCTTAAAAGTATTTAAAACAGTTTAAAAGATTGATTATAGGGGTATGAACTCACCTTATGTGGGTGATTCAAACGAATATGCGCGTAAGGGTGTGAAGTTCCACAAATGAAGTTCCGTGACACAAACGAGTCCTAAATGACATATAATGGCATATATTGGCATGAATATAGTGTTTAGAAGCAACCACATGCAAGAAAACACCTTTAGGGACTAGGAAACACTTGGAGCAAGTGTTAGAATCATATGTGATTCCTCTAAGGGGAGTGTACGGCCACTAAATGGAGTGTGCGGCCATGGGTGTACGACCATGGAGTGTACGACCGTACACTCATGATAACAAGTGCACAAAAGTTTGCTTGGATGATAGGGAAGCTTGTGGGATAATTTCTCATCAAGTGTTGAAGCTAGGATTGCCCTTTGGAGGCCCTTAAGGGGTGTTTTGAGGGGTATACGACCACACATGGGTGTATGGCCGTACACTCCTTTGGATCTTGATTTTTGTTCATTTTTAAGGTGTTAATCAAGTGTTACTAATATGTACTAAGCATAGGGAAATAGTACTTACGATTTGTAGGTCAAGAGGGTTCCCAATCACCAAGAACAAGTGTGTGTTCTTGGTGTTCTTGGTGAAATGGATGAAGATTTGAAGATCTACCCAAAAGATGATTTGCTATGGATGTAATCAAAGGGTGTTACTAGATGAAGAAGGATAACATCAAATCAAAACGGAAGAAAGGCTTACATTCTTGAACATCGGGTGAAAACCTTGATGATAGTTGAGAGAAAACTCGAGTTCTTGACTTGGAAACTGAAGAAATGGCTTAGAAATGAAGAGATATCACTCTTATGGAGGGGGTGTACCGCCAACATGGGTGTACGGCCGCACAAACATGTGTACGGCCGCACACTCATGTGTACGGCTGCACACTCCCTCTAATGGAGTGTTCGGCTTGATTTCAACGCGAAGAACTTACGCAACTCAATCCTATACCCAATGCTTGAATGTACTGAGCTTTGAACCCTTAAACAGACTCTAAACAATGCTAACTGATAGTAGAAATAGGTATGACACTCAGTTGGTTTGAATGGCTAGACTTTACAAGGCAATAATTTTTGGGGTGTCACATCATCCCCCGTTAGATGGCATTTCGTCCCGAAATTAGCTTTCTTAGCAGTACCACTAGGGTTGTACTCCTCTGATTGGCAGAATGCCCACTCGTAGACCTGGCAATTCTACCCTAGTGTTCATGGTAGGATTTATACTTGGTCAATCTATCATTACCTCGTGTATACAAGTCGTATATAATTATGATTAGTTAGAAGGTCGGATGTGCGCCTCTGCCCCAGGTCCAGAACCAAACATGGAATAGGAATTAGGGCAGAAACACACATACTAAATCTACATAATCGTGATTATATACCACTCTAGCATATACACTTATTAGTGATAGGTGGGTTGTATTACCCTTAGCCTCTGTGCTTGAACTTTATTTGTTGGACGAGTGGTAGTTCGGGAAGGTCTGCTGAATATACGGCAGCAAGACTTCAGAAGGCAAAGTACTCTTCACACGAGTACTTCGGGGTTTATAATACAAAAGACAAAACTGAGGTCTGGGTCGGACTATCATTACGAATGACGAAAGTTTCGTGAATTTGACAGTCGAGGTGATAGAAACATATGAACTTAGTACGGTGAGGACCACACCAACTCATGATGAATGATAGCAAAGGACTCTTTACTGAACAAAGTTTGGCCAATTTGAAAGAAACGTTTGTTATATGATGATGTACCCCTAGTGTGCTCGATAATGTACTCTTTTTAAACGTTCTAGTGCTTTTTGATTTCCCCTTGATGTTAACACTTCTACGTATCGTACCGCGATGAGCGAGTACATACCGTGAAAGTGCTTTGATAACTAGTGTTGATACTTTATACTACGATCCTCCTCGGTGCCACTATGATCGCCTGTTATATACAAGTTATGAATAATTAAGATGAATAAGACAGTCGACTGAGTAACTCTGCCTCAAATCCACAACCAAACAAGGAACATGAATTAAGGCAGAATCACTCACTCTAAGTCTACAAAATCTTAGCTATGCACAACCCTGATGTACATACTAATCCATCAAACCTTCTCTAAACGGATCTTTTAGTTCTCTTGAATACTGTGACTTGTTCCGATAAGTGAATTATTATAATTACTTTTAAGTGTTTTCCCCCAAGTTTTAATCTCATATAAATATAAATTAAGTTTTAAAGTAATTCTTATTTTATTTTGAAAATGTATTGTTGCTCTCTGGCGACTCCGGAGTTGATTCTCCTGCGGTGATCATCAAAATTCGTCCATCCGCTCCTGAGTTCTTTGTTATCGGGCAGTCCCTCTGGTAATGTCCAGTCTCACCACAGCCATAGCAGGCTTGATTTTCTTTAGCTCCGGGGACTTGGGAGATCGGTTGAGACGGTGCCCTGCAGAAACGGACTGTGTGTCCCTTTCTGTGGCAGTTCAGGCACTGCATTTCCATGCATACTTCGGTATGGTGATAGTTGCACTTTCCACACTTCGGGAGGGTTTACACATATCAACTGGCAGGTGCTGGAGTAGCAGGTGTTGTGGCGGCGTACATAGTACTCGTTTGTTGCTCCTGCAGGGTTTCATGTATTGTTCGCTTCTTCTTCCTCTTGTTCCCCGACTTCCTTTTATAGTCCTCTCCCCTTGATGGCTCGGGAACGGGGACTTCTACACCATGGCGGACTCCATGGTCAATGAGTCGATGGGCAAGGCGTTTGGCACTATCGAATGTGGTTGGGTTAGAAGACAATACATCTCCTTGGATCGGGGCAGTTAGTCCCCAGATGTATCTTTCTATCTTCTTTCTCTCTGAGCTAACCATCCCGGAGCATAGCGTTGCTAGGTCGCTGAACCTGTCAGTGCAAGCCACTATGTTTGAGCCGACCATCGTGAGCTCCCATAGTTCTTGTTCCAGCTTTTGAACTTCGCCCAACGGCCAGTATTCTTCCAGCATTAACTCTTTTAGGTTCTCCCAACCTATTGAGTTAGCCATCAATAGGGTCAGTGACTTAACATGGCTGTTCCACCATGTCAGGGCTCTGTCGGAGAAGGTGCAGGCAGCAAACATTACTTTTCTCCCTTCTGGGCATGAACAGATTTCGAAGACCGAATCTGTTTTCTCGAACCATCTCATCAGAGCAATGACTCCACCATTTCCATTAAAGGAATTGGGTTTGCAGTTCATGAAGTCCTTGTACGAACACTCCCTTGGCTGTTCGTGAGAATCTCCGGGGTTGGCTATGTGGGTACCGCTACCAGATCCGAAGGTACCACTTTCGCCGAAGTGAGCTAGAGCAGTTTCCACTGCGGAGGATATCGTTGCTTGGAGAGCAGCAGGATCGAATTGTGGCGGAGGTAGTGGCGGTTGAATGGGCATTATCGGAGTAGTGCGTCTGTTTGATCTGCGAGGAGGCATCTTTGCTAAAAGAATACAAATATGATATGGAATAAGTCTATAGCAGTGGATATAAGTCGAAAGCTGAAAGACAAGGTTATCCTAGTTTTGAGTGTTTCTGGTCCTGACTTCCACAGGGTTCTGGAAACAATTCATAAAAGAGTCTATACCAAATAAACTTTATGAATTAGAAATGGCTATCCTCGAATGAATATTTGTGACCTGAATAACTGTTACCATTTGCACGAAAAAAAATAATCCTAACACATAATGTGAGCAGTGTCTCCACTAACTCATTAAGTTAAACAAGATTATTATTTATTAGTGTGACGCATAAGACGTTTGGCTACTTCGGCTGATCTTTCTTTGAAAACTTCTCATGAACCTGCTCTTGTTCCTCTTTGATTCTTCTATTTACCGCTATGAGGAACTGGTTACATCTATCTGGGTTTGTGGTACGAGAATGGAAGTGTCTAAAGAATCTATGAGATTTAAGTGAAACATTATGGGATGATCCTTACAGAGTCCTTCTATAATTGCACAATCTATACAAGTTGTATATAATTTAAGATTAAATAGACCTTCAAATAAGTGATCCTACTCCAAAACCACAACCAAACAAGGAACAGGTAGTGAAGCGTAGATCACAAATTCTAAGTCTATAAAATCTCAGTTATATAAAACCTTGGGAGTCTACATTGCAAGATTATAGACCTATCTGTAAGGGTCTTTTATGTTATCACATAAGTTATTTATAGTGCCTAAAATACTCCTATAGTATTTTAATGTATTGTACTTGGTATGTTTTAAACTTGATATCGTGTTATAGCATCATAAAATACTCCCATAGTATCTTACCCTTATGTTCTGAGTAAGAATTCCCTTGAATAGAATTTGGTAAGTTTTAAGACTATTGCAACACCACATCACTTCCAAACACATGTCGGTCACATCTCGAATGAATATAGTTGATCAGGCTATATTGATCCTAGATATGATTACATAACTGTCCATGTTTGACCGCAATGTTCAACCTTTAAATACTTCTGTTCTGTTCTTCTTGTGATACTTGTTCTAATATGTATATATGTATAAGCATGTATGTATACATTTATAAGGTATTGTTATATCCTTAAAATATAATACTATCCAGAGCACTTCGGCCCCATTGTATTTATAGTTGTATATCTTTTATCGGTTGATATACTTAGTTCACTATAAACAATGCTCTGATACCAATCTGTCACACCCCAAAATCGGAACGGCGGAAACATTCGGGGGTGGAGGACGTCTAGTTCAGTATCACAAGACATGCATCAAAGTAATCAAAGTAATAAACAACCATTTCATTAGACAGAAAGTGTTTACAAAGTACGTGGTTCGCATAACATAGACTACAAAGTAAATAACAAAAAGACATGAAGCTATACTGGTCCATCTTTTGAATCCCAGTACGTGTAACACTCATGTTTCTAGCCTAGGCATTTATATGAGGTGATAGTCTAGGTTAACCTTTGTAACTCATTTTGAAGAAATGAAAAGGAATTATGTGGATATTATGTGAATTATGTGTTTTATGTTTAATTATTAGGGCTTAATCAATTAAGAATAAAAATAAGCGTCAAAATTAAAGTGTGAGATAAGCCCGATATATTTACATAAAGTTGTAGTGGTCGAAACAAGGATTTCGGGGATATAAAGAATGCTGAAATCCGAGTTATAACGAAGAAGTTATGACATGTCGAAGTTTCACGACAAACCGGCACGGGGCCGAGTGTCGTAAAAAGTGAGTTTTTGATAAACTACTTTTTAGCCTTAGTGATCTAAACGAAAGTCGTAGTATTCGTTAAACCGAGAAGTTCGATAAAAAGAACGCCCAAATCTGACTTCGTATGAGGAAGTTATGATTTTTCGAAATTTCAGCTTAGCAGTAGACAGCTAAAAACTCGAATTTTAGATCGAGCGATTTTCAGCCGACACAACCTAAACGAGAATTGAAGGTCTCGTCATTAGTAGCACAACGGTAAAAAGTCTGACGAAGACGGACGTCGGATGAAGAAGTTATGAATTTTTAACGGATTTCCTGTCCCGGTCTGTTAAAAATAATAATATAAAAATTAAAATCAAAATTAGCCGACGAAGTCTAAACGGAAGTTGTAGAGCGTAATTTTAGCTACGCGTGCATATAAAGAACGTCAAAAACGGAGCTCGTATGCGAAAGTTATGGATTTTAGAAGTTTTGGCGCGAAAATCGAGAAAATCCGCATAGTCACGAGTTGCCACGTCACCCTCGCTGAAAAAGTGCCACGTGTCCAAAAATGGATGAGTCACCTCACATGAACAGTAGCCACGTGATCCGACCCGCGTGTCGCTTGCTGATTTGACCGAGGGTGCGGTCCAATGATCTTCCGACGCCTCGCTTCTGACTCATCATCCGAGCCTCGCTGGCCCAATCCGAAGGCGACGCGTGCCCTTCGCGTGTCCGAAGCTCACACCCGCCACCTGTCCTCGCTCCGCAGATGCCACCTGCCTTCGCTGACTCCTCCTTCTTGGCCGAACCCTCGCAGCTCTCCCCTATAAATAGTGGCCTTGCGAGACATCCCGGGTAATTTTGGGAAATTGCCCATTTTTACCCCCTTTTCAATATTTTGGTTATTTTGACCTCCCCCGATGCCCCGAGATCATTTCCAACGCCCGGAACACATCCCGGAGTGCCCGAAGGCCCGGAAAAATTATTTTTTTCGCTTTTGAAGCCCGACCTTTCGCAGAGCTCGGTTTCTCAATAAAACTCGCGGTTTTATTAGAAACGATCGTTTTAGGAAACGAATTGCTGCCTGATTTTCATTAAATCAAGTGAGTGTATAGTCACTTTCACCTTACACATAGATATGAAGTATTTACCTTAAAATACGTGCTATGTGTAAATATATTAATTGTTTATTTAAAGTGACTGTTGAATTGATATTTTATACAAGTTTTAAACTGTATATATATATTTATCTACAAATATGTTGGGTAAAACATGGGTAGATGATTAAGATGATGTGTGATGAAATAAAAGTGATGAGAGGTATCGATGTTAAGATGATCTAGTCATCTAGCAGAGTATAGACAACGGCAGACTATTTTAGATAGCCCAGTGGAACGTTAGTAGACTTGTAATCGGTACGTATGTTTGAACTATATGTTCATTAGGTATTTTTGAACTATGTGTTCATTGATTAGTTCTTCCTTTTGATACTATTACGTGTCGGGGTACGGGAGCGTACGGGAGTACTTTATCAGTATTTTCCCTATACTTTTATTTGGAAGAACTTTGTAGTCTTTGTTCTTTTATGAAGTGATTGGACAAGCTTCATGAGTTAGTGATATAGATCATGAGTTAAATAGTGGGTGTGTGATTGAAAGTGAGTTGCATAGATGAGATGATCAGTGATATAGATCATGAGTTGAAAGTGAGTGGTGAAATATGGGAAAAGCTTTTACCCAGATGTTGGCATGAGTGGTGCAATTTGAGAAAAGCCCTTACCCAACGTTGACCCCCGTCATTCAGCAGAGTAGGGATGACAACCATGGACTGTTTTGATGGTCTGTGGAACACTAGCAGGCTCGTAACCTGTAGGTGTTAATGGACTTAAGTGTTCATTCGCTGTACTCTAAAACCCCCGTCATTCAGCAGAGTATGGATGACAACCATGGACTGTTTTGATGGTCTGTGGAACACTAGCAGGCTCGTAACCTGTAGGTGTTAATGGACTTAAGTGTTCATTCGATGTACTCTATTCCCCTCATGAGTGCCTTTAGGGCAAGTAAGGCTGGGGAAAACCCCTTAGTATGTTCATCAGCTGTATGGAAAACCCATTGACATGTATTGCGGGGAAAACACCCGTGGGAAATATCGTCGATGAATAAGAGCTATGGACTAGCACATGGCGAAGATGTGACTTCGTGCCTATTTGACATAAATTGTTGAAGGAAAGCAATGTTGTCACCTTGTTGGTTGTTTTATTATAGGATGTCTTGTTTGACATAACTTGCTGAGGGAAAGCAATGTTGTCACTCCGATGTTTGTTTTATTTGACATAACTTGTGGAGGAACCCCCAAAGCAATGTTGTCACCCCTAGTGATAATCCTTAGGCTAGGTCCCTTATGATAGTTGTTTTAGGGACGTAAAGTGAGGATAATGGGAATGGGTAATTAGGGTTATTTTGGTTGATGAAATTAATAAATTTATTGTTGATTGAGAACTTAATAAGTTTATAATTTATTGTGGGTTGAAAACCCTATATGCTCACCAGGCTCCCAAGCCTGACCCACTCAGTTTATTTGTATCACAGGTATCGATACGAAGTTGCTTTACACTGAGAGATTAAAAGATAAGTAGATCACTAGTGTAAATGAATGTAAGTTTTGTTTATGCTTATGTTTTTGTATTGACAATGACATCCCAATGGTTTAAGTGAATAAAATACATTTCTTCATAAATGATTTGATAACATAGTTATCATGTTTATCTGGGAACAAAATCCGCAACACTTTTAATCAAATGATTACTCTGAAATTATTTTAAAAGCATAAATTAAATCGGTCTTTTGTGGCCGTGAAATTGGGGATGTCACAGTACGCGTACCTGTCTACTGGTCTCCTGAGAATAAAAGTTATTTTGAAAGAGTAGATCAGCATTTAAGCTGGTGAGTTCATAATATTTTAGTCATGTAAGAAGTTGTAAGAAAGTTGTAGTGAGTTGCAAGTTCCTTTAGAAAAGTGCGCCTATTCCTCCAGAAAATCTTATATTTCCTGGTTTGATGAAAGATAAGTAAAAATGATTCTACAATCCTTTCTAGGAGTACTAAAAGGATACAAGTTACATAAAACCCAGAGTAAACAAACAATCAGTTGTGTGTATCTGCTCTAAGCCCACAACCAAACAAGGAACAAGAAATGAGGCGGAAAGCACACATCCCATTGTTTGTTAGATATTCGTTGTATATAACCCTGGTGTATTCAGTTGGTACTCACGGAGTTAACTCTAATAATTCCTTTATATTTAATGAAAAGATTCCTTAAGAAAACCCTAATTTCTTTTAGTAAAAATTGGTAACCACAATGGTTCCTTCTATAATCACTTAGTTTATACTAGCTATATATAATCTAGTATCGAATAGATAGTTAATTGTGTGAATCTGCCCAAAGCCCACAACCAAACAAGGAATAGGAAATGAGGCAGAAAGCACACATCCAACTACTTATCGGGTATTAATTATATATAACCCTGATGTATAAACTAAGGTATTATAGAGTGAACCACCTAAGGTCCTTTAAGTTTATACTGGTTTAATAAAATGGATTAGACCCTTTTACTGGTAAATTTCTAGTTTTGTATATCAAATGTTAATTGAAAAGTATGTTTTGCACTAGAAAACGGTGCATTGAATTAGTGTCCTATGACCTGGCCCATACCTAGTACTCCTTATGATTACTTGGTGTATACGGAATATATATGAAGCTAAGATCGAATAGATAGTGGGCTGGGTGAATCTGCTCTAAACCCACAACCAAACAAGGAACTGGAAATGAAGCGGAATTCACACATCCTACTACCTGTCAGATCTGATTAATATATATCCCTTATGTATAAACTAAGGAACATTAAGTTAGCATTATAGGCCCCCTTTCTACTGAATGTACTAGACTCGACTGTTCTGTTTGTCGTTTGTAAAATGTAAGTTTTTCCTAGTTTATAACTATCTTAACTCGAAAATAGTTTGCATTAACTTTCAAGTGGAATTGTCACAATATGAAAGTAATGGGAAATGTACGTACACAGTTGTCTTTTGAATTGACATCTTGACGTACTGATTACCTTAAAACATGTTTGTTTTATTAAGTACATAATGTGATTGATAGTACCCGTACTATACGCTCTCCCTGCAAAATATTCTTGGGACCAAACACGACTTCCGCAAACAAATTGCTAGGCCGTGTAAATTCACATTAAAGTTATATGATCATGTATACCCAATTTACTATCACCTTTTTTTAGAACAATGAGTTAGTGATTATTGGTATAGTTAGATCCTGTATTGTTCTCCTGCTACAACATTTAGTATGTTCTTTCTGTTATAGTATCTTTGTATGTTCTTTCTGTTATCGTGTATGCTATCTTCCTCCTTGTTTCTCTTTATAGTATGATCTAGTATCTAGTATGAACTGAACCCCTAAACTATACCCATTATAGTTTACTAGTATCTTTAATTGAACTGTTACTGAAAAGACTCATATATTTACTAAGTTATGATTGTACTTTAAAAAAGGAGTTTTATAAACTATAAAGTAACATAACTTAAAAAGAGTTTTTGAAATGTTTTGATCACTTATAGAAGACATAAGTAATCTTTTGAAAGAGGTTTATAACAAACATTTACACAATTATCATTGTGTTCAACTTGTATTTCTCCCTTAAAAGTATTTAAAACAATTTAAAAGATTGATTATAGGGGTATGAACTCATCTTATGTGGGTGATTCAAACGAATATGTGCGTAAGGGTGTGAAGTTCCACGAATGAAGACCCGAGACACAAACGAGTCCTAAATGACATATAATGGCATATATTGGCATGAATATAGTGTTTAGAAGCAACCACATGCAAGAAAACACCTTTAGGGACTAGGAAAAACTTGTACCAAGTGTTAGAATCACATGTGATTCATCTAAGGGGAGTGTACGGCCACTAAATGGAGTGTGCGTCCATGGAGTGTACAGTCGTACACTCATGATAACAAGTGCACAAAAGTTTGCTTGGATGATAGGGAAGCTTGTGGGATAATTTCTCATCAAGTGTTGAAGCTAGGATTGCACTTTGGAGGCCCTTAAGGGGTGTTTTGAGGGGTGTACGGCCACACATGGGTGTACGACCGTACACTCCTTTGGATCTTGAGTTTTCGTAATTTTTAAGGTGTTAGTCAAGTGTTCCTAATATGTACTAAGCATAGGGAAAGAGTACTTACGATTTGTAGGCTCAAGAGGGTTCCCAATCACCAAGAACAAGTGTGTGTTCTTGGTGTTCTTGGTGAAATGGATGAAGATTTGAAGATCTACCCAAAAGATGATTTGCAATGTATGAAATCAAAGGGTGTTACTAGATGAAGAAGGATAACATCAAATCAAAACGGAAGAAAGGCTTACATTCTTGAAGATCGGGTGAAAAGCTTGATGATAGTTGAGAGAAAACTTGAGTTCTTGACTTGGAAACTGAAGAAATGGCTTAGAAATTAAGGGATATCACACTTATGGAGGGGGTGTATGGCCAACATGGGTGTACGGCCGCACACACATGTGTACGGTCGTACACTCCCTCTAATGGAGTGTTCGGCTTGATTTCAACGCGAAGAACTTACACAACTCAATCCTATACCCAATGCTTGAATGTACTGAGCTTTGAACCCTTAAGTAGACTCTAAATAGTGCTAACTGATAGCAGAAACGGGTCTGACACTCGGTTGGATTGATTGGATGGACTTTACAAGGCAATAATTTTCGGGTTGTCACAGCAACATAAATCCATGTCTCCTTAATTTGACATATTTTTGTGGTTGATTGCACGAGATTATCCTGAAGGCATAAATAGTTATGTTTTTGGATGACAATTGTGAATGGATCATTTAATTCGGGTATATCTCAAGAAATTCACATCCGGTCTCCCATTCACCGTTTCATCCACTGCCTTGTTACATTTTTGATAAATCATAAGAAACATGGTGACAAAGTCACAAGCCTCAATTTATTCTTCCTATGGAGTATATTAGCACCTGGATTTTGATACAACATCCCCTATTTTCTTGCTCAATATTTGAGTGGAAAGTAATTAGTTTAAAGGCAGGGAGTCCAATCGTGGGTGGACGTTTTGTAACCTGGTTGGCAAAATCTTATGGTGTGTTTATTCTTGGGTTGACTCGTACTTTGACATACATTGAGGGAAGTGATCTTCTTTTGAGTTATTTGGAGTCAATGAATGTGATAGTAAACTTGGGAGGATTTTGCGGTATACTTGGTGATTATGAGGTGAGACCGATGGAGAATGTGGAAGAGAAACTGAGACCGAGCAGACACATAAATGTGAGAGGACGAACTGAAAGAGGACAACCACATCATCAAGATGTGCCGATTCGAGGAGTACCCACCGACCCATTTTAAAGTTAGGTTGGTTATTATTTGGAAAATATTCGAGGAGTTGTGCATTGCCAAAATCAAGCGTTTAATGGGATTTATTCACATTTTCAAATTGAACATCTTCCACTTATGCCACCACAATCTCCTTGCCTACCAACATGGGAGAAAATTTGGGCATCTCGGAAATTTGGAGATGGATTGAGCAGACCACGAGGAGAAGAAGATGACGACTAAATGACTGATTATCCTTTTAAATTTTATTTCAGTTTTATTGAGTTTTTATTTTTGGTTTTTTTATGGGTTTTGGTGTGTTTTCGTTTGTTTTTTTAGGCATGTAACCGAATGATGGTGTTTGTTTTCTTATTTCACTTTTAGCTTTCTTTGGTTTTTGTTTTTCACAGATTCATTGAATTATCAAGATAAAAAAGTTGTGTGAGAGTTTAGGGTTAAAAATCAAAGACTACAATCTTTTATAAGTGTGGGGTGACATTTGTGTGCGAAAGAAGAGTGATAAGAGAAAATAGAGAGTTACAGAAGAGATAAAAGTCTTAAAATAGGTCTTAAGAAATTAAGAGCTTAATTACAATATTATCTCAAGAAGTATTCTTTAGGCTACACTGCATTCTATGACTACCCAGTTCTCATGACATGATCATCTCTATGTTACGTTGTGAGGAGTATTACATCGCGATTCTGAAATTGAACATCATTACTCACTTCCCAACTTTTCTTTTGTCACGTCGTGAGACTTTGCATAATCACAATTTGTTGTTTCTGTTGGGTCAAAATATGGTTTATACTTTGCTTTTCTGGGCAATTGTATTTTTCTGTAATATTTTTGGAGTTTACGGTCATGTTTACGGTTGAGTTTACGGCCGTAAACCAATTTACGGCCCATGTTCAGTTAGCCCATGTTCCCCTTGTATAAATATAGGTGTTAGGGTGTGAGGAACAGATTTATGAAACACGAAGAGAGTTTACGGCCAGAGAGAATAAGGAGCGTATGTGTGTAACTCTGTGAATCTTGTGTAAAGGAACTTCATTCTAATCAATTCAAACAAGATTCATATTATTCTTCTTCTCCTTCTCTTCTATTTGATCTGACATCATCCGTTTGATTGGGATTCCGCACCATCAAACGGATCTGATTGATACACAAGCATTTTAGGGACTTACAATTGGTATCAGAGCCAAGTTGTATTAATCAATTTTGTCAGATTTGGAGCATTATTTGATCTTATTTTCGAAATATTCTTGCGTTTTTGGATAGATCTCTGAAAACTAAGGGGGGTTTATTCTTCGTGTTTTTCATAAAAAAAAGGTTTTTGATCGAGTTTTGGAGCTTCAAAGTCGAAAAATCGTTGTTTTTTGTCGTAATCAGCAAGGAGTTTGTGGTCGGCGGCTAGGGTTTCGAAGTTTGCGGCCGGAAACTGTTCACGGTCGCCGGAGGATTGCGGCCGGAAACTCGGATTTCCGCCCAGCTCGGATCGCGGCTAGGGAAGCCGGCTAAGCAGCAGCTCGCATCAACGCCTTCATAAAAAAATCGGAAAGAAATTGAGAGTGCCCGGGATAGAACACGGCACCTCAGATCATCAACAAGGCATCTTACCAGTTGAACCAGCTTGCGTCTTGTCCGTTTTCTTCGAAATTTAAACTATAACCCGTCTTTGTCGCAGCAAGTTTTCCTATTTTGACACTTTTAACCCAAAATTCAATTCCTTTTTAATTTTAAATTCCTTTTTCATCTTTTAAAAAAAATTAAAATTAATAATAATAATAATAATAATATAAAAAAATAATAAAAAATAATAAAAAAAATTATTTTTGACTTTTATTTTTGATTTTTTATTTTGACTTTGACTTCCAAGTTTGACCTTTGACTTTAAACTTTGACTTTTTTGTTTAACTTTTAAAATTTCAAATTTAGCTTTTCGGTTTGACTTTTAAGTTTGACTTTTGAGTTTAACTTTTTAAATTTGACTTTTAAGGTTGACTTTTATAATCAAATGGTTTGACTTTTAAGTTTTATTTTAGCTTCTAGTTGTGTTTTTAATTGATTTTAAGGTCTACGAGGGAGTTGAAAACATGAAAGAGAGTCGTCAGGATATGTTAAGACAAAATTTCAACATTTTCGATTATATCCCTGGTGAAACCCTCGAAACTCAGTTGCAGCAATTTACTACACTAACTACTGAGATGAATATAGCTGGGATCTTCTTGTCTAAGTTTGAGATAAACAAAAAGCTACTGAATTCACTTACGAAATCGTGGGATATGAACGTGGCTATTATCAAGAGGACAAAAGATCTCAATCATCTTAGTCTTGCTGATGTAATTCAAGAACTTGATGCTTTGAAGTGTAGAAAAACAATGAGTTCTGAAAACATTCCGGTCACTGAAGTTACATGTACTCCAGTTTGTGAAACTACGATTAAATTTCTTCGGGAACAAATTGATTTATTAAAAAGAGAAGTTGAGGACCTGAGATATGAAGGATATCAACTCAGGAAAGGACAGAAACCCCTGAAGGCTGAGTTAGAAGCAAAAACCAAGGACTTTAGGAAACTTCAGGAAGAGTATAGCAACAAGTGTGAAACTTATGACTATATTAAGAGACTACTTGTTGCTTTAACTGAAGAACTTGACACATTGAAAATTAAGTGTGGAAAAACAGATGTCAGTTTCAAAAATTATACTGCGTCAAGTCAGACAGTCGAGTCCTTATTTGAAACCCAATTAAAATTTAAAGATAATCAAAACAAGGGTCTAGGGTATGATAGTGTTCCTCCACCTTTCAATCATAACTACACATCCATCCCTATGACTCAGGAAGAAATTGCCAGGGAGGCACATCTTCAATATGGCAAACGAGTTGGATTTGTGTCAGGAGGAGTTATTAATGTTGAAAATACTAATGTTTCTACTTCATGTGCAGGTAAAGTAGCAGAAGATGAGAACAAGGAGAGCACTAATGAACAAACCAATGACTCTTTGAACTGAGAATCTGTTGCTTCGAATTATGTTACTCCTAACAAACCTGCCATTGAGAAATATAGGCCTCCAATTCCAGCGCAACAGAGTGCCTATTGCAAGTGTGCATCTGGGATCAATAAGAGACAAGGCAAGGATACGCCACCAGGGGCAGGAAGAAACAACTTCACAGTGAAGAAAAAGACATGTTTTCACTGTGGAACGCCTGGACACATTGCCAAAAACTGTCCAAATCGCGCATACGTTCCCTACTGCGCACAAGGATGGCAGAACGCGCCAAGAGGGAGATACTTCAAAAGAAACCCCTCAAGGTCACGTTCAGACAATAGCGATTGGAATACCATGAAGGCCAAGAATTCAACTCCCAAGGCCAAGCATCCGAATCCCAAGGGCAAGAAGGAAATGTTAGCCAACAAGCCCAATCCAAGAGATGATCCAGTAAAACAAAGACCGGTTAGGTCAAAGTCATCTCAACGGCCGACATCAAGATCAAAAGCAAGCATTGAGCCACCCATCAGATCGAAAAAGAAATGGGTTAAACCCAACTATAAATGGGTTCCGAAGGCTCAATCTCCCAAATCTTCTAACGATTCTAATATTTCTATATCTTCTGTTTGTGATAAACAGGACATGTCATGGGAGAGACTACTGTGCAAGGATAAACAGGGTCGACCCAGTTTCAAAATGGACTGGGTTCCAAAGACCAATTAATCCCGCTCTGTGTCGGAGCAGCTATGGAGGCATATCATCAGACTTCGGTTTGTTGGTAGTGGCTGTTCCAGGCAAATGATAGGGGACATCTCTCAACTGTGCAACATTTTGACCTTTGCTTGAGAGTATGTGTCCTTTTGCGGGAAGGGAAGAAAGGAAGGGATCACTCATGGGGCTAGGGCTTAACGATGTGAAGAATTTTCGGATCTGTTCTGAGATTATGCTTGCTGCTCTCAGACCTTCTGGATGAAAATTCAATCGGTGACTTACGGTTTGCGTTTTCTTCTCTATACTCCTGAGTTTTTCTTAAGCTGATTCGCTTTAAAGACTAATTTTTGTTTTAGGATAGTTTAAATTTGCGCATTTACTTTCGTTTCTCTCCTATGCACAAATTTAGGGGGAGAAATAAAAACAAAACAAAAATTAGAAAATCAAAAAAAAATCCAAAAACATTAGAAAATAAGAAAATCAAAAATATGGTGTTAATGGAATGTGCTTGCAGGAGATGTTTTGGGAAATGAAATTAGCAAGTGATAACGGGAAATCTGAATCGGCGTAACGTACCTAAGTTGAATCGTCTACACTCTGTGTTCGATGCGCTGGTAGGCATGAAAGATTTTAAATGGACTTGACTATGGAAAGTTGAACCTAATGAATTTAAGGACTTGACAAACTTTGACCTAGTTAGATCCGTTTAACCTGATTTCACGACGCTCGGATAGGTTGAGCAGGGAGATATACATGGGAATCTAGTGGTCACATTAAATAACACGTATCTAGAACTGTGGATTCACTTTTCCTCGATGTGCGGATTCTGTCCTTAATTCCGGTTGGATGGGGCGACTGGTAAATTCCGATAAATTAGGTCTGTAGAAAATTATTTTCTTTCTCTCTGTCTGTTAGTCATATGTTGTCTCCTTTGCGTGACTTCCAATCCGACCTGGTACACAACATATACAACTCTATTTCTCTGCAGGTTATATATATGAAATTCCTCTTATCTGTTAGCCATATGTTGTCTCCTTTGCGTGACTTCCAATCCGACCTGGTACACAGCATATGCAACCTTCTACTTCTCAATCCCTCTGAAACACAATCCCTCTGAAACAAAAAGTAATAGAATTCTGAATCTATCCTCTCTCTGAATGGTTGTCTGCTCACCCGGTGTAAGGAGTACTCTGGAAGTTCTTGATAGCTGGGGCATGCCAGGAAGTGGGAAACACGTTCTAGTACACTTAAAATTGAACACATACAGATTGTCTGTAGATCTCGCTGCTCGATTTAGGTGGACAACAATATCCCTGGTCGTAGTCAATTAAATGGTCATAAGAAAATTTTATTTAAGAATTAGGGCCAATCATGATAATAAAATTATAATCATCTATATGGGTGTGTATCATGTTATTGGTAATTGTCCAAATATTGTCACAAATTTTTCGTGTTTAAGTGGACCACAATACTGGCGATCGATCAGACGAAGATGTGAAGATAAGGGTACCGACAAGCGGATAAAGGCTATCTAAAAACTTTGATCCCAAATCACTCTTAAAGTTAGCTATTATTTTTGTTTTTGTTAAGTTTGTTCATAGTGTTCTTCTAATTTAAATATTAGGGGAGAATTAAAATTTAAAAAAAAAATCAAAAAAATCAGAAAAATTCAAAATCAAAAATAGTGTTATTTCTGTTTTTCTTTTTGTTCTAACTTTCTTTTAGTTTTGTTTTGTCTTGAAAAGTGATTTCAGGTGAAGATGAAACTCATGGAGACTGTATCGAAGAATTCTAAGCCAAGGCTTCGTCCGTGAGCATCGAAGAATTCTCATTCGAAGGAGCAAGAAATGAAGAGTATTCTTTCAACATTCAATCCTTCAACCCCAGAAGCAAGGTGAAGCAGAAATTGAAGATTATGTGACTGATTGCATTGAATCCTCCTCAATCAGTCTGCCGCTATCGTTGTACCTGCTGAAGTGATCCAGAAGATTTGTTCTCTCTAAAGTTCTCTCTGAAGATTCTCAAGCTAAAAGCGCTATCTTTCAAGAATTAGTACGTCAAGCCTCCTCACCCAATGTGCGTTCAGAGTCAAATCTTGAAGAAAAGTTCAAGTGCTCAAGATGAAGTCATTCATTGAAGATTCATCAAGTTCATCTTGAAGTTGTGAAGAATTTGAAGATAAATGCTGAAGCCAATCTCCCAATGAAGATCAACAAGAAGAGTCAGCTACTTTTTAGGGGGAGCTTGTTGGGTCAATTAAGAAAAGAAAGCTATAACCAAGGGGGAGATTGTTGGGTCAAAATATGGTTTATACTTTGCTTTTCTGGGCAATTGTATTTTTCTGTAATATTTTGGAGTTTACGGTCATGTTTACGGTTGAGTTTACGGCCGTAAACCCATTTACGGCCCATGTTCAGTTAGCCCATGTTCCCCTTGTATAAATATAGGTGTTAGGGTGTGAGGAACAGATTGATGAAACACGAAGAGAGTTTACGGCCAAAGAGAATAAGGAACGTATGTGTGTAACTGTGTGAATCTTGTGTAAAGGAACTTCATTCTAATCAATTCAAACAAGATTCATATTATTCTTCTTCTCCTTTTCTTCTATTTGATCTGACATCATCCATTTGATTGGGATTCCGCACCATCAAACGGATCTGATTGATACACAGGCATTTTAGGGACTTACAGTTTCTTTCATTCGATTTTACGACTTGTTGTATGCTTTTCCACATCGTGACTGAAGTGCAAAGTATTATTTTTAAATTCCTTGCACCATACTTTTCGAAGATGAAAGTCTTGGTTTCATTTTATCTGACACATTCATGAATAGCAGTAGAAGTCTAGTTCTACCAAAATATTCAAGATGTTCAAGTTTTCCCACCAACAATCAGATTTCATATCACCACTACTATCCTAGGGGAGTCTGTTCCTTTTTCTCCCTTTTATTGTTTTTTATGTTCTTTAATTGTTTTAAGCATACAATGAGGGAACTGTATGAAATAATTGTGGGGTAGGGGGTCAGAAAAAAAAGATAATCAAGCATAAGAGTAATTTAAAAAAAATCTAGGAATTTAAAAAAAAAATAATAATAGGCTTGCAAAACTAGTCTAATAAATCTAGTCATTTTTAAAAAATTTATATTGTTGCATTGAGGCTAGTTTTCTAGTATTATGTGGGATGATTCGATGAGAACCCTATGATTTAGTTAAACCAATATGTTATAGTGTATTTGTGGCTTCCCAGTCTTAGTGAAATCGTGAGATAAAAATACGACATTGTGTAGTTTGAGGGACATAATATATTTAGCATTGTGTACTAGAAATGTATCAAGGAGAGCTTATGCAGTCATTTCACTTTTGACTAATACCTTTAACCGATAAGGGTTGAAATTAGGTTCCCTTGCTTAAACATATATCTTTTTCTTTTTAGAATTTTTAGTTTTGAGTGAAAAAGTGAGTTGCAAAAAAAAAGTTGAAAAAGTTTGAGCGAATAAGAGTTTACAAAGTTATGAAGATCAAGAAATATTATGAAGAAAATTTCAAAATTTTCAAATATTAAGACTCATGTTGAAGAAATTGAAGAATAAGGCAAAATTGCCAAAAGTCAAAGTTATGTTATTCAAGTTGTAATTTTTCTTTCTAGGCTATTTTTCTATATGTATGTTTTGGAGCTTAACCAAAAATACCTTGAGGTTAAGAAAGTTTTCTAGGGATAGATTCAGAGGGATGCATAAATTGAATGTCATTCAAAATAAGTGGAAGAATTTATGAGGATCGTAAGTATTTAGCTCTCGGGAGGTAATTAGGATTTAGACAAAAATCATGCATTGAGATGACACACAATTAGTAGGTTCAGTTTGGATTGTATTGTGTGATATTGGTGGGAATGGTTCTATGTGATATATTAAATAAAGTGTTGTTTGATGGCAAGCAAAAGACAAAATGTGGGGTATTCTGATATTGCCTTATTTATAAATACTTTTAGGTAATATTTTAATACATTTTAAGCTATATTTTGGGTAAACAAAAAGATATTTGGTACTTATTAAGTTAAATTGTATATTTCATCCAAAAAGGACACTCGTGATAAGGACTGAAAACGACAAAATATGGATATTGGAAGGGCTGGAGCTAAATTTGGAGCTTAAAAGAAGAGAAGATCAAGCGATTACACTTCCCCCGACATGGCCTTATGAATACCATGGCATGGTATCAAGAAAGATCTCAATTATATATGTGAAATAGAAGCTCACGGCGTGTGGCATTGCTATTCATTTCATGAGAACGTGTTCCAGAAGATTCTTATACGCAAAGAAGAAAGTTTCCTTGTCAAATACGAATATCTACTGAACTTACATCATGACACCCTATTGGTCACGATGTGTGGAGCATTTTAAGGAAACTATAAATATTGATTGTTAGATCAACTTAAGGAGGGATTGGAGACGTATTGTGGAGATTTTAGTTAACTTTTAGAACAAAGAAGCTACAAAAATTAACCATTGGAAGGAGAAGAAGATTGGATATTAAGAGTTTTAAATATTATTGCAAGAATTCACACAACACATTCGATTTGCTTTAGATTGATCATGTCTAGTTTAAATTCTTATTTTCTTATGTGTTTAATTACTACAATGAGGAGCTAAATCAATAGGCTTTCATTTAGTATAGATGAACTTTAATACTATGTGTTAGTTGAATGACCATTTTAATTGCATAAACTTGTTTACTTAGTAGTTCATGATCGTTAAATTGTTAGAGCTAGGATTGACCAAATTCTAGATTAGGTAATAAAGGTAACAACTTTAACTATGTTAGAGAACATAATTTGATCATAATTGTATTTGGTAATTTTTCTTGATCATAGATAATTATCTTAGATATACCTTACATAGCCCAATAATCTTAAATAACCATATATGTGTTCACTTGTGTATGATCATTACATAGTAGTTCATGAATTGATGAAAACATTAGGAGATCAAATCAAGATTCTTAATAATATTTATATTGGTAATCAACTAAATAAATCCATGTTTTGAAACTAACCATAGGAGAAAGGGGGATTCAAGGCTAAACAAAAGTGTCTTCATAATCTTGATTACAATCGTCTTAAGTTAGTTATTTGCTAGTTTTTAGTTAATTAAGTAGTTAAGTTAATCTAAACTTGCAAAATCAGATAAAAACCCCCAATTTAGTTATTATTTTTAGATTAATTTCTAGTAAAATATCATTCCTTGTAGAAAAATATCATTCCTTGTGTTCGATACCCGACTTACTTTGCTATATTATAAATTGACTAGGTACACGGCCGATAAGTACATTGGTAGATAAGTTTAATAGGTTTATTACTTTAAAACTGGTAGGTATATCTTTGAGCATCATGTAGTTTGGGATTTGGTAGTAGCTCTAGCTAGAAAAGATAGGAGTTGTATTTTTGGGTTTGAATAATGGAAAGCCTGTAGGCAGATAGTAGTATATTGCTATATCTTTTGTATGTAAAATATATGATTTTCCTGTTCAAACCACACACTTTTTACATGATTTTGAAAAATCATGTTGTAAAAAGAATCATGTTGTAATCAAACTTAAATAAATATATGAAAACTATGTGTTTCAAGAATGAATATCTTGCATTATGAAATGATTATGTGCGATATAAGAAACTTACTTGATTGATATCTTTTTGTGATGTTTGAATTATTTTGACCCTCGCGAATTAATTACCAAACAATCAAGGGGTTCTAATATCTAACAATTTGCTTAACGTTAATATAGAATCATTTCACGTACAAGAGCTAACTGAAATAAACAGGCCCCAAAAATAACACAGACCTTATACCTATGGATCTAGCAAATGTCGAAGCTCTACTATCCTAAAAAATCATCGTTCCTATGGCTAATTATGAATTTAATAGGAATATGGGACCAGGAGGTGGAACTAGAGGTGAAAGTTCCGAAGGAGACAAGTGAGGTCCACCTAGGGCCGATTCTTATAAGAATTTTATGAAATGCAAGCTTAAATCCTTCTATAGAAATGAAGGTGTAGTAGGTTTAACCTATTGGATAGCGAAAATGGAGTTCGTCTTTGAGATTAGCTTTTACGCAGAGGGCTGCAAAGCGAAAATGGAGTTTGTCTTTGAGATCTAGCTACCTTCTGTCCCGGAATGGTCACTCTAGAATACAAGAAGGTAAAGAGATATGTTTGGGGTTTTCCCAGCCCATTCAAGGAATAGTTACCACCTATGATAATGCCAAAACGATGGCCTCCAACGTGATGAACCAAGAAATATGTCGTCACACCATGGTCCAAAACTCTGGTCTTCCAAAGGAAAGGAGTAACAAAAGTAAGGCTGGAAGAGATTCCAAGGGAAGGGCTAGGCAGCCGTTAGATAAGAAGCATGAAGCGGTTCAGGCATAGACAGTTATAGTAGCAATCAACACTACCACCCTGAGGCAGTATATAGAGGGTAGTCCAAAGTGTAATTAGTGTGGTTATCATCATAATGGTTCTTGTTGGATATGTACCACCTCATAAGTGTAGGTTTCTAACACCTGCGCTAGCACATGTAAGGAACGAAGGAGCCACAACAAGAGTAGGAAGTAAATCTTGTTATGAATATGGAATATGGGGAGGTTGGGCATTTCAAGAGAGACTGCCCAAAGTTGAAGGGATAAGAAGGAAATCCCAGAGGAAAGTCATTTCTCATAGGAGCAAAAGATGCCGCACATGACCCATTAACAATCTATATGAAAACGTACTTTTTGATTCCAGTGCCAATAGAAGCTATATTACCCTTAAGTTTAGGAAATACTAAATCATCCATGTAGTAAACATAGGGAAACCTATATAGAAGAAATGACCAATGGTCAAATCAGTAACACCCAGGAAGTACTAGAGAATTGCACTGTAAAGTTAAATAATCACATATTTCTTGTCAACCTCATGCATATGGTCATTTGAAGCTTCGACGTCATAATAGGGATGGATTGGTTATCCCTTCATCACGCCAAATTTTTATGTAGGGCACCAATACTATCCCTTCCAAAAGGCAACGAAGATTTCGTCGTGTATTATGACACTTCACATCATGGATTAGGATGTGTATTGACGAAAATAGGGAAGTTATAGCTTATGCCTCACAACAACTCAAGGTGCATGAGAACAACTAGACCACCCACGACCTAGAGTTGGGAGCTATAGTTTTTGCCCTAAAAATATGGAATCATTACCTTTATGGAACAAAATACACAATATACACGGATCACAAGAGTCTTCAGTAGATCATCAAAAGGAATTCAACATGAGACAACAAAGATGGTTAGAGTTGCTGAACAATTATGAATATGAGATCAATTATCACCCGGGCAAAGCCAATGTAGTGGCTAACACTTTAAGCCGAAAGGAGCGAGCCAAGCCTCGAAGAGTTAGAGCACTCACCATGACTATCCAGTCTAATATGACCTCATAGATTCTGGATGCTCAAATGAATGCTCTAACAGGAGAAAACATAAGTATGAAAGATCTATGAGGAATGGAAAAGCAACTCGAATTCAAGGAAAATGGAGAAAGATACACATGAACTGAATTTGGGTTCCAAAATTTTGTGATACTAGGAAGCTAGTCATGAATGGAGCTTATAAGACGAAATATTCCATTTACCCTAGAGTAGACAAAGTGTTCTTATTTGTGAAGAAGCTTTATTAGTGGCCAAACAAGAAGGTAAATATTTCTATGTATGTTAAAAAGTGCCTAACCAGCTCTAAGGTCAAGGAAGAGCATCAAAAACCATTAGGATTTCTACAACAACCGGAAATCCCAGAATGGAAGTGGGAACAGATTGTGATGGAATTCATAACAAACCTACCAAAAACATCTAATGGTTTTGATACTATAAGCGTAGTGGTTGATAGACTGACCAAGTCTGCCCACACCCTACCAATAAAAGAAACAGATAAAATAGGGAAGTTGACTAGAACATACCTCCAAGAAATAGTCAGATTGCATAGTGTGGCATTATCCATTATCTCAGATAAAGATAGTAGATTCACCTCACAGTTCTGGCCAAGCCTATAGAAATATCTTAGTACCCGTCTAAACATGAGCACAACCTATCATCTTGAAACCGACGATCAAAGTGAAAGGACAATCCAGACGTTGGAGGATACGCTAAAGGCATGTATGATAGATTTTGGAAACACATGAGACACTCATCTAACCTTGATCATGTTCTAATTCAATAATAGCTATCACACCAGCATCAAGGTTGCGCCACTTGAAGCTCTATATGGTCATAAGTGTCGATCACCAATATGTTAGGCAGGAGTAGGAGATATGAAAGTAGAAAAGTAATTTGCAGGAGATACCTTGCTAACAAGCCGAGAAATCTTCCATGAGACCACTAAGAAGATCGAGAAAATACGAAATAGTTCAAAGACCGCTTGTAGTCTTCAAAAGAGCTACGCTGATATGAGACACAAACCCCTTGAATTCCAAGTTGTAGACAGGGTTATGCTAAAAGTCTCTCCTTGGAAAGGAGTCATAAGGTTCGCAAAGCATGGTAAGTTAAATCAAAGGTACATAAGACCATTCTAGATCCTCACAATGACTGGTTACGTAGCTTATCAGCTCAAATATTCCCAAGAACTCAGTGGTGTGCACGACATCTTCCATGTGTGAAATCTCAAAAACCGTCTCTTTGGTGATGCACTTATCATTCCTCTCAACGAGATTCAAGTCAAATGAAAATTAAACTTTGTCGAGGAACCAATAGAGATTATAGATTGGGAAATGAAAAGACTTAAGAAAATTTGCATCCCTATAGTTAATGTACAATGGAACTCTAAGCGGGGACCAGAGTACACTTGGGAACGGGATGATCAAATGAAGATCAAGTACCCTTATTTTTTCGAAGGAATCCTGACTACAAGTTGATTTCGAGAAGAAATTCCTTAAACAGGGGGGGATGTGACAACTGAAAAAGTTCGTCATTGACCACCGTTAGAAATTAGCATAGTTAAATAAATGTAATAAAGTATAATTGTAATATTTCATTTTTATAAATAAATGTGACTGAATATACTCTTACATATAGAGATAAATCGACTCACGGGCTCAAAAATAAGTGTCAAAAAAGTTGTACCGTCTACTAAGTTGGTTAATATATTGGAAAAATACATGATGATGTGATTATAGGGATATACGCTTCATAAAAATCCAACTTAGATTGGAGGAGTTATGATTTTTTTTAAAATTAAAATCAACAGCATAATTATAGTTATTAACTTCAAAATAGGATTAAGAAATCGGTTAAGTTTGGCTAGTGTCACCAAAAGAAAAGCCGTAATACTTCTTGATGTGGGAGCGTTAAGAAAAAGAATGCCAAAAAGGGAGTTTGTATGACAAAGATATGAGTTTTATAAAATCATTTAATTATACCTTCGTTAGGTCAATAGGTGAAATTCAAAACTAGCTAAAACAACCTAAGGAATGTTGTAGTACTCTTTGAGACCACCATATATATAAATAGGGTGAAGATCAGAGCTCGTATGCAAGAGATATGATTTTTCCAAAATCATTTATGTGTTGGTGTTGTGCGTGTTATGTACAGCATGCATTCTGTGACGACCCGAAATTTATTCCATCACTGTAACCCATTTCCGTTAATAAAATTTACTTTTATTAAAATTTTCCATTAACTTTTGGATTAAGTTAATTAATTTGGAACTTTTATTATGACTTCGTAAGTGTCGGAACGCATTAAAAACACGTGAAAACACCCTCAATATTCATTTGGAAATTTTTTTAATTACAACCAAGTCGGGTTACGACCATTTAATCGGGTACGACTATAAATCCCGTTTAACGTCGGTATTGGGTGGATTCCCACTTGGCCACAAACTCAAGCCTTATATAAAGGATGAGTGGCTTTCATTTGAGCTTTTTCCCACCTCCTCATAACTTTCTCTCTCTACTCTCTCTCTAAAACTCGAGTTTTGATCCAAAAACGCCTCTTCAAGCTCCAAAATCGTAAGTAATCTATCCTAGCTTGTTGTTTAACTTGTTAAGCATGCAAATATGTGTTTAAATCATCCAAAACTCTCAAAATCATGTGTTTACGGTTTGGGAACACCTCCCAAAACCGTAAACTCTTATAAGAGGGTTTTGAAGCCCCAAAACCCTTCCAAATCCTTTCTAGTGCTTAACTATGACTTAAGGACTTGCATGTACGAGCTTAGAACACCAAAATCATGTCATTTGGGTAGTGAACATGAGTTTACGGCCCAAGAACATTCTTGGACCATAAACACTCCTTCTTAGACCATAAACACCTTTTAAGGTGTTAAATTGCCCCTTAAACACCTCCAAAAGCTTGCATGAGTGCCTAGAACCTTGTATTCCTTCATGTGATGCACCAAACCATGCAAAAATGAGTCACACATGAGTTTACGATTTGGGAAGGTCTCCCAAAACCGTAAACACCTCCAAAGGGTGTTTAAGTGCCCTTAACACCTTGAATGGCTTATATTTGGGTCTAGAACTTTGTATGCTTAACCTACAACCACCAAAACACATGAAGAATGGACCAAGCATGAGTTTACGGCCGTAAACTCATGTGTTTATGGTAGTAAACTCCCCAATGGTCCTTCAAGAACCGTAAACCCCTTTTCCAAGGTCATTTCAAGTCCCGATCACTTCCTAAGCCTTTGATTCAACCTTAGAACCTTCCTTTGTGCATTGTAAGACCTTTAAACATCCAAGAACACACCACCCATGAGTTTACGGCCGTAAACTCATGGGGATATGGTCTTTGGGCCGTAAACACCCCTAAGGGTTTACTCTTGAAGAGTAAACTCCTTATCTAGGCCCTACACACCCTTAGATGCAACCCGGATCATTCCTAATGCTTGAGATAAAGTGTTTTAGCGCCTCGGAGTGTATTTTCTTACTTAAATAGTAGTTCAAAGTCTAATTAGATACAATTATGTATCTCCTAATGTTACATAGGAACCTCTCGCGTGTTCAAGCCTTAAACTGACACTTAGCATCCTAACCGGCACATTTCTCGTCTGGTGAGTTCATACCCCTACACCATTTTCCGTGTTTTTCATGTTTTCAGGGGGAATACAAGCAATAGTACAAGGAAATCTTGTACTCAAACTTATTATTTCATATGAAATGTTACATGTTTAGTAAGCTTTTAACAATGAAAACCGTATTATCAACCGTCTAACTCGTAGAGTTAGTTTTCAAACTAATTGTGAAACTTATTATAAAATGTTATATTTTATATTTCACAAAGTATTTCATGCCATTCATAGAAAAGGATTTTCCATATTATTACATGTAAATTCGTTATTCTAAAGATTGGAGACGCGTCCTCAGAAACACTCCACGAAGATATGCGAGTGGAGGACCGCCCCTGTAACCAGAATCTCCTGGAGGGAGAACGTGACTTGAGTGTATAGATCTATACGGGGTTGACTACTCCACACCTTGCTGCTAGCTACAGTGGGACCGGCAGGTCTACGGGTGACAAAAGTCATAAAATGATATTGGACTTCTTATTGCCATATCTAGTCTATCGTATGGTTACAGAACTCGCAACTTAGATAATGGAGATTTACTCTTAAGTAATAATGAACTTAGTGAACTAACCTCAAAGTAATAACTGTTTGATTACTAGAGGGTATCAGTAATACCCTTAGGTATAGTTCACAACTTACTGATTAGTTCTATATACGTGTTAAAAGTAATGTACTTTCCAAGGATAATCAAACTTTCAGGGAAACTTTACTTAACATTGCAAGTATGGTAGATACTTGTACGCTTTATTTCGGATCGATAACCAACCACCAACATTTAAGGAAAATAAGGGTTTTTCCTAGGATAACTTAACTTGACTTGTCATAAACAGATTGTTTAACAAATGGACAACCAAACTTCTTTTATAAGAAAATATGGGATTTTCTTGGGAAACAACTTTTCGCAAACTTAAAGGAACATTTTCCTTCACAGAAACAAACCGCTTATGAACTCACCAGCTTTATGCTGATATTTCTAAAACTGCTTGTATTCTCAGGTTCACATTAGACAGGTAACCCGCTTTCTTTTGGAGAAGATGGAGCGTATAGAAGTCTCGTTTTTTCTTTTGTTATACCAATGATATATATATATATATATATATATATATATATATATATATATAACATGTATTACTTTGCTTTCAATCAAATGTAAATATTTCTATGTAATGTAATGGTTGCGTTTACTATGCGTGCTATGTACATTGGTTATGATACTTTACATGACGTCCTCCGCCCCGGAACGTTTCCGCTATCGGTTTCGGGGTGTGACAGATTGGTATCAGAGCCCTTGTTTATAGTGAACTAAGTATACCGAACCTTACATGGTATATAACTATAAACACTAAGGGGCCGAAGTGCTCTGAACTAAAAGTATACTTTAAAAATATAAGTATTTTTACTCCAAGTATACAAGATTACCTAAATGCCGGAAACCGTAACCCCGAGTAGAACAAAACATAAGTAATTGGGTGTTGGGCACTGCGATTAAACCTGGGCAGTTATGTAGTCGTGTCTAGGGTCAATATAGCCTGATCAACTATATTCATTTGAGACACTGCCAACAGGTGCTTGGGAGTGATTGTGGTGTGCAGCAGGCGTAAAACTTTTCTAATATCCAAACAATGAGTCATCGTCGCAGCGAAACATAAAATACTATGGGAGTATTTTCTAGAGCCAACTTCGTCATAGAAATCCTCGTTCAAGTGTTACTACTTATTTCCTTTAGCGATAGTTTACTTGCTTCGATAATCCTTTCCTGTTTTATCGCTTAGTAGAACACTTTATCTGTAATAATGACATATCTCTTGTTCTGTATCTCTTGATTAAATTCAGAGGACTTACCATCCTCTCTTTCCTGATCATTTTAGATCAAGATGCCTCCAAGGAAAAGACCTAACTCAAAGAACAATAATCCTCCTCCACCACCACCACCCTCTCCATTTGACCCTGCCATGTTCCAAGCAGCCATTACCGCTGCTGTGGCTGCTGCTATGTCACAAATGAACCCAGGTGGTTCAGGCGGGCCCGGAGGTGGTACTCAGCCCCAAAACCAGGAAGGTAGTCAGGGACACCGGAAGGAGTGTTCCTACAAAGATTTCATGAACGCAAAACCCACATCCTTCGACGGCACAGGAGGTGTTATTGCTCTAACTCAATGGATTGAGAAAATTGAATCCATTTTCGAAATCTGTTCCTGTTCCGAAGCCAACAAAGTAAAATTCGCCGCTTGCACTTTCGCCAACAGGGCATTGACCTGGTGGAATGATCGGGTCAAATCCCTAACCCTACCAGTGGCAAACGCTATGGGTTGGGAGAGTTTGAAGGAGCTGCTACTTGCTGAATACTGGCCTCGTGGCGAATTGCAGAAACTGGAGCACGAACTCTGGAACCTTAAGATGAAAGGTTCTGATGTCGCCGCTTACACCTCAAGATTTGAAGACCTGGCGCTTCTCTGTCCGGGAATGGTTACCCCGGAAAGTAAAAAGATTGAAAGATTCATCTAGGGATTGACCCAGCCAACCAAGGGTAATGTTTTGGCTGTGAAGCCAAACACATTCGACAGCGCTAAATGCCTGGCGCAAACCCTGATCGATCATGGAGATGACCTTGATGAAGTGGCCACCGCTCCTGAACCGGAAAAAAGGAGTGGTGAGAAAAGAAAATTTTGGAAGCAGAAGAAGGGTCAATCTTCACAAGAGCCCTCAAAGAAGCAGCAAACTGTAGCAGTCCACGCTGCTACTACTCCTGCTGCTATTTCTGTCGTCGCTTCTACAGCTCAAGCACCTACCAGTAGGTATGTTGGTACCCTTCATCGATGTGACAAGTGTAACTTCCACCATAACCCCGGTCCATGTCGTGAACTGTCATGCTCCAACGGTGGTAAAAAGGGGCATACGATTCGATTCTGCAAAGCACCAACCCAATCAACCAATCAAGCTTCTGGAGCAGGTGTCGGTCAGGCCTGCTATGGTTGCGGCGAAGTCGGTCATTACAAGAGAAACTGCCCCAAAGCAGCAACGACTGGCAACACCGGGATAGTTCTAACTATGGGGCAAGAGGAGGCAGTCGCCGATCCCACCGTTGTCACGGGTACGTTCCTTATCGACAACTGCTATGCATGCATCCTTTTCGATTCTGGTGCTGAAAGAAGTTTTGTTAGTCATGCATTCAAGCGTTTTCTTAAACATAAATCCCAACCATTAACTGAAACGTTTACCGTCGAGATGACTAACGGTGGAACGCAAAGCGTGGACCAGAATTCACGTGGGAACGCGAAGATCAAATGAAGCAAAAGTACCCTCGTCTATTCTAACATTCTCAAATCTGGCTTTCAAAAGAATTTCGGGACGAAATTCCCTTTAACGGGGGGATGATGTCACAACTAGGAATTTGAAGCCTTGTAAACATTGAACAATGATGACAAATGTGAACCAACAATGTGAAAACATGTAAGATGCTTATTCAATAACAACAAAATTTCAATCAAACACTTCATACATGCACTGCAAGTAGCCAACAAACAATTGGAAACCCTAGAAATCCTAGTGTGAGTCCATTTTGGACTAGGATTTCCTTATTGGGCCCAATGGACCAATAAACTTCCAATTTGACTACCTTGGGCTTAGAACTCTTAAACGGGCTCTAATTGGACCCACTTCCATTTATTTTAAAGTTTTGGGCCATATTGGGCCTAGAATGAAATAAAATACCTAAATGGACCTTATTGGGCCATAACTAATTTAATTTAGCCCTAATAGGTCATAAAAATCATATTTTTATTTATTTGGACCAAAATTACCTAACTTAACCATAAAATGGGCTTAATCATTCAAAGCCCAACAATTTTTCTCTTTCCCTCTCCATTCTCGGCCCAAGCCCAAAGGAAAAGAGGAGTTGACTTATTATTGCCACCTCATTTTTACATGGAGGTTTTCCATGCATAAAACCCATATTTCCATGCAACCATCTCATCAATCCTCTCTCTTCTCTCCTCTCTTCTTCTCTCGGCCGAATCCAAACACACACACACTCACAAAAATTCATTCCATTCTCTCAAACTCTCACTAGAACACCCTTACACTCACTCATCAAATTTTCGAGATTAAGGGAGCTTTCAAGGATATTTTTCCCACACACACATCATATAAGGTAAGTTGATGTTAAATCCATGATCTGGCTACTTCATTTCATCAAGAATCTCTTCTAAATCTATTCCAACTTGTGATCTTGCATCTTAGAGCACACTAAGTTCGAGATCCTCCAAGAAAGGTTGCTAGGATCGAATTCTTCTTCATCTTTTCTTTCTAAAACCGAAACCACACTCAAGGTGAGTTTCATACCCCTTTCTTTTCGGTTTTTATGAGTTTTATGGGGGAGAATACAAGAAAATGTGTAGATTTATGTGTAAATGTATGCTATGTGTGATTTGATGCATGTATGTGTGTGATATCATGTGTTTTGTGATGAATATGTTATCAAAAAGTGTGTAAAACCGAGATCTAAGACATGAGAAAGGAAATAAACATAACTTAAGCTATTTTACACTAATCAAGTCAAGAAAAATAGTTTATAAGGTTAGAATGAACATACTTGAACATAAAACCCATTTTTGGGCTTAAATTGTCAAAAATACAAAATTGGGGTAAAAATCAACAAGTCACGGCTTCTTGAAGGTTAAAAGGGGCCAAAACAGTTTCCATAAATATTTTTCTGATTTTTAGAAACTTCTAAGGACTTAAAATGTAAATTTTTAACCTAATGGGCTAATTATGGGCTTCTCGGCCCAATAAGCCTCCAAATGCGAAATTTTACAAGTTGAGGGGCTAGAAATGTAACTTTCTGTAAAACAGGGGGTATTTAGCATAACAAAATGTTATAAGGGTCAAAAATGCTTTTCATTATCAAAAAGGACCAAAAATGCAAACTTTTTAGATTTTGGGCTAAAACTGTAAAAGTTGTGAAAAATGAGTCCTTAACCGAGAATCACTATTCTAGAGGGGCTGAAGCCGTCAACTAAGTAAACTTTGGGTTAAGAGTCGTGTTTTCATCAAATAAATTATACAAAAGTGTCAAGAAAAGTATTTTAAGGACTAAAAATGAAACTCTTTTATTAAAAAGGACAAAAATAACACTTTTCAAACAAATTAAGTCACTAATACAAAATACAAGATCCACGACTACCGACGACACGGAAAAACAAATACATTCTCAACAACAAATATCGTTACAAAACGAATTGATTCGGTCTCGAATCAATAACAAAACAAAATCATAAAACCAAAGCAATTCAATAAACACGCGATAATTATGATGAGTTAACTTACAAACTTTGGGCTTGGAAGTTTCAAATTATGCTTGTTGGGCCTTGCTAGCCCAATAACATAATCTTTGGGCCCGAAGGGAATACGCTTACGTGTTAATGAGCCTTCTATGACCTAATTCCATGTAAAAGGACTTTCAATAGCTCTGACGTGCTATTGGGCCCTAGTGGCCCATTTGTACTGCTAGTGAGGTCGAGAAGTCAAATGCGAGTTGGGCCAAGTGTCTTTCGCATTCCCGATAGCCTTGAATAACTCATGGAAATAAAGGGGGCTTCGTACCCTCCTTTCTCCTCGGTTGTTGGGCTTATGAGAAATCAAAGTAAACAGATTCAGGACGATAAACAATAGTAATCAGGGTGGGTGGATTAACTGAGTAGTAACGGCCGACGCCTTTAAGGATCGTTCGTAATTTGTAGTTATAAACTAGTCATTTTCTTAATGTGTGATTATAACAGCTCACAAACCCTAATTAATCCAGCGCCACCCGGGTAATCAAAAACATTTGATGTATCAATAAACACGTCATGTATTTTACGTATTGGGAAAACATCGGGTTTTCCTGGGAAGTTCAACATTTTCGCTTGTGTGATGTATACAAAGTTCAACAACTATACATGTTTTGAAAATCAACAAGCATATTTACGGATCTTCACACTTTTTATAAACAAATACTCTTTTCAGAAAATATCGGATTTTCTGGGTTTTACAAACTACACCAAATCATTTTACTACAACATTACTTATGAACTCACCAACATTTCATATGTTGACGTTTTTCAAAATAACTTGTATTCTCAGGTAACAGGTAAGCCGAAGAATAAGTACCAAGTTATGTCATGGTGTTTTGCTTAGATTATCTATCGAACGGTTTATGTTATGAAATTGTAATGACTAAAACAATGTAATGGATGTAAACAATATCAGTTGTATTATTCCAATGCATGGTGATGAATGATGTTATGATTCATGTATAATCATTGTGATGGTATTCAATTTAAGTCACAAGATCCCTCGGACGTTTCCGCCGTTCGGTTCGGGGGTGTGACAGGTTGGTATCAGAGCTCTGTTTATAGTGAACCAGCATATCTAACCACACATTGATATGCAACTATAAACCAAAAAGAGGGACTAACACAACTCTGAACAAAACAAGTAAAACATAATGATAAAAACATCCTTGCTTGTATAAGGAAAAAGAACATAATACCGAACCAAACAAGATAATGCTAGCATCTCGGTTAAGCCAGGACTGTTCTTAGTCGTATCAAGGAGTGGATGTAGCCTGATCAACTACATTTCCTCCAAGGTACAACTATCACATGTCCCGAGGAAATCATGATGACTAGGGAACCTAAAAACATACCCCTTTATCACCAAGAAGAGAACATCAGCTCAATCTATACAATAATTGTAGAGTCCTAGGAGTAATGATAGTTTATTCGTACACCTCCTCTCAGTCGCTATGGAAGGGGAGCAGCATGGCATTCAGTTTCATCAGGTCTTAGTGGCTCACGGGATGATAGCAGATGAGCCTGAAGAAGATCAAGGGGAGCACACGATGTTGGGCCAGACGAGTACACAGACACTGACTACGAGTTCAATGAGGTCGAGGATGACATGGAGGAAGGCCAAGACTCAGGTGAGGACTCCGCCACATCACCTGACCACAGCAAAACCATCCCACCCCACCGGTGAATCCCGCAAGGGAGAGTCGCTCCCCCGAAGCTGAGATTGCCGCCCTGCGGCAACAACTGTTCTCCATGGAAGCACGTGCAGTGCGAGCTGAGCATGAGAGGGATGAGGTCATTGGAGAAATGACTGAGATGGCTCAGTTGTTGGCTCAGCACTTCGGCATATGATCTCGCTACTGTCATAGGGCGCTCCCTAGAGTGTTAATAATAGACTTATCTTACTAGTACTAGGATCTATGCTATGTATCCCGACTCTATGTTTAAGTGATCACACTACTCATAGAGCCGTTATGCTGTCGGACTTGTACCGCTTATGTATGCTCTTTCGGGCAAAATTTTCATGTATCAAAGTGCGGGTAATACTAATGAAAGATTTTACATGTTTTACTGTGACGTTATAATCTGCTATGTGTTACGTATCTATGATTGTATACTAAATTGTGGAGTTACTTAAGTTTGTGCCACACACCTAGTTTATAGGATCACAACCTCACAAAAACCACAGACACTCAACATCTTTCTGTTCCATGACAGAAAGATGCCTCAACGACCCACTCGCAGAAACCCTGGACCAACCCCACCCGAAGTCGACTCAGCTGCATTCCAAGCAGCTGTATCTGCTGCGGTCACCGGAGCAATGGCACAAATGCACCAAGGGAACAATGGAGGAGTCAACGGACAAGGGGCTGGAAGTTCGAACAACGAGATGAATCAAGGACCTACCAAAACATGTTCCTACAAAGACTTCACCAACGCCAAACCACGAACCTTTAACGGCACTGGAGGAATGATCACCCTGAAACGATGGATCGAGAAGGTGGAATCGGTATTCGAGATATGCGATTGCCCTGAGGAGATGAAGGTGAAGTTTGCCGCATGCACTTTCGTTGACCAAGCGCTCACTTGGTGGAACGGACACGTGGAAGCCATGACACTCCCCGTAGCCAATTCCATGCCATGGACAGAGATGAAAGAAATGTTGATGGCCGAGTATTGCCCTTGAGGTGAAATTTAGAAAATGGAACAAGAGTTATGGAATCTCACTGTCCGAAACACTGATATAGATGCATACATATCAAGGTTTAGCGAACTGTCTCTGTTGTGCCCTGGCATGATCACCTCAGAAGGTAAGAAGATCGAACGATTCATTTGGGGACTGACCTCCCCGATCCAAGGGAACGTGATAGCAGCAAATCCCGAAACTTTCGACAGTGCCAAGAGATTGGCCAAGAAGCTGTATTACCACAACAACAAGAAGGGTGAGAAGCCAGTGGAGGCTGAAAGTAAGAAGGAAAATGATAGCAAAAAGGGGAAGAACAACAAGAGGAAGGGACGTCAAGGCTCCGAATCATCCAAGAAGCAGCAAACAGTGGCAGTTAATGCTGCGACCACTCAAGTTCCATCCACACCACATGCTCTAGCCTCAGCTGCTCCAAGTGCTCCTAGACCTTATTCCGGTAATCTTCCTAAGTGCAACAAGTGCGGTCTCCATCACAATGGAGAATGCAGAGAGATGCAGTGCACCAGTTGCAATCGGAAGGGGCACACGGCAAAGTACTGCAGGACCTACCCTCCTAAGAACCAATAACAGGGAAACAACAACAACAATAACCGCAACAACAACAACACCAACAATGGTGGCAACAATGCAGGACCTAGCCACACCTGCTATGGATGTGGAAGGACTGTGCATTTCCGTCGAAACTGCCCCAACAACAACAATCCTGGAAATGGAGGAACAGGAAGAGTGCTGACCATGGGTCAGGGAGAAGCGGTTCAGGATCCCGCTATCGTAACCGGTACGTTCCTCCTAAACCACACTTATGCATGCATCCTATTTGATACTGGAGCAGAACGAAGTTTTGTGAGCAATAAGTTTAAACATTTGTTAAAACAACAACCCCGGAAGCTCAATGAAACCTTTACGGTGGAAATGACCAATGGGAAGACAGAATCCACTGGGGAAATCTATATCGGATTTACCCTAACCGTAAATCAACACGTCTTTCAAATAAACTTAACGTCTGTTTCCATTAGGAGTTTTGATGTAATTGTTGGCATGGACTGGTTAAGCCCCCACCATGCTGAAATTATGTGTCACGAGAAGGCCGTTCGCCTTCACCTTCCAAATCATGAAACCCTAGTTATTTACGGAGACAAACCTAGCACGAACCTTTGTCTCATCTCGTGCGTCCAGGCATAGAAGCATCTGCGAAAGAACGATTTGACCTTCCTGGCGCACATAGTAGATAAAACCAAGGAAGAGGTTAACGTTCAAGACATTCCTGTAGCATGTGAATTCCCAGACATATTTCCTGAAGATCTTCCTGGAGTACCCCCAGAAAGACAAGTTGAATTCCGAATTAATCTTGTTCCAGGAGCTACTCCCATCGCTAAATCGCCTTACCGATTAGCTCCTGCTGAGATGCAGGATTTGTCCAGCCAACTCAGTGAACTCCTGGACAAGGGATTCATCCGACCCAACTTCTCGCCATGGGGAGCTCCAGTCCTCTTTGTCAAGAAGAAAGACAGATCTTTTAGGATGTGCATTGATTACAGAGAGCTGAATAAGCTCACTGTCAAAAATCGCTATCCACTCCCACGAATCTTCGATCTATTTGACCAGCTCCAAGGAGCTAGTTACTTCTCTAAGATAGATCTACGATTCGGGTACCATCAACTCAAGGTCCGGGAAGAGGATATTCCCAAAACCGCTTTCCGAACTCGTTACGGACATTATGAATTTGTCGTAATGCCCTTCGGTCTAACGAATGCCCCTGCCGCATTCATGGACCTAATGAATCGAATCTGCCGACCATTTCTCGACAACTTTGTTATTTTATTCATTGACGACATTCTAGTTTATTCTCGAAGCGAAGAAGAGCATGGCCTGGAGTTAGGAGCAGTGGTCTTCGCACTGAAGATTTGGAGACATTATCTCTACGGAACCAAGTGCACGATCTACACCGACCATAAAAGTCTACAACACATCTTCGATCAGAAGGACTTAAACATGAGTGCGAAATTCGCTATCATCCCGGCAAGGCCAATGTGGTAGCAGATGCCCTTAGCTGAAAGGAAAGCTCAAGCAACAAGGCGAAGACATTGACAATGACCATCCATTCCCACTTATCCGTACAGATTCGAGAAGCCCAGTTAGAAGCCCTAAAACCAGAGAACGTGTCGAACGAAGCCTTGAGGGGAATAGATAAGAAACTTGAGATCAGAGGTGACGGAGTCTATTGTTTCATGGATCGAATCTGGACCCCAAAGTTCGGAGGTTTCAGGGAAGTTTTCATGAAAGAAGATCACAAGACCAGATACTCTGTGAACCCGGGTTCGGATAAGATGTACCTGGATCTCAAGAAACAATACTGGTGGCCAAACATGAAAGCCGAAATCGCTACCTTCGTGGGCAAGTGTATGACTTGCGCCAAGGAAAAGCTCGAGTATCAGAAGCCCTCGGGTCTGCTCCAGCAGCCCGAGATACCTGAGTGGAAATGGGAGATGATCACTATGGATTTTATCACCAAGTTACCCAAATCTCCGAGTGGGTACGATACCATTTGGGTAATTGTCGACCGATTGACAAAATCCGCTCACTTCCTACCGATTAAAGAATCGTTCAAGATGGAAAGACTCACACGAATCTACATCCAAGAGATAGTCCGACTGCACGGTGTACCTGTGTCCATTATCTCCAATCGAGATAGCAGGTTTACCTCAAGGTTTTGGCAGTCCCTTCAGAAAGCACTTGGAACTAAGCTGGATATGAGTACCGCTTATCATCCTCAGACAGATGGGCAGAGTGAGAGAACTATCCAGACCCTGGAAGACATGCTGAGAGCATGTGTCATCGATTTTGGAAAGTCGTGGGACACCCATTTACCCTTGATCGAGTTCTCGTATAACAACAGCTACCACACGAGTATCAAGGGTGCCCCGTTCGAAGCCCTCTACGGTCGCAAGTGCAGATCCCCTCTGTACTGGGCCGAGGTAGGGGACACGCAGCTAGCCAAGAGTCGAATTCGCGACAGTGCTCTTACTGGTCTTGAAATCATCCGTGAAACCACCGAGAAGATCATTCAAATTCGAGAACGATTGAAAGCTTCACGAGACATACAAAAGAGTTACGCCTATAAACGACGGAAACCTCTGGAATTCCAGGTTGGAGATCGTGTCTTGTTAAAGGTCTCGCCCTGGAAAGGCATGATACGCTTTGGAAAGCGCGGAAAACTTAACCCGAGGTACATAGGACCTTTCGAGATCCTCACTAGGATCGGTCCCGTAGCCTATAAACTTCTACTACCTAAAGAACTTAGCAACGTCCATCCTGTATTCCACGTCTCAAATCTTAAAAAGTGTCTATCCGATGAAACCCTCGTGATCCCTCTTGAAGAGATCGAGATCAACGAAAATCTGAACTTCGTGGAAGAACCAATCGAAATCATGGATCGAGAGATCAAACGTATGAAACAGAGTCGCATCCCGATAGTAAAGGTTCACTGGAATGCCAAGTGGGGACCTGAGTTCACTTGGGACCGCGAAGACTCAATGAAACAGAAATATCCGCATCTATTTCCAAATCCATGATTTGTATCTTCACTCTAAATTTCGGGACGAAATTTCCTCTAACAGGGGGATGATGTGACGACCCGAAATTTATTCCATCACTGTAACCCATTTCCGTTAATAAATTTTACTTTTATTAAAATTTTCCGTTAACTTTTGGATTAAGTTAATTAATTTGGAACTTTTATTATGACTTCGTAAGTGTCGGAACGCATTAAAAACACGTGAAAACACCCTCAATATTCATTTGGAAATTTTTTTAATTACAACCAAGTCGGGTTACGACCATTTAATCGGGTACGACTATAAACCCCGTTTAACGTCGGTATTGGGTGGATTCCCACTTGGCCACAAACTCAAGCCTTATATAAAGGATGAGTGGTTTCATTTGATCTTTTTCCCACCTCCTCATAACTTTCTCTCTCTACTCCCTCTCTAAAACTCGAGTTTTGATCCAAAAACGCCTCTTCAAGCTCCGAAATCGTAAGTAATCTATCCTAGCTTGTTGTTTAACTTGTTAAGCATGCAAATATGTGTTTAAATCATCCAAAACTCTCAAAATCATGTGTTTACGGTTTGGGAACACCTCCCAAAACCGTAAACTCTTATAAGAGGGTTTTGAAGCCCCAAAACCCTTCCAAATCCTTTCTAGTGCTTAGCTATGACTTAAGGACTTTCATGTACGAGCTTAGAACACCAAAATCATGTCATTTGGGTAGTAAACATGAGTTTACGGCCCAAGAACATTCTTGGACCGTGAACACTCCTTCTTAGACCATAAACACCTTTTAAGGTGTTAAATTGCCCCTTAAACACCTCCAAAAGCTTGCATGAGTGCCTAGAGCCTTGTATTCCTTCATGTGATGCACCAAACCATGCACAAATGAGTCACACATGAGTTTATGGTTTGGGAAGGTCTCCCAAAACCGTAAACACCTCCAAAGGGTGTTTAAGTGCCCTTAACACCTTGAATGGCTTATATTTGGGTCTAGAACTTTGTGTGTTTAACCTACAACCACCAAAACACATGAAGAATGGACCAAGCATGAGTTTACGGCCGTAAAATCATGTGTTTACGGTAGTAAACTCCCTAAGGGTCCTTCAAGAACCGTAAACCCCTTTTCCAAGGTCATTTCAAGTCCCGATCACTTCCTAAGCCTTTGATTCAACCTTAGAACCTTCCTTTGTGCATTGTAAGACCTTTAAACATCCAAGAACACACCACCCATGAGTTTACGGCCGTAAACTCATGGGGATATGGTCTTTGGGCCGTAAACACCCCTAAGGGTTTACTCTTGAAGAGTAAACTCCTTATCTAGGCCCTACACACCCTTAGATGCAACCCGGATCATTCCTAACGCTTGAGATAAAGTGTTTTCGCGCCTCGGAGTGTATTTTCTTACTTAATTAGTAGTTCAAAGTGTAATTAGATACAATTATGTATCTCCTAATGTTACATAGGAACCTCGCGCGTGTTCAAGCCTTAAACTGACACTTAGCATCCTAACCGGCACATTTCTCGTCTGGTGAGTTCATACCCCTACACCATTTTCCGTGTTTTTCATGTTTTCAGGGGGGAATACAAGCAATCGTACAAGGAAATCTTGTACTCAAACTTATTATTTCATATGAAATGTTACATGTTTAGTAAGCTTTTAACACTGAAAACCGTATTATCAACCGTCTAACTTGCAGAGTTAGTTTTCAAACTAATTGTGAAACTTATTATAAAATGTTATATTTTATATTTCACAAAGTATTTCATGCCATTCATAGAAAAGGATTTTCCATATTATTACATGTAAATTCGTTATTCTAAAGATTGGAGACGCGTCCTCAGAAACACTCCACGAAGATACGCGAGTGGAGGACCGCCCCTGTAACCAGAATCTCCTGGAGGGAGAACGTGACTTGAGTGTATAGATCTATACGGGGTTGACTACCCCGCACCTTGCTGCTAGCTACAGTGGGACCGGCAGGTCTACGGGTGACAAAAGTCATAAAATGATATTGGACTTCTTATTGCCATATCTAGTCTATCGTATGGTTACGGAACTCGCAACTTAGATAATGAAGATTTACTCTTAAGTAATAATGAACTTAGTGAACTAACCTCAAAGTAATAACTGTTTGATTACTAGAGGGTATCAGTAATACCCTTAGGTATAGTTCACAACTTACTGATTAGTTTTATATACGTGTTAAAAGTAATGTACTTTCCAAGGATAACCAAACTTTCAGGGAAACTTTACTTAACATTGCAAGTATGGTAGATACTTGTACGCTTTATTTCGAATCAATAACCAACCACCAACTTTTAAGGAAAATAAGGGTTTTTCCTGGGATAACTTAACTTGACTTGTCATAAACAGACTGTTTAACAAATGGACAACCAAACTTCTATTATAAGAAAATATGGGATTTTCTTGGGAAACAACTTTTCGCAAACTTAAAGGAACATTTTCTTTCACAGAAACAAACCGCTTATGAACTCACCAGCTTTATGCTGATATTTCTAAAACTGCTTGTATTCTCAGGTTCACATTAGACAGGTAACCTGCTTTCTTTTGGAGAAGATGGAGCGTATAGAAGTCTCGTTTTTACTTTTGTTATACTGATGTATATATATAGCATGTATTACTTTTCTTTCAATCAAATGTAAATATTTCTATGTAATGTAATGGTTGCGTTTACTATGCTTGCTATGTACATTGGTTATGATACTTTACATGACGTCCTCCGCCCCGGAACGTTTCCGCCATCGGTTTCGTGGTGTGACACATTCTGACTCGAGATTCACAAAGATTGCAGGTGATATGGCTTAATGAAAGACTGGCACGTGGTGACTCGCGGATGGGGTCACGAAGCTCAAGCCCGACACATATAGATATTTGCGCCGTGTGCACTCTAAAACTCTACTATAAATAGAAGTCTCCACAGAACCTATTTGCATACCTCTCATAAGCAGTCTTCTCTCTCTCTCTCCCTCTCTTTCTTTCCCTATATCTCTTCCTCTCTCTCTCTCTCTGATTGAACCATTCTATGTGAGGAGATTTCTGAGATTCCAAGCCCTGAATCTACCCTACACCAACAAATCACGCTACTAGAGTGAGTTCACAACCCCATTTTTATTGTTTTCAAATGTTTTATGGGGGGAATACATGCTATAAAACTATTTCAATGATTTTACAAAAGTATTATTATTTGTAATATATCAATACCTTTGAAAATGCATGCAACGTTAGGATAATATTATGTCCGATACTTACTATGCCTAAGCTTTAAGAATGATGTTATTCCTAGTCGTTATAAAGCCTAAGATTACACTAAAGGATTATACCTAGTTGTTATTCTCGCCAATTCTCTAGAATAACCTAGTAGCTAGTTGTTATGTTCGCGAAATTTAAGGATAAGCATTGTACATACTTGTTACTTTCCCTAATATCCTATCAAAGATTATCAATACAAAGATAATTATTTTATGTGTATGATTATATATATATATATATATATATATATATATATATATATATATATATATATATATATATATGTGTGTGTGTGTGTGTGTGTGTGTGTAAGAATAGTTATGGAATAAAACTATATTAAAGGAAAACTTAAGGATAGGCAATGTACTTAGTTATACTTTGCCCTAATATCATATCAAAGAATATCAATATAAAGATAATCAGTTTATGTATATGATTAAATAGACCTGTATGTGTGTGTATGTGTGTGTATATAGATATATATATATGTGTGTGTGTGTGTGTGTGTGTGTGTGAGGATATTTATGGAATAAATCTACATTAAAGGAAAACTTAAGGATAGGCAATGTACTTAGTTTTACTCTGCCCTAATATCCTATCAAAGAATATCAATACAAAGATAACTATTATATATATATATATATATATATATATATATATATATATATATATATATATATATATGTATGTATGTATGTATGTATGTATGTATGTATGTATGTATGTGGTTAAGTATATATGAATAATTATATAAGGAAATTATATTAAAGGAAAAACTAAAGAAAATAATAACAAGGATAAATAATCATACTTTAAGGGTTTATCAAAGCAAGGGTTAAATGAGACATATTATTCATACTTTAGCCGATTAATATTCAGCTAACCTCGAACCTATAGATCTATACGTGATTAACACTCCCACTTGCGGTTTCTAGCTACAACCATGACAAGAATTGTTGGATTAAGTGTCTAAGCCCATAAATATAATTGGGATATACTTGAATTGATAGTGGCACCGTACTTTTGGGCTGCCCTCAAACCTAGCAATTGGAGATTGTTACTTTTAAAGAATGAGAGAGAGAGAGAGAGAGAGATTAATTTATTATGTATTTAATAAATTAATATAGAAGTTTATTAATGTATTATGCAAATAATATATTAATTAGAAACTATATTATTTAATTAATAACTAATCAGAATTAATTTGGGGATTAATATAATTAATTAAAAATGTAGGGTCTGAAGTGTAATTGTTAAAAAGTTGAACAAAGGGTTTCAAATCCTTCCTTCTTATGGGATGGACGGTTTTTGGAGATATTCTAGGGTTTCTAGAATATTACATATGGATAAATAATAAGTTGGGTAATTACCAAATTGAAATATTATTATTATATTCCAATTAGGGTTATGCAAGGCTTCCTTGTACCAGTATATAAAGGACCCTAAGGCCTTCATTTTTTGGCCACTCATTATTCCAAAGGGTAGCCAAATTTTATACTTCCACTCTCCTCCTTCAAGTCATCCTTTTGCTAGCTTGGGTGTGATTCCATTAGAGGCACGACATTTGTGGTGCTAGCTTTCAAGAGATCTACATTTGAAGAATCATTGTTATTTACTACAATAACAATAAGGTATGAAATCTAAAACCACTTTTGGTATTTTCAAAATACCATATACCATCTAGGGTTTTTTATTTGATGTTCATAGTTATAGGTTCAATAGTGAAAACATAGATCCTTTTGGTTGCATGTGAACTTAATGGTTTTAAGTTTATTTGTTTTACCTAAATCTCATCAGGCATAACTATAGAGACTTGCAACATCTGATGAAGCGTCGTTGCAGGGAAATTTCAAGTCATATATCTCGATTATAGGAAATCATTCTAACATTGCTCGTCAACCTTAATTAATTAAATTTCCTAGAAGAGAATGCCTAAAAAGTAATTAAAGTATGAAAAGATAAAAAAATTAAAAAAAATAAAAAAAGAACATATTTATATAAGGTAAAAGTTATAGGATAAATACTAAAAAGACTAATTTATCCAAGGAAAACAAGATACAAAGAATAGAAACCTTTTAAAAGATGATAAAACTATTCTAAAAAGTATACAGCCTTAAAAAATTGTGAACTCGCCAACATTATGTTGACATTTTCAAAACTCATGTATTCTCAGGGAAATGAGTAACAGAGGAAGTAAAGTGTTGAAGGAAGTCGGCACCTGGCTGATGGAAGTTTTTATTTTTTTCTTCTATTGTTTAGTTTATGATTAATGAGTGTTCTTGGATATTAAACATTGTAACCCTTTACTAATAAAGAATAAAAGAAGTATTTGTGTTATATTTCTATGTACTGTTCAATATACTTGCCTCTAGATCCAACATCCCTAACGTCGCATGGCCTGACATTTCATACAAACAATTATTCAACCATTATGGATGTACTATCATCCTTATAACTAATATTTTAACAATGTGTCATTATAGGTCATTTAATAAGTCTTTTAACAATTAGTTGATAGGTAATCATGTAATACATGGATGGGTAAGATTCAAAGTGTTTGGTAAGGAAAAAAGAAGGTCTAATTTTGTTTGTCTAAGGGGCTGAAATGTTAGAACCATTCAGGGAGTAAAGGCACTCTTCCTTTCGTAAACATTCCAAATATACCCCTTAACCTACACCTTCTTACTTTGTTAAATATTCCAAATATGTTGCATAACCTACACCTTCTTCTTCTTCTCTTTGGTAGTAGACAAAGTCTTATTCCTTCCTACCAAATCAAACTGACACCATTCTTTGATAGTATGTGACACCTTCTTCCTTCCCACCAAGTCATTTGGCACCACAGTAGACCGTGAGTATCTTTCTCCATATCATGTTATATCCTCTCTGTCTCTCTATATTTCTCGCTCCTATTCTCACTCGATACAGTTTCTATTTAACAAGTGACAACAAATCAACGACAGGAAAAAGAAGGTCTGATCCGGTCGATGTTTATGATTTATTTATTTTTTTTGTGAATAACTTTCGAAGTTGAACACTAGAAATTTAATCATGCGATTCGGAGAAAACAAGTCCTATATAAAGAATTAGGAAGTTAAAGCGAAGTCTTAAGGGAAAAAACCAGAAAGATCACAACGGTCTCACTATAGAATTATGCCCTTGAGATTGTCGTGGTAATAATCGTTTGAGCTTTCTTTTCATTTACATTATTCAGTTCTATTTTTATTGTTTCGACATTATTTTTTCTGAATGCTTACTATCCATTCCTACAATGGAAGTTAATTTAGAACAAATTTGATGTTTTGATGTCATGCAATTTTAGAATTGCTTTATTGTGTTGTATAGTTCTAAGAACGGTAAAATATTTATTTTTATCATTCAATACATTCATTCATCAACATTACCAAATAACATATTTCCATACTAGGTTATAACCCATGAAAACCACAGTTATCAAAATAAACAAAATTAATAGAACAAATTCATAATCATTAATCAATTATTTTAAAACATTTGTTAATTTACATATTTATATTGTTTGTCTGTGATTATAACTTTATAATCGTTGATTCAAATTAATATATAAAATGCTTTAAAGATGCAGTGGACGCTCTTTATCTATAAATTAATGAAAAAATAATAACGATGTATAATGTAATATAATATTGAATAGACTAAAAAACAAACACGAATAATCATTTAAATGCAACTATCATATGAAAATTTAAATTTAAATTACTGAAAGAAACATATATGAAAAATTAAAATTTAAATTACAAATGAAAAATAAAACTAAAGTGTGTTTTAATTAATGAATAAAATATGTTATAAAAAATAAAATTCTATAAATAATTATAAATTTATAAATTTATTTTAAAATCTAATATTATTATTTAAAAAAATAAACAAAATTGGATATATGTTTGAAAAGTAAACATATATCTTTTTCTAATTTTCATTTGCTTTTACCTTTTTAAATAGTGTTTTGGTCTAGTTTTTTTTTATTTGCTAAAAATAAGTTTACATTTTTAAATTTTGTAATAACAAATTATTTTTTATCAAAATCAATGTAACAAAAGACTAAAATTGATTTATTTGATGACGCATAAGGATGATATTGTAACTTACTTTGTCAAATAATACTATTTAAAACAATATTTTATGTTTTTTAATAGGTTTTAGTTTTTAATTATTTATCACTACAAGAAAGTCGGGCATCAGCGGCGACGCCTTTAGTGGCAACAGCCGCTATTAGCAGCGACATGTAATTGACGTGTTACATGTCGCCGCTAATAGTGGATGTCGCCGCTAATGCTGCTACAGTTGTGATCCGCGTCAAATGAACCTCATCCGTTCGATCTGCTTTTCATCCAACGGTTGGAAATGAGAAAAAATGGCGCTGTTTTTTCCCTCCAGGGTTGTCACCGCTAATACCCTATTGTCGCTGCTAAAACCCTCGTGTGTCCGCTAATACGCGTCCCCGCTAAAGGTTGTCGCAGATAACCCCCTATTGCGTCTCTTTCCTGTTCGTCCTGCCTCCTTTCATTCCTCCAACGATTACCGGTGCCTGCACCCAGTCCAACGACCTCGTTTGCGCCAAAGGACTCGTCTTCGACAACCATTACCGCCGGCCAGCAGTGGAGCTCCATTATTACCGGCGACCACACATTCATTTCCGGCGATAGAAGATCAATTTTAGGTCCGATTTCTCCACTATTTTCTATTCAACTTCTGTTTTGGTGCTATCCTTACTGGATTTAAGTGTTTAATTTAAGGTTTTTGGAACCCTTTCCGGAAAATCTAGTTCTGCCGGATCTTTTGCCGGAATTGTTGCCGGATATTTGGAATTGTTACCGGAAAATCTTGAAATTACACTAGCACAGGTTCCATTTCATGACTTTTGAAATTATATATGTGATTTGTCTGTTTTTTTGTGTGTTATTTGTATGGTTATTATTTGGAATTTTGGAATTCTTACCACAATTGTTGCCGGAATTGTTTTGTGTGTTATTTGTATGTGTATTATTTGTGTATGTGTATGAGTTTTGAAATTATGTATGTGATTGGTATGTATATGGAAAAAATGAAAAAAAAATATATGTTGCTATAATAGAAAAATAAGTATGATGCTATAATGAAAATGTAGGAAAATGTTTATGTGTATTTGTATGTATAATGTGTGTATTTATGTATGTAATGTGTGGAAAACAAAGTGTGTACTTTACAAAGAGTAATATCACCAAAAGAAAAATGGAATAGGATGCTACCATGTTAATTACGATGCATTACAAAAAGTAATATGAACAAAAGAATATTTGAGTAATATTATCATTATCAACATCAAGACCAATAAAACACATTATAATAAAAAAAACGTTTAGCATGCTATCATGTTAATATGAAGTACGAAACAAGTTGGTTGCCAAAAAAATAAGTTTTCTACATCCAAGAAACATGAAATCGAATTTTATTTCATACCAAAATTAATGGGCACACACAAATCATAACAAAAATGTTGTGTACTTGGAAAGGGAAAAAAAATTTTAAAATTGTGTGCTCTTGATAAAAAAACTATCTCTTATTTCCTTGCTTTGTATTGAAAGCATAAACTACATAATTATAAAATCAAGTTAATATTAATTATTATTATTATTATTATTATTATTATTATTATTATTATATATATATATATATATATATATATATATATATATATTAAAGATATGAAAGTTAGAAATAGTAAACTTGCTAAGTGTTTGGCAAGATTGGTCCCTAAGGTTATGTATGTTTGCTCCTCTTTTTTTGTCACTTTTGGTCCTCCAACTTATGTTGCTTTTAAAAAACTACTTCACCTTTATGCTTTTGTTCACAAACAACCCTTTCACTTTCGTTTAAATTTTTCATAACCCTCGCCTTTTATTACATATTATTAGTATTTAGTCTTTTGCAGAAATGGTCCCTCACTCTTATTATTATTATTGTTAGACAAAATTACACGAATGGTCCCTGTGGTTTACCAGATTTAACACATTGAGGACAACGATGGAAACCGAAATCACTCTTTTACTCCTAATCCGATTTTTTTTATTAATTTATATTTCTCTTTTTGGTTTTAAATCAATGTTTTATTTATTAGAAAATACACACCCAATACCATAAAGCCACCCACCAGCTGTCATCAACACCACCACCACCGCCGCCAAAATTGCATAAATGGTCCATATGGTTTACCCGTCGTCACAAATTCCGTCCCTACTACCTTAAAAGACCAAATTACCCTCACATTAACGGACAGAAAACAACGCTCTATATTTTCCGGATTGGTTTTCCGGCCGCTGCCATACATGGCAATAAAGTTCAATTTGTGAGACCATTTCTTTATTTTCCTCATTTATTGCAAGAAATAATGATTTAGATTTCTTTACTTATGTAATTAGATGGCATTGTTTATCTTCCTTTACTAGATTATCTCAATGGAATTCAACATGCTACTTTACTTTACAAAGCAATACCTTCCGACCCCGGCAACGCTGAGGAATCTTTTCAAGTTATAAAATAAAGTTAATATTAATATTAAAATAAAATCAAATTAATTATAAAATCAAATTAAATTAATTTAAAACTTTTAACTAATAACAAAAAAGAAAATATTAAATTAATAAGAAAATCAAATAAAGTTAATTATAAATTCAAATTAAATTAATTATAAAGTCAAATTAAATTAATTATAAAAGCAAATTAATATTAATTATAAAATCAAATTAAATTAATTAAAAAAAATTAAACTAATAACAAAAAAGAAAATATTAAAGTATTTAGACAGACAAATTAACTTAATTTTCAAATCAAATTAAATTAATTATAAAATCAATTTAAATTAATTATAAAATCAATTAATATTATTTATAAAATCAAATTAAATTAATTTAAAAAAACTTAAACACAAATGTTGTGATGCTTCATTCCACTAAATTGATTCTTTATAATTATACATATATTATATTTTATAATTGTTAGGATATTATTGAAATAAAAAGAATCGAAGATAATAAAAACTTGTGTTGTAATAAACTTAAACATATATGCACTAACGTGGTATTTTAGTTTTAAAATTATTCATAATCATAAATTGTTTTGTAAAACTATTTTATTAAATTTTCTATTATTAATTTAGATAATAAACTTAAACCCTTGTTGCGTCGTCGAGCATGTTAATCATTGAAGTATTTGGGATCTACCATCCGACAATGCTCGTGTCCAAAATGCTTGCAGTGTAACTAACTTTTATTAATATTGTACTTCTATATTGTACATCTTGTAATTTTACAGGCTGCAAATGAGGTTTACTTGGGTAATACTCTTTGTCATGATGGCCGATGTTATGGGCCTTGGACACGGAGGTGATGGAGCTGGGGATCCACCACCTCCAGGAGGTTTTTGTTGCGGGCAACATGAACAGGATGGTAAGTTTTATTATGATATATTTATTAGCTATTTTTATTAATTTATTATAAGTTATCATGACTAATATTTTTAATTGTATTTTTTCAGCCGAGCTTCCAAAGAAAAGAAGGGGCTTGTCAAAGAACATCGAGCTAGGAAAATGCATACGGGAAAACAAGGGAAAGCCCGTGAATTTGGCTTTCGATAGGCAAATCACATATTCCCCTATCGGGAAGCCTGGTAATTGGTTGACACATTAAATTGGGAGGTATTTGTGAAACAACGTCCCTTTGAACATATCTGGCTAGGACAATGTTCCCCCCGTGTTAAGGAATGCAACAGTTGTGCATCTAAAGGTAACTTACATAATATTTTAAGTTTAGTTGTGATTGTTATTTAATTAACTAACTTTTTTGTATTTGTAGAATAAGTTTGATTTGGATAAGGTTAACTTGGATCCGGAGCTTGCACAATTGTTGCGGAGCATTGATTCGAGTCTTGCAAAAGTTTACAGAGGCCGAAAAAGTAATGCCCTTTCTTATTTTAAGCAAATCGGGGGGCCTGCAGATATCCCAATGGCACTAAACAACCCCCCCCCCCCCCCCCCCGCCCCAAGGGTATGTCATCTGAAAATTGGGCAAAGGAAATCGAAAATTTTCAATCGCCCGAATTTTTAAGGCGTTCGTTGTCAAACATAGAAGTCCGTGAAAAACAAGTAGTGGTAAATAAAGGGGGGTCGAGCTCGTACAACAATGCATGTTTCAAAGAAGTAAGTTATGATATATTTAAATGTTTATTTATAGTACAATTAATCTAATTTTTAATATTAAATAGGATATCACTCGAATTGAAGCATTTCGTAAGGCTTATTCCAATCGCCAAGGGGTATTTTATAGTCATGCAGTCGAGCAACAATATGTACGTGGTTAATTTGTATTTTCATATAAGTGTTTATATCGTCAAGAGTATTTAGTAATCTAATTTTTATGATGTTTATCATTTTTTGAAAATACGGAATGCTTTACTCCAGGAGATCAATCAACAAACCTAAGCTTCTTCTGCAGCAAGCTGTGTAACACCAAGTGATATAAGAAAATGTTTTGAAAGAATATTGGGTGTTCGACGCGGACATATCAGAGGCATTGGGCGTAAACCTCCTACCGTTGTGTCTATGTACGATCAGGAACAACTGATGACACAAGAAACACCACAATCACAGGTAATTGTTAGTTTAAGTTGAAAAGTATAATGCTATAATGGTAAAACAAAAAAATGTAGGATACTATAATGATATGTTGGTTATGGTTTGATATGTTGATATTTTGTATTTTGGTAATTTTTGGAAAGTAGAATGCTATAATGATATGTTGGTTATTGTTTGTGTATGGACCTTGTAATAAGGATCTTAACTAGTGATCAAGCAATCTAACAATGAAACAAGATAAGAATGAAGTAGAAGAAGATTGAACCAAGACTTGCACACGTTTATATCAAAGAAACGTCAAGTACAACTTGGACTAGTCGTAAAAACAGTGAACTGACAACATCCAACTGACAGACTCTGACTCGCCCTATATATAGGGGAAGGTTGGTCGTAAACAGGTTTACGCCCGTAAACCTGTTTACGGCCGTAAACAGACCTCTGGCCATAAACTCATCCAAACAATACAATTACATAACAAAAGACTCAATAAGACCAATACATTAGATAGCCTAACCCAAACCATAAATTGGACCCTTCAATCTCCCCCTTGGTTTGGGGCTAGCTTTGACTTAGTCTTTCTCAACAATAAGCACATCGGACCCCCCTCCATCGCTCCACGCCACATCTCTTTTGTGATGATTTCAGCAACCATTATCGTGTATTCTTTAGCAGCATGCTCGAAAATCTCTTCAGCCACTTCGATCTGATGAAGCGCCAAATTATGAATATCCCAATTTCCAAATTGAAATAGGTCTCTTTTGTCGAATATGCAAAAGCAACCATCTTGAAACTTAACGATAGCAGTCGCAGTGGTTTCATCAAACACCCAGTAGAGCATATTCGCAAGAGATCCATCACGGAAGTTCTACAACATAGGAATTTGCCTAACCTTGGTTGGTTGGTGGCCGTGATCATAGTCTGGAAAGGCTTGTTTGTCTTGGGATCCAGTACTTTAGGGAATCTTTTAATGAAAGACTCAACAGTCTTCATGCCAGGAAATCCCTTCTTTACTTGGTCCTCCAAGAAAAGCTTGAAATGAGTTGCCCGTGGATCACCCGATGGATTCGCAAATGGAGCACTGGATAGTTCTGAAAGATCAACCCTTGTCCATGAACTGAAATCATGGAAGTCTTTGTAATACTCCATGTTTTTGCTTTTGCATCTCACTATCCACATGTTTAGTCTTTCATGAAAACCCCATGAGAAAATTCCTGTTCTATCACCGTACCTGTGTCTAAATTTTTTATTTTCAAGATCAGTGACGGTGACTTTGGATTGATCTCCAGGAGCGTTTTGATCTGAGCTCTTCTTGAACAATAGTTGCTTTTTCTTGTCGGATGCTACTAATTTAGCGCGCTTTAGAGCAGCAACGTTGGGTGCTTGAACTAGTTCCTTTTCAAAGCGATTAACGACCCGAGTTCTTTCAGCAGGCGTGTTAACAAAGGGATCTTGAGATGGCTGGCCGGCGTTGAATTCTAGCACAGATGATTTGAACTTGTCGCCAAGTTCTTCTGCCAGTTTCTTTTTTAGGTCAAAGTAGCAAGAAGTTATGTTTCCCATGTTTGTTTGCAGATCAAAGATTTGCTTTAATTTCAAAGTCTTGTATGCTTCAAGATCTGCAACACGAATGATAAGCTGAGCCATTTCAGCTTCAAGATCAGCAACACGAATATCAAGCTCAATGTTCTTCTGGCTTAACACGTTGATCTCCTTTTTAAGTTCGTGTACGGTGGAATCATCCTCTCCTGATTGGCTTTCCTCTATAGATATTCCTTTAGCGCGAGAGGAAGGCACTGAGCTTTGTTTTTGGGCCAGATGCATAACAAGCCACACAGAGGCATCATCATGATAAGGCCTAGGAGGAGATGTTCCCTGGGGAGCTGATGAACCACCAACATGAAAAGTGGTGTTAGGTCCTTCATGGGATGGTACAGATGAGTCAGCAGAAAAAAATAGTTGTTGGATGAGTCTGATGGCCTTGAGATAGTTCTGGAATGAATACGCCCTGCCTCAGATCATGTCTTCTTCTTATCAACTGAGGCTGGGAAGTCTGAGTCGTCAACGGTTTACTCACAATTTGCTTAATAGTAGGAATAACATCCTCAAGGGGAGGAATCCTTGAAGTTGTCTCCATATGTATTGTAGTGTCATCCGCTTGGTTGGAAGTAGGAGGCTTTGTTTCAAGAACATCTTCTGTCTCCCTTATCTCCGTTGCTGGATGAGCAACATCACAGAAGTTATCATTGCCTCCAAAATTGAAGGGAATGTCATCCTTGTCATAACATGAAAGATCAAGATCATGAAACGAATCATCATCATCTCCTTCATTTTCAGTTGCATCCTCCATCGTTCCCTCATTGCAATCAATCTCAACAATCTTCATGATCTGATGCAGGAATAACATCTTCTTCGGAAATGACATCGTCTTCAAAAGATACGTGGAATGAGGACTCATGAGACTCAGATACTTCACTTGAATCGGCAAACATGCCAAAATTCACTAAGGGATACTTTCCTTGAAAAGTAATTTTTCCCTTTCTGTTTTGCTTCATTAGCCCGATAGTGTTTGGCCCAAGAGACTTCATGTCTAGAGTTTCTCCTTCGTTAGCCATTGCAGGAAATTGCTCGTTGATGAACACTTGAAAGAACCTAGGGTACAACAAGAACTTGTCTCTTGTTTTTCCTTTGATGTTTGCAATCAGCTCGTCAAGGATGAACTTGGAGAAGTTGAAATCTAGTCCCGCAGCAAGTGAAATAATGGAACCTATGTTCCTCATAGAGATTTCATCAGCGCCAGATTTTCTTCCTGATATGAAGTTCACAAAGACATGCTCTAGGAACCTCCAGTACCGTGGTAGCAGTTTCTTCATTGTTGGAGGAAATTCGCCTTCATAACCCATTTTGATAAGAAATTCGTAAACTTGATTGATTTCAATCTCAGTAAGGAAGGTAGATTGATCGTCAATTTTCAGAACGTCCCTGATGAAATGTTATGCTATGATGATTTTGCAATCCTTCACAGTAGCTTCAACAGACACAGATCCATCTCCTCCGTTTTTCACATCAGCTGACCTCCAGAAATCTTTGATCAAGCCTTGAAAGATTGTTGGATTCACAATTAGAGCAGTGGTCCGACAACATTCTCTTAATCCATGCATCATTGATTTGAACTCTCCATGAGCAACAGGAGGATCAGCCAAGAGAATTGCCAGGTTGTGATTGTCAGCGAATTTGAGTTCTGCCATTTCAATCTACACTAAAACAAGCCATGTAAGAAAACAATTTATTTGAAGATTTAAAATTGATGTTTTACTCATGTTGCAATTTAATTAGGCTCTTAAATGAAACACGTGATGAAAAGGGAGTTTACGGTCGTAAACTCATGGCTGTAAACGGTTGGCCGTAAACGACTGGTCGTAAACGTCATGGCTGTAAACGACTGGCAATAAACGGCGACATATCGATTTTTCTTCGATTAAGCCCTTAAAACACTTCGATTTGGTGTGCGAACAGCCTATTGAGGATCGAAAACAGTATACTTTCAGATTTGAACACTCAATTTCTCGAAAAATCACAGAAAATTTTTAGAGAGGGAGAGAGAGAGAGAGAGAGAGAGAGAGAGAGAGAGAGAATTTGGAGTTTGCGGCCGAGAACTAGAGAATGAGGAGTGAAAGTGGTTCTCAACTGTACTCATTCCATTATATACCCGGTCCAAAAATTGAGCTGCAATCCACAAAGCCTTAAAATAAAGTCTAAAGCCCAAAATATTTAAAAATAAAACATTTTGAAGACAAAAATAAAATAAAATAAAAAATAAAAATAAAAATAAAACTTTTTTTAATTTTTTTTAAAAACTAAATTAAAATTTTATCAAAAAATTTTCAAAATGAAAAATAAAATAAAGTTTAAAAAATAAAAATAAAATAAAAATGAAATGAAATTGAAATTAAAAGGAGTTACACTAATTTCACCTAAACTAACACTAATAATATTTTTGAGATATTAGGATCAAAGTTGTTAGACAATCTTAATCAACTTATTGGTACTTCTACTTTCATGTCCATGTCTGGTCGATCGCCAGTATTGTGGTCCACTTAAACACAAAAATTTGAGACAAATTTAGGACATACTATAAGTGACAAGACATTAGATCCTATGAACTTAGATAATATTCCTAAAAGACCATTCAGCTAACGATGACCAAGGATATTATTGTCCACCTAAATTGAGCAGCGAGATCTACAGACAACCTATAAATGTTCAATTTTAGTTGTACTAGAATGTGTTTCCTACTTCCTGATATACCCCAATTATCAAGGTCTTCCAGAATACTCCTTACATCAGATGAGAAAACAATTATTAGGAGAGAAGATAGATTTAGAATACATATGTTGTACACTCAGGTCAGATCTCTTCCAATCACGCAGAGAGTGAAACATATGACTAAATAGAGTTTAGAGGGATTGAGAAGTAGAAGGTTGCATATGTTGTGTACCAGGTCGGATTGTTAATCACGCAAAGGAGACAACATATGGCTAACAGGTAGGAAGAATAGCATAGAAGAAGATACAGATAGACAGAGTTGCATATGTTGCATTCCAGGTCGGATCTCTTCCAATCAGCAGAGGAAGCAACATATGACTAACCGATAGAAAGAAAGACAACAATTTTCTACAGACCTAATTTATCGGAATTCCCCAGTTGCCCCGTCAATACCGGAATTAAGGATGAAGTTCGCACATCAAGGAAAAGTTAAACCACAAGATACATATCATTTGATGTATCCGCAGATTCCCATGTATATGTCTCTGCTCAACCTACCCAAGCGTCGTATTGTCATGCTAAATAGAACTATCTATGTCAAGATTTGCCAGGTCTCTAGATTCCTTAAGTTCATCTGATCCTAGTCAAATCCCTTTTTTAAAACTTGCGTGCCTACCAACGCATCGAACACAAAGCTTAGGCAATTCAACTTTGGTACCTTACACAGATTCAGATTGCCTGTTATCACATGATTATATCACTTCCCAAGAGAAACTATCAGCAGCATATTTTTTTAATTTTTTGATTTTCTAATGTTTTTGGATTTTTTTAATTTTCTAATTTTTTTTGTTTGGTTTTTGTTTATTTCTCCCTCTAAATTTGTACATGGGTGAGAATGAAATTAAAATGCGCAAATTTAAACTAACCTAAAACAAAAATTAGTCCTCAAAACGAATCATCTTCAAAAAGCTCACAAGCACATCAAATCGAGCTTTGTTAAACGGCTTTGTGAACAGATCCACCACATTATTAGCAGTAGGAACCTGTTCCAGCCAAATGAGCGAACGCTCATAACAATCTCGGATGAAATGAATTTTGATGTCAATGTGCTTGGTTTTTGAATGTTGGACTGGATTTTTAGCAATCTGAATTGCAGCCTCATTATGACAAAATATAGGGGTTTCTAGATAATTCAAACCGTAATCCAACAACTGATGTTAGATCCAGATAACTTGAGATCAACAAGCAAAGGCAGCAACATATTCTGCTTCTGTTGTTGAGGTTGAGACGGTGTGTTGTTTCTTGCACTGCCAAGACACCAACCGCTCACCAAGGAATTGACACCCTCCTAATGTAGATTTCCTGTCAAGCTCACAGCCTCCATAATTACTGTCAGCAAAAGCATATAAATCAAATTCAGAATTTTTCGGATACCAAAGACCCAATTTTGGGTTGCCTTTGAGATACGGAAAGATTCTTTTGACAGCAATAAGATGTGAAAGTTTAGGATTAGCCTGATAGCGTGCGCATTGACAAACTACAAACATGATGTCTGGACGGCTTGTAGTTAGATACATCAACGAACCGATCATCGATCTGTAGTGAGTTTCATCTACGGATTCGCCATCAGTATCTGGAGTTAACAGGGGTCTCTCGGCCATTGGTGTCAAAGCAGGTTTTGCGTCTTGAAACCCGAACTTCTCAAGTATATCCTCCATGTACTTTGCTTGATGGAGCAGGATTCTGGTTGATCTTTGTTGGACCTAAAGCCCCAAAAACATGGTCATTTCACTCAACGAACTCATCTCAAACCTCTTTTTCATAACGCCTTCAAACTCCTTGCATAGTTGAGGACTTGTAGACTCGAAGATAATGTCGTCAACATAGATCTAAACTAGAATCTGATCATTATCCACATGCTTGATGAACAAGAATTGATCGATAGTGCCACGAGAATATCCATGCTCGAGAAGGTGTTTTCTGAGAGTTGCGTACCACGCTCGAGGAGCTTGATGTAACCCATACAACGCCTTGTCCAACTTGTAGAGAAGATTAGGAGATTTCGAGTTAACGAACCCAGGGGGTTAATAAACATAGATTTCTTTCTTCACCTTGCCATACAAGAACGTTGTCCTGACAGCCATCTAGTAAACCGTGAAGTTCATGTAGGAAGCGTATGCAAGGAAGATACAGATAGCCTCCAAGCGAGCCACCGGAGCATAAACCTCGGTGTAGTCAAGACCCTCAGTCTGTCTAAACCGACGAACCACCAACCTCGCCTTATTGTACACTATGACTCCAAAATCATCCTGCTTATTGTGATATACCCAGCATGTATCAAGAGAATTTTGCCCTTAGGAAGTTCAACCAGCGTCCAAACCCCGAGTTATTCAAATTGATTTAACTCTTCGTGCATAGAATTTACCCAGCTGCGCTCATTCAAAGCCATTTCAACGTTCTTTAGCTCTATTTGAGAGATAAAGCAAGAGTAGAGACATGTATTAACATCTCCACTCTGACTTCTTGTTCTAACACCATCACCCAGTTGGCCAATGACATTTTCGATCGGATGATCGCGTTAAATACGGGAAGGTATCTCCTGGATGATATCATTGAGTGAATTGGGAAGATTATGAATGTTGATAACTCCATCATTTGCTGAATGATTTACTTTAGACGAACCTGTCTCATTAGAAGGATTTGCCACAAAATCATTTGCAATTTGCTCAGGAAAGAGAAGTTCCATAAAAGTTTGAGTAACAACGGAAGTATCTCTGGACATGAACTCTCTTTCAACAGGAGTTAGAGGTGTAGCATCAGCATCTGGAGCATTTTGTTGACTTGGAGATTCTGGACAAGTAATTGGAACAGATGACTCCACCGCAGGAATTGCAGAAGACACTATCGGCGGTCTGTAAACAACTTCTTCGTCTTCATCTCCAGGTACAATCTTCAAACCAGAAGTAGAACCAGATAAACTATCTGAACACACATTGAACGATTTGAACAAAGACGTGTAATCAAACAGCCAATCAGGACCCACTCTAGCATCCGTTTCATTCTCCTCCAACCAGCGCACATCGAAGGATTCTACGATTTGCTTTGTTCTTTTGTTGTAGATCCTGTACGAAGTGCGAACAGCATACCCCACAAAATAGCAGTCATCAGCTTTGGCATTGTACTTCGGGTTGGACTCCAGGTGAAGAAGGGTACAAGGCCAGCCAAATATGCGGAAATGACTGACAGATGGATTATGACCATATAGAATTTCGTACGGAGTCTTCATCTGGGCTTTGTTGATCAAAACCCGATTTTGAACATAACATGCAGTGTTGATCGCCTCAGCCCAGAAGAAAACTGGCAGCTTTGAGTCACACAGCATCGTCCTTGCAGCGTCTTGCAATGTTTGATTCCTCCGTTCAGCAACACCGTTTTGTTGAGGCGTGCGAACGGAACTATATTGATGCACAATTCCCTTTTCTGCGCAAAAGAGATCAAGAACCGCGTTCTTGAATTCTGTTCCATTATCAGTTCGAAGCGCCTTCACCCGGTGATTTGTCTAGTTCTCAACCATCACAATGAACTTCTTAATAAGATCAGATACCCCAGTTTTGTTGGATAAGAAGAAGACCCACGTGAAACGCAGGAAAGTCATCAATCACAACCAGACAGTATGAATTTCTATTGATGCTTATGACATTGACCGGACCAAATAAGTCCATGTGTAACAATTGGAGCACCTGGCTAATTAAATTGACCTGTTTTGGCAGGTGTGGTTTTCTATGATGATTTCCCTAGGCACATGACACACACTTTTCAAATGTTATGAAGTCTCTGATAGGTAGTCCACATACCATCTCATTTTTAGCAAGACGATTCAGATTCTTAGCGTTCGCATGACCGAGTCGTCGGTGCCACAACATAGCATTTTGTTTTGAGACTTTTGAAAAGAGGCAGGTGACTTGTTCAGGAATGTTTCTATTCATGTCGATGATATATGCATTTCCATCCCGCTTTACTTTAACAAGAATCCACTCATCCGGGATGACAATGCCTGGCTTCAGGATTAGACACTCTTTATCAGTAAAATGCGTTGAATAACCCTTGTCGCAAATCTGCGAGACGCTCAACAAGATGTGCTTTAACTCGGGAGCATAGTTGACGTTCTTGAAACTCAGCACTCCGTTTGTCACAGTTCCTTTCTGAGTGATTTTTCCACCTTCTCTGCCCGCAAAGGAAACGAAACCCCCATTAAAAGTTTGAGTGACGTTCAACTGGGAGATGTCTCCTGTCATATGCCGGGAGCAGCCGTTGTCGACATACCAAGGTCTGACGACATTCCTCCGCAACCGTCCCTGCAAAATGAGCGGGATTATTTAGATTTGGGGACCCAGGTCATTACAAACCTGGGTTGACCCTTAACATTCACAGATTTATCTTTTGAAATTTTTGATTTTGAATCATCATTTAAGACACTTTCAGAGGATGATGATGACTAGTTGGAGGCAGATTTGGGCACCCACTGGTATTTAGGTTTCTTAAAAATCACGGGTGAATTTGAAACATTTTTCTTTCCTGTTTGCTTTGAGCATTTGGATTTTCTACCAGAAGTGGTTGAAGATCTAGATCCACTCTTTGACGAAACCGACCTTCGCTTAGCCTTGTTCGATTTTGGCAAACTATTTGTGACTTTATTATTTAAAACTTGTTTGTTCTTTTGTAAAACTGTCCTTTTCTTGTTTTGATTAGCCTTCCAATCATCATCTCGGGGGCGAGATCTCGAGGACTTTCTAGTTAAAGACCTTCCTCGGGACTCGTTCTCTCCTCTTTTAGATGAAAAATGCACAAATGACCTATTAGGACAATTCCTAGCGATATGACCTGCAGTACCACAATTGAAACAAATCTGCTTATTGTTATTGGAACTGGTACTGCCTTTTTCTGATTTATTTTCTTTAATGACACCCTTACTTTTCCCACAAGAACATGTGCAAGAATCATATTGTGTGATAGGTGAGGGTGAACCAGATTGTATGATTGGTGAAGTGGATGTGCTTGAAACAGAATCATCGGTATTTTCAAACAACTCATCAAATATATCAAAAAAAACTTGAGTTATCACTTTGTGATGCAGAGACATCACAAGATACATCATTTGTTTTAACATTAGAAACAAAAGTGTTATCATCTGAAATAGAAACAACAGATTCTGAAACAAGTTTATTATCAAACACACATCCTTCAAGTTCATGCTTGGATTGACTTAAAGATTGATCTGCATGGGAAGTAGAAACATTAGTATTTTCAACATTAATACTACCTCCTGACACAAAACCATATTTAAGAAATGGCTCTCTGTCCATCTCTTCTTCAGCCAATGGCTTAAACTGATAATTATGATTAAAAGGAGGAGGCACTTTATCATACCCTAAACCCTTCTGCTGATTTTCTTTGAATTGCAAATTATGTTCTATCATGGATGCAACTATTTCACTTGACACATCATATTTTCTAAAATTAAAATCTGCATTTTCAAATTTGTTTTTAATGTGTCAAGCTCAGCAGTTAACTAAGCAAGTTGTTCAGTTACAAATCTATAATTGGCACACTTATTGCTATACTCTTCCTGAAGTTTTCTAAAGTCATTTGTTTTTGCTTCTAATTGTGCTTTTAGAAGTTTATGTCATTTTCTAAGTTGATATCCTTCGTATTTTAGGTCCTCGTTCTCTCTACGCAGTAAATCTATATGCTCAAGTAAAATTTTGACATTATCAATACATGATTAAGAACAGGAAGACCGACTTACCTCTTTCTTCTCAGGTTCTGGAGTAGAAGATACTATAAAAGCAAACTGCAACCCCATCATCTCTTCTTCAGGATCAACTTCAGCTTTCTCTTCTTGAGCATCATTGATTTGAGCAAATTGAGCACTCTCAGGTCCTGAAATACTCAGTGCCTGAATCTGATCCTCCCAGTCAAAGGACTGAGCAACCGCTGCCATATTAGCAGTCTCACTGTTGATAGTAGCACTTCCATGAATATTTTCCACTGGAATCATTGTTCTATCATTTCTTACTCTTCTGTCTGGCTTTGGACACTCACGAGCAAAATGACCTGGCTCGTGGCAATAGTAACACCGAAGCTTTCCCTTGTTAAATCTAACCTTTTTGTCAGCATTCATCCCCCAGTTGTTCTTTCCCGTCTTCTTTGTAAATTGCTTTGCCCTGAACACTGCCATTGCTATCTGCCAAGTGATATCTATTTCTTCCACATCTTCTAGATGAATTTGATCCAGATCAGCAAATGAGAGTTGAGGTGGAAGCTCTCCAGCTACAAAAGCATTGTAGCAATTGACAAGTCTAGTAGCAAGAGCTAAATTTTCATTGCTTTCTTTGGGATTTGGATCAGGAACCATAACTGCTGCTTTGGAGGAGGAAGCAGCTTGTGGAACAATAAAAGATTGACTTTGTGGATGAGACATAGATGATGAAGCAACAAATGGTGCAGCTGATGGAACAACAAAGGTTTGATTCTGAGGTTGTTGAACGGAAAAAGTTTGACTTGGAGAGGAGGTGAAGGATGAAAAAGCATTATTTGAAAAAATCCCAAGATTTGCAGTCGAGTAGGAATTCACATGATTAATCTCTCTTTGCTTATCATCAAGATCACAAGCTTTGATGATTGCCATAGTTTCAGCAAGACTGAGACGATTTAGATCTTTCGTCTTCTTGATGACAGCCACGTTCATATCCCATGCTTTTGGAAGTGAATTCAACATCTTTTTTTTAATCTCAGACTTAGTCACAAAAATCCTAGTTGAACTCATTTCAGTGGTGAGTGTGGTAAAACGCTGCAATTGGGCTTCTAGAGTTTCTCCAAGAACATAATTAAACATATTGAATTTCTGTCTAAACATGTCTTGGCGACTCTGTTTCATGTCTTCATTACCCTCGTAGACCTCAACTAAAGCTTCCCACAATGCTTTGGCCGAATCATATTCTCTGAAACCTTGAGCAATATCGGGAGATAAAGCCATAGTTAAAGTAGCCAACGCCCTTTCCTGTTCTTCAACTTTTTCAAAATCCTCATCATTGTAATCAGCATACACTTTGTCAATTATTTGTCCATATGCAAGAGTAGTAGTGATTCTGACTGGTCCTCTGAGAATACTTCGCCAAATTTTAAAGTCTTTCATCTTGATGTATTTCTCGATCCGGTATTTCTATTCCGGGAACCCTTCCGCAGATAATAAGTGTGGAATGCGAGTGGTTGTTCCCATGATTGAATCCAATTCATGATGAATTGCTTAGCTTTGAGAATCCGTTTTTTTGTTTTTGATTTTTGTTTTTGTTATATATATATATATATATATATATATATATATATATATATATATATATATATATATATATATATATATATATATATATATATATATATATATAAATTGAAAATGACAAAAAAATAGACTAAAACACCAATAATGTAGTTTACGGTCACAAGATTACAGTCGTAAACACGGTTTACGGTTAGGGAGTTTTCGGTCAATGAAGATTTCCTGTTTGCGGTTATTGAAGATACACTGTTTACGATCACTTAAGATTATCAGTTTACGGTTGAGGAGGAGTTTACGATCAATGAAGATTGCCTGTTTACGGCCGTGAATAGGAGTTTACGGCCGTGAACTCTTGACCGTAAATGCCCAGAATTTGATGAAAAACATGAATTTTTGCAGATCTGATCTCCTTTTGCTATGAAAACACCAAATCAAGCCTCGAACAGTGATGAACCAAAGCTCCTTTTGACCGTGAACACGATTGAAGAGTGTTTGACACCGGATGTGCTCTGATACCAATTGTAAGGCCCTTGTAATAATGATCTTAACCAGTGATCAAGCAATATAACAATCAAACAAGATAAGAATGAAGTAGAAGAATATTGAACCAAGACTTGTACACGTTTATATCAAAGAAATGTCAAGTACAACTTGGACTAGCCGTAAACACAGTGAACTGACAACAACCAACTGACAGACTCTGACACGCCCTATATATAGAGGAAGGCTGGCCGTAAACAGACATCTGGCCGTAAACTCATCCAAACAATACAATTACATAACAAAAGACTCAATAAGACCTATACATTAGATAGCCTAGCCCAAACCATAAACTGGACCCTTCAGTTTGATATGTTGATATTTTGTAGTTTGGTAATTTTTGGAAAGTAGAAAGCTATAATGATATGTTGGTTATGATTTGATATGTTGATATTTTGTAGTTTGGTAATTTTTGGAAAGTAAAATGTTATAATGATATGTTGGTTATAGTTAGACATGTTGGTATTTTTTTTATTTTGGTAATTTTTGGAAAGTAGAATGCTATAATGTTATGTTGGTTATAGCTAGGCATGTTAGTATTTTTTTTTTTATTTTGGTAATTTTTGGAAAGTATAATACTATTATGATATGTTGGTAATATATTTTGGTTTTTTTTTTGTAGTTGGAAATGTTGCAAACGATACTAAAGGATCCAACATCTTCTGCGGCATTGAATAGTGGTTTCGCTCATTGTCACCACCAAATAATAATGAAGAAAATGATGAGAATGATGACGACGAGTAGAAATTTTAGGATTTGATGAAATGTTTTGTTTGGAACAATACTTTATGTTGTATGGATTAATATTTTGGATTGTGGATTAATATTTTATAAATGTTATATTGTTTTTGGTTGTGTATGAGTTGATATTTCTATAAAATTGTACCAGATTTTATAATTGATATAATGTTTTTTATAATTTTAATATTAAATAAACAAAAAAAAACGAAAATAGTTTTTGCGGCGATGTCTTTAGCGGCGTCACAACTGTATTAGCGGCCGCGAAGTATTAGCGACGTCAGGGAAGTATTAGCGGGGACATGCCAATAGCGGCGACGGTTTTGCATTAGCGGCGACTAATTGCCCATTAGCGACGAAGCATTAGCGGCGACCTTTTTGCAGCGACATGTCGCTGCTAATACTTTTAGCGGCGACAACCCCTATCTTTCGTGGCGACAACCGTCGCCGTTAATGCCCGACTTTCTTCTAGTGTACGTAGAACAAAATGTTTATATACTTAAATTAAATATTGACTTTTTGATTATGTAATGATAAATTATTTAATAAAATAACAAAAATAATATATTTTGATTTAACTCTTGATACATAAATAATATATTGATTTTTCATTTTCATAAACCAGTTTCTCAATCAGACCCCATGCAGATTTATTTGTGTTTTCATCTACTCATCTTCCATAACGTACACCACCAAACAAAAATTATTCATGGCCTAAAAGTTTGTATAATATGTCAGGCTTCGAAAAAAAGAATGAGATAAACCTTTGACTTAGACTTTTAAGAAGATAAATGAGTAGAAATGGAATTTTCAAGACCTTGAATCTTTGACTAAAAAACAAACAAATGTTCTTTCTTCTGGTTTTGGTGAGAAATGTCATGTGGATGCTTCCAACTCCATCACCTCCAAGGCTTTGATTTATTTTTCATATCCAAACAAATAAAAACACCCTTTCGAGTTTCTAACACCTCACCCTCATACGTTTACATCATAAAGTGATAAATATTATAGAGATGCTGTTCAAAACAATACATTATCGGGAGTATTATTCAGATTGATCCAAGTTTTACATTATTAGAAACCTAATATCGGTTAACAACCCACTAACCAAAAACTGATAACATCCTACTAAACACTTTTGGGAAAAAGTAATCTTTGAGTTCCATTTCCACGTCTATTAGCATCTGCCTATAGATATATTAGATCAATCCCTTGCAAAAACAAATATTCAATTATGAATTCATGAAGTAAAGATCAAACAATTGAAACTAAGTAAACATAACAAAAGAAATGAATATGCCTTTTAGCATTAATATCGTCAATAACATCTTTTTTTTTTGTGTACTTTATTACCGGTACTTTTACATTCATTTTATGTTTGTAACCTACTTTTACTTCTAGTGTATTCATGCCTCTTGAACAGCTTAAATTAGGTTGGTAGTTTTTTTCTAATAAAGTGAAAAAAACAAAAATATGGGAAAAAAGAAGTTCCTTTTAGCTTTTTCTTTATACAACCACCTTTGAATTATTGAATATTTTTTCATCTATTTTTCTAATTATACCCTCGAAATAAAATTAGAAAAAGAAAAAGAATAGACATTGTTGAAAATCCTATGAACTTACAACAATAATCTTTTTTAAATTATAAAAGGAAAAAAAAGTGAAAAAATTAAGAGGTTACTTGTAAAATGATAAAAGAAATTTACCATCCCAATTTATAGACTTTTTGTTTCTTTCTTGAATCCATAAAAATCTAATAACCAAAAACACAATGGAAAAAGTTCAAAAGTCTGTCACATTTTTTGAATCTGTCCCATTTTTCCATACTTGACAATTGACATTTACAAACATCCTTGAAATTTAAATTTTAATAGCAACTTACCTGACATTTGTATGCCTAGAAGTACCTTCCATCCTATTAGCAACGATGGGAAATCTAGTTTTAGCAATGTTATTTTATGTTGGAAAATACATTTTTGATCTCTATGCAGCTTTTCTAAGGAAAACATTTATAACCAAAAAAAAAATACATTTTTGACATTTCAAACACATGTATCATTCAAAAAACCAATTCTGAAACATTAATGGGGAGCATTCTCCGTGATCAAATTATCAGTCAATTTTATATATCCTAATGAAATTATCAGTCAATTAGAATCAAGTTAAAGACATATACATATATAAGTCAATTAACAAAATCAAAACAATTAAAAAAAGAGACAACACACGAATTCAAATTGCAACATGACATTAAGAAGAAGCACACATGCATTCTATCGAGCATGTGGTGTGCATAATGTAGAAAACATACATTACACCACATATTCTTCTCACACACAAAAAAACGATTATATACACAATGAGTCGTGAGTAACTATTTGGTATCTTCTCCCAACCACATCTTTTGTAATGCTGCCACACCACCACAGTTTGACACCGACGTCAAGCAACAACCACCCACCACCACAACTACTGTCACACAACACTTTTACACAACGAGCTTCACCTTTCTGAAAACATCTAGCTTCACCTATAAGTGTTTCCAGATCTAAGTTTATAGTCACCTTCAACTCTTTCAGATCCAGAAAAACAAAGGAGTGTGAGAGAAAGTGATAGATACACAAAGAGGAGCGTGGGATTTATATGGTTTTCCGGATTTTGCATGAATAAGGTGTTTCTGATCTCGACGAAAAAAGATTTTTAAAATAAAAACGGGTTCTAGATTTTGTTTTTTCATCTTTATTTCTGGTCTGTGATAGACTACATTTTTGCTTTTTTTTTCTCAAGGTTCTTAACCAGATGTTTGTGTGTGTATGTGAATTTGAAGGTTGTGTTATATCTAAGTATATGTTTTTAAATGTTTGTATGTGTATGATCTGTTTCTGTTTGTATGATTTGTTGTGTGTTTGTGTTTAACTATTTGTGTTTTATTATAATTTTGACTAGATGTGAGACCCATGTATTACATGGGTTTAATTAAAAAAAAATTAAATATGGAAATTTAACAATTTGAAAATTTTGAATTTATAAGAAAAATGAGAAAAAATTTGAATTATTAAAATTAATGAGGCTTTAATGTATTGAATACATTACATATATAAATCATTTGTAATAAATAACTTTATATATATATATATATATATATATATATATATATATATATATATATATATATATATATATATATATATATCACATACATACTTATAAAGCTAGCATTTTTTCTTAAATCTCATGCATTTGAAACCCCATTTTTTAACTTTCTCAAACCACATTCATTTGAAACCCCCTTTTTTAACTAATGCAACTCAAAAGTTTTCTTAATTATGATTTAACACTCAAAAGTTTTATAACTTATATTATGTTTAATTAGCATTTAGTGAAAAGTTTACTATAAAAAGGTCAATCTTTTATGTCTTTTGTGTTATATAAAATCTTACATGTAAGAAGGATTTGAAGATATTGTGATTCAAAAGTTTTCATATAGTTGATGCATTCACGATCCAAATATGATGATTTGAAGAAATGGGTTATGTCACATCTATGGTAATTGTAATATGATTTTTTCTTTCAACCAAAACAAATGAAGCTTTTCTATTCTTTATTTATATTCAGTTTCTCATTTAATCTTTATATGTGATTTGTGTGTATTACTCAATCTTGAATGTGACTCTTCAAAGATCAATGTTTTGCTTGGAATATCTTTCTGATTCTTCTTTTTCAAGAAAAATATTTTGATTGCAGGTTAGTGAAGAATTGTCATCAAGTTTCTATGGTTGTATGGTGTTAAATGAAGAAAGAAGATTCATAAAATGGATATAGGTTTTTTTGTTTGAGCAAAGTTGAAGATTGTTAGTTTTTTCTTTTGATTTAAATGTATCTTTATGTAAAATATTTATTTATATATTCAACCACCCAATGCTCTTATTTATTTGATTGTAGTTTTCTGTTTTAATTATGTTTATTTTCTATTATTTTTTTGTTGGGTTATCCTACACAACATATTTAAAAGACAATATTTAAAAGATAACATAATTTTGAACATTTGATATGTAATTATGATAGACTTATTATGATATGTTCTTCATATGAAAGTAATTTATCCATATTACTACCACAAGAATTACATATGACATTTACGAATATATATATATATATATATATATATATATATATATATATATATATATATATATATATATATATATATATATATTATGTGATTTGTTTAACATGTATATGCACCTATGTATGTTATAAATTTATAATTAAATATCTTTATGTTTAATAATTGAAGAGATTAAAATGATGCATCAAAACCAATTATTTAGAAGAATATAATAATAATAATAATAATAATAATATTAATAATAATAATAATAAATATACATTTCCAAGTACCTAATTCATTTGAAACTCACACTACAACTCAATAGTTTCTAATTTATGTATATTTATCAGTTAAACTCAAGAGTTTTTAACTTATGATTATTAATTAGTAATCACTAATAACTTTTTATTTTCCTTTCTTTTATAAGGGTGTAAAGTTTTGCTCATTAAAAACAATAATGTATTTAAAGAGATTTATGATTTAAATATGAAGAGTTAATATAAATGTTATAATAGATGTTTTAGCGCTTTTATGTTATTAAAAGTTATAATGTTTATTTTTCATATTTTTTATTATTCGTTGTATATATATATATATATATATATATATATATATATATATATATATATATATATATATATATATATATATATTAATACAAATGTTATAATAGATGTTTTTCTATTTTTATGTTACTAAAAGTTGTAGTTCATATTTTTGTTTATACGTTTTGTTATCCGTTATATTATCATTCATTTGATATATAATTTACACAATTTTAAACGGTTTATAAAATTATCAAATAATTGTATATATCACAATGACTTAAAAGTTAAACTATAATTTTTAATAAAACTAATTTGTTAGCTATATGTTTGCTTTACTACCAACATTTTGTTTCAAAGTAGAAATATTAAATAATAATTTGGTAAAAGTTATTATTTTAACTATATAATTCTATTCTCGCGCAATGCGCAGGGATTCGCCTAGTATATATATATTACCTTACATATTAAATATGAAATTTTAATTTAATAGAATGAAAAATACAATAAAATGACAAGTGGAAAATAGAAAATTTAAAAATTTTAGAAAATGTCATGTGTCCAAATGAAGGAAAAGAGGACATGTGGCAAAAAAAACATTCATTTATTAGAGTAGATATGAAAATGTTTCTGTAGATGAAGATAGTCAATTATAGATTCAAAATCGTTTATATATTATTATATTTCAGAATTGTGTAGTATTTTTATAGATCTTAAGCAAAATGTATTATACTTATGTTGTACTTGAGGAAATTATTTCAGAACTATGATTTATGTAAATATATCAGGGTTAATGACATAATGAATCACATACTTAGGTAGTGTTTGTTTTTTGTCTGCAGATCTGCGTGACCTCTTCTGTCTACGCCGCGCAGACCACGCGCAGACATTAGCCTTCGCAGACGGTTTGTTTTTTTGAAGACTGCAGAGCTAAAAATGCCTGCGCGCCCTCTTCTTGGCGCAGATGTGGACCAGAGTCTTCTAACATTTTCAGACATCGTTTAGCCTAAAAAACATATATATCTTTATTTTTTTTAAAGTTTTTTTTTTAATTTATATTTTTTCCAACTTTATTAATAATAAACAATTTGAAAAAAAAAATTACAAAACTTAAAAAAAAAACATTCGACGATACAAACATGATATTTTTGACAAATTTATAATAAAGATTTATTATAATAATAATCGTTGGAAGTTTTTTAAATAAATATGAAAAAAAAATCATAATATATTATTATATTTTTTTGCCAAATTTTGTAAAACATTATTTAATACAGTATCGTCAATTTCTCGAGAAAATATGTATGATACGTTTTTAATGGATTTAATTGAAAAAATTGAAGTTTATTTCCATCTATTTATGTATCAAATTCTTTGATTACTAATTATAATGTTTAGTTATAACTTTGCAACCAAAGTTGGTTTTTATCAAATATATACATTAATTTATACCATTTTTATTTTTATTTTTTATACAATAATACATAAAAGTTGATATAGATTTGTTAATTATTTATAACAAAGTCATACAAATATTAAAAAAGCACTTTGACGTTTAAAAAAATCAGTTTATTTAGATTTCAGTTTATTTTAGTAGCCCGCAGATTTAAAAAAAACAGTCTTCTTTTTTCAGACTGCAGACGTTTGGTCCACCTCTTCTACTGCAGAGGTCTACAGATGTGGTCCGCAGACTGCAGACATTTTGCCTCAGAAAAAACAAACAACACCTTAGTTTAGAGCATTAGGTATGAGTCACGTTATAACACCAAGTTCATATGTCACCTCATCTATAACACCACCATAACACCAAGGGGGAAATGATGTTCCCCATGTTATAACATGTTAAGAAGTAGACAGAGAAAGAAACAAAATGATTTGATTGGTTGATAAAGACAACAACCAATTAAACTTCTCGTTGCATCTTGTGCTCGTCACAACAAGATATGCCATAACATCCTCTTAACAAAAAGGAGGGGTGGTGTTTATCTTGTTATTACTAGGTTATGAGGTGTCACATGATCAGCAAAAATAGCACTTCTTATTGCCTATAGCATATGCTCTTATATATTTCATATGTTGTATGATTATAATGTTTTTCGGTTTTCGTTCTTTTATAGTTTGAGGGAAAGAAATGTCAAATAGATGAGGAAGATATTCGTTGTGAAGGTTGTGAAAGAATCAGGAAGAAGTGGGGTTTAAGAAGTTATTTTTTGTTTGGATCTCGAGATTTGAGATGTAGAGACTTTAACCTTTTGTAATCAAAAGTCATAACTCAAATACCATAATTTTCTTATTTCTTTGTAAAATGTAGTTGGTGAGAAACTAACAATTTGATTAATTATGTGATTTGATTTCTTGTTGGGATTGTTGAAACCCTAAACGAGGGTATGCATTTGTTTTTTTTTCTTTTAAATTCTGTGGAGGATAGCTGATGTTTCTTTGAAAGTAAATTTTTGCTATTTTGTGCTTGGTAATACAGTCCGATTTGCATCTTTTTATGTCTGTTTGTGTATTAAACTAATGGTTTGCATTCTATAATAATAGTTTATAATTTAAGACCAAACTAATATTTTCCTTGCTCATATTTGGATACAAATGATATTACCAAGAAACTTTTGTTAATATTGCACAAAAAATATTTGGCTTTGTAACCTACATTTTTTTATGTCTTACGTTTATGGTGTTAGGTGTTAGTTTTATTAATGTAAATTTTTTTGTTCTTATGTTAAATAAGTTAATAAAAAGGATCGATCAGTTTTTTGCTTTTTTTAAAAATTTTCTTTTTAAATAATTGTCACCTCGAAAGAAGATAAATTTTGTAATCGGAGATTTTCGACATCTTTTGAATGTGTAAATTTGTACAAAGTAACAAAACTCTAATCTCAAAACATTTTTATTGGTGGTTTGTTTCTACTAAAACTAATGCATATGTTTTTATTTAGTTAGAATTTTTTTTAACATAACCTCTTAAAAGATTTAGATCTTAAAAATGTATATTTAAAATATTATCATAAAAGTAATATATTTAATCTCTTTTTAATTTAAAAGACCATTGTAATTGTAAATAACAATTAGCATTTATTAAAAAATATATAGTTTATGTAATTGAATGGCTTTATTTGGAAAATAACTTTGTTAATTTATATTATATTAAACAATGTACTTATTAAAGGTTCAGATAATTGAAAAGATGTAACCACTCATGTACATACTGAAAAAAAAAAAGAAGTTGCAATGCGTAGTAGACTATTTACTCTAGGGAAATGAGAACAAACTCCACTACTGCATGTCTAGGTAACATGCACACCTAGCTCCTAGCTGTAGCTGGCTAGCTAAGATAAACTAAGGTAATTGGTTTTTGGGTACTCCTATACGCACGAAGGATTCGTATATAAAGGTCAATATGACATTTGACGAGATAAAATTAATTTGTCCCTCAATTTGCAATGATTTTTCAAAATACACCCTTAATGTTTAATGTTTTATAGTATTTACTTTAAACTTTATTATTTTTTGTTATATGGTTAAAAAAGTTTTATTTTATTTTATAACTCTTTCCTGTTTGTTTTCTATCAACCATCCGCCGTATAAATATATCATATTAGAAAACTTTTTTTTGTTTTTCTAAACCATTTAATATATATTAGTCAATAAAATTTTTTTATGTTTTATAACTCTAACTTTTTCCCAATTAATTTTATTATATTTTATTATATTATTAATTTTAATTTTGAATATATTATTTTTTACTATTGGTTATATCTATTAAATATTTAATGACATTTTATTTAAGAAATATAAATTTTAATAACAAAGTCGCGAGTTTCGCGTAACGGGTAGAGGCGATACCGTCGACGTATTGATTCCATGAAACAGGTATATTAACGTTTTATTACTAAATATTAATTAAAGATTACAATTTAGAAATTAAAATTTACAAATTTATTTATTGACAACATTTTATTAATATGTAATTTCACTATGTATTATAATAAATAAGATGTTATCTTTTTAAAATATTTTTAAGATTTATATATATTTTAATTGTTTAGAATAAAAAAAATAAAGTAACTTAATAAAGTAAATTATTGAATATAAAATAAAATAATGTATAAATCAAAAAAATAATAATATATAATTTGTTTGTTGAAAAAAAAATGTTATTTTTAATATAAATTGAGAAAGAAAATTAAAAAAAATCAATATAAACTAAAGAAAAAAAAAGAAAAAAGACATGGTATTACATGGTTCAATGGGGATTGAACTTCTAATTCATTACATTCTAGCTACAATGCATTTTTATTCCATACAATGTTATAGTACCACTTTTTAACCTATTAAACTCTTCATAAAACCCTTGTTGGGATGATCATACTTTAATACTTTATTATCATTTTTTATTTTAATATATATATATATATATATATATATATATATATATATATATATATATATATATATATATATAAACATTTTTTATTTGGTATCGTACATTTTAAAATTCTCAATCATTAAAAAGAGACAATGTTGAAAATAATAATAATTACCATGTGTTTTATTTTATATATACAAAAAATAAGTTTAGTTAAGAGTAAATTACACGAATGGTCCCTATGGTTTAGGGTAATTTGCGTGTTTAGTCCCTAACTTATTTTTTTAACTCGGAATGTCCATACTGTTTGTTTTTGTTACACGCTTGGTCCCTATTTTACCTAAAAAACTATTTTACCCTTGATTTTTTAAAATATAAAAATAAACACACCAACCTCAACCCCCTTCACCTTACTTACCAATCTTATAATTTTTCCTATTTAAATAATAGTCTTTTTAGGTAAGACAGGGACCAATCTCGTAACAAAAACAAACAGCATGGACCAAGCACGTAATAAAAACAAACAGTAGGGACTTTCTGAATTAAAAAAATAAGTTAGGGACCAAACACACAAATTACCCCAAACCATAGGGACCATTCGTGTAATTTACTATTTAGTTAATAAAACAAATTAATAAACAAAACAGTAAAATAAAAACTAAAAAGTAACGCACAAATTACCCAAATCATAGGGACCATTCGTGTAATTTACTCTTTAGTTAATAAAACAAATTAATAAGCAAAACAGTAAAATAAAAACTAAAAAATGGAAATAAAAACTAAAAATGAAAAGTGAAAAACTAAAAAATGGAAATAAAAACTAAAAATGAAAAGTGAAAGGTAGATTTTGTTACTTTTTAATATAAAATAATGAGCATTAAATGAAAAGTGATAAAGTATATTAAAAACGAAATCCAACATCAATCATCTGCTGACAAATTCATTTGTGACGTTCGTGTATATAGAATTTTTTTCGTGCATTTATAACCTTGGTTTTTATGCTTGGTTTGATATTATTTTTGTACGGAGTATTTATAAACTCTTGTTTTATAAAGATCTTCATCTTTTATATTGTAGATATAAATTTATTATTTTTGATTATTTTTTTAGAAAAGGTTATAAATTTATATTATTGTTTCTGTTACTGATTAAAATTTAATTTATTATCGACATATAATAAACGAATACATAAATATATATTTTAAACATTTTTCATTGCTATTTAAAATTAATAACGACAATTTTTTTTGCTTTTTAGTTATAATACATAAAACAAATTTATTAAGACAAATTATTATAAGATTTTTAACAGATTATTCTTTTATTAAATTCTTTTAAATATACATACATAAATTTTATATAAAGTTTACTAAGCAATTTTTTTATCTTTTGTAATGTGAAGCCATATGTAAATACTATTAAACTGTTGAAAAACAATATGAAAAAGGTAATTAGTAAAAAAATATCATTACTTTTTATATATATTTAAAATTTAGTCAAAAAAAAATTAAAAGTAACTAAACAAAATTATTTAATTAATCAAATATAATCATTAGTTACTAAGCTAAAAACGATTTTAAAGATATTATCGTTGTTTATATTTAACAATTACATTTTAATAAGTTATAGAATTCATGCAAGTCTTCATTTTCACTAAACAGTCGATTATACATCAAACATAATATGATTATATTTTGTAAGATTTATGATTTTGTTTTCACAATTACTATAAAAATAATGTTTTTCATAAAAATGAAGAAATGATATGGAAAAAAATCTTTGATGATTCTGAAGCTCTATATTTGAAATTGGAAATTGTTTATAAATACATAGGTAAAAATTGTTTAATAGATTCAAAAGATAAAATGATTTCGAAAATCGAAACTTCATATTTTCATAAAAAAGTGGTTGATGTGTTTTACAAATTCCAACCACAATGAATAAATTAGAGAAAAACACTTCAGTAACTTTTATTAAATTACGTCGGTTTGATATTTATATTTTGAAGGAAACGATAATGTAATTTGATTGGTTGGGATTATATTTTAGTTTAGATTAGATTGAGATATATTTTAAATATCGAAATCAATTTGATAAGATTATATCAAAACGTCGTATTGAATAACGGAAACAACAAGATAACGTATAAAAAATGCACCGCATAGAAAGCTATAATTACTAAAAGAAGGTCACGAAACAAAACACACCTAAACCATAATCCACCACTTCACATGCAAAATGAATAAACGATGGTGTAAAATGTAACACAAGAACCCCGACATTTTTTTTTACCATTTTACCCTCTCTAACCCCTTATAAATACACCATTTCTCAACCCCACAAAACACCATTAATAGTTCAAAACACTTACAAGCATAAACCATTTCATTCCTCTCATACATACCACCCTCCAATGGCAATCTCCACTTCCCATTTTATGTATTTTGCTATTGTCGTTTGTTCATTAGCTGTAATCTTGGGTAACAATAACTCTGTCTCAGCTCAATGCCAAGGCGATGTGCAGGGTCTCATGGAGCAATGTGCTAGGTATGTACAAAAATCTGGCCCAAAGATTCAACCATCTGGTGGTTGCTGTGGTGTTGTGAAGAACGTAGATTTGTCATGCGTTTGCAACCATATCACAGTGGAAGTTGAGAGTGTTATCAGCATGGAGAAGGCTGCATTCATTGCTGAAGCTTGTGGAAAACCACTCGCCCATGGATCCCAATGTGGAAGTAAGATTTTCCTCCAACAGGTTTCAAGATACCATTAATTAACATGTTCGTTTATTAAGACTTGTTTTTTATTTGTGTTTGTTTTAGGCTATATTGTGCCATGAAGCTTGAAGTAGAAAAGGTGGTGGCATACATCATGCATGGTGGAAGAGTTTGAATGTTGGAGACGCAACACTTTCTAAGCTGGTTGCTTTTTGTACCAAATAAATAAAGTTATTATAATTATATGGTGCAATTTTAATAAGGCGTATGGATATGTTTGAGAAAATTTGAATTCCCAATTTATATTCTAATTCGTATGGTAAATATATAGATCGAAATAATCCATGGGAAAAATATTCATCATAATAGTTATAGATCAAAACAATCGATGACAAAAAATGTGGTGGAACATGCCATGTAGTATTTCGTTGAGAATTTTTTAAAAGCACATTGAATCAACAAAATAATTGTTGATAATAATGCTTTAAATTATTCATTTTTTCCAATAACTTCCTAAAAATCTTGACGAGTTTGATTCTTAATGATGTGTTTGAAATGGGGTGTGGATTATGCTTAACCAAAAAAGAACGTACCAACACAATTTCAAAATTGAGAAAAAGGTAAGTTACTAGGGTATTAAAACATTTGATATCAAAATTTAATTGATGTTCGAAAAATCGGGACTATATAAAAATATCAAATAAATAAATAAATAAACTCTTCTAAATTCTAATAGATATAGCCAAACAATCAACTTCAAATAAAACTTTTATAAACCTATAAAAAGTAGATCAAAGTCTTTGCTTCTCCGATTAAATGTGTTGTAAATGACAGAAGCCTATGGCCTTCAAGTTTTTGTCGGCTTTTGCTTTTTGCTAAATGTAATGGGTTGTCAAATAAATGCTTTTCAAGATATAATATAATATTTTATGATTAAATCATCATTTTATTCCCATTTTATTCATATTCTAGAATTATACCGATTTTCTTGTTAATAAAAATAATCTAAAGCAAATGAATTATTGTTATACCTTATTGATATGTTCCATAGTTGATTAATAGACTAATATCTTTTATTATAATTGACAATAATAAATATATATGTTTGGATTTTTTTAGACTTTTGGTTTCGGCTCCCTTACTTTTACTTGTCGTGTTCCACCAATTTACACAGCAAGTTCGTGTTAGTGAAAACGAGGAAAAAAGCTTCTGAATAATAAAGAGAGAAGATGTATTGTTTTATACCAATTATTTCTTCCTACCTTTGAAGAACAACGAATGAAAAGCCACAAAATAAGGGTGTTTATGGACGGTTAATTCAACTGAAATCGTATTTGGATGGTTAATCAAAACCAACAGATTACTAATATCTTAAATCTAAATCTAAACCTAAACTGAAAATATTAACCGGGTTTTTCAGTTTTGTTTTTTAGTTAACCAATTAACCGTTTACTAATTTTAAAATGTATTTCAAAATTAATTAACTTTAAAACTAATTTTCGAAATAATGATACTCTTTTAAGATCTTTTGTAAATATAAAACTTAAAAGCGATAGTATAAAAAAAAATTAACATAATATTCATTTATTTAGTTAAAAAGTAACAAACTAATTGATATTATGTTTAGCCTATTACGTATTCACTTCGACTGTGTTTTAACTTTTAAGACACAATTGTTAATAAATATAATAATAATAAATTTTTAATAATAAATTTTTAACTTTTAAGACACAATTGTTAATTGAAATTGCTAAGTTATAATAATAAATTTTTTTTCCCTGCCTAGTTGCTTAGGTAGGGCTCTTTCCTCTCTTTTTTCTTAGTAAAAATTTCCTTGTTCCCAAAAAAAATGTTATAATAATAAATTTAACATTAACAATTAAACTTCAAACTAAACAATATTTTTAAAATATAAAAATTTATGATTAAACATCCGTGCTAAAAATTTTGAACAGTAACAAAACCGAAAAATCAATATTTTTATTGTCTCAGTTAACCAAACCGAAAAAAAGTCAAAATAACAGATTTGATTAACTTGAAAATTAGTACGGTTGGTCAGGTTTTAGGTTCGATTTTTCTATTTCGGACATTCTTCAATACCCCTAAAAAAAGTTTAGTCATATTTACAATGGCAAAAATATTTCTTATATTATTTATATCATATTTTTACATCTTTTATATTAATCAAAATTTATGGAGCATTAGCATTTCCCATCATTAAAACACGCTTTCTTTTCTACGCATATAGTATAATTTTTTTTTTTGAACTACAAATTTAACATATTCTTGTACTACTCCTTAATCATGTCTCGGATGAGACTTGAAACCTCAACTTCAAAAAGAGAATGCAACCCCAGATACTGTTGGACTAAAAATAGTCGATAAAAAAGTGATGATTTTGCATATTTTTAATTATCATGACACTTTAGGATTTCGTTAATAATTTGTTAACAACATTAAACCAACAAAAATCATTTTTTTTAATAATTGATATTTTTTTTGTTCTGTAATACTTTCAAGTTTACTAGTTTCATTGCCACCATTTTAGAAATTAATTAAATTTATTTGAAATTATTCATTTTTTCTCGGTTATACAGTAAGTTCAAATTTGTTTGTTTGTTTGTTTTTTTTTTTTTTTTTTGAAATTAAATATCCTGCTATTATTTATTCTATTTATCTTCTTATTCCTATACAACAATGATATGGGGCATCCATTAATTTTCTCTCTTAATCTTATTTTTAATATTTTCAAAATTTTTGGAGATGATTCAGTATTATTATTATTTTTTTTCCTACGTTATATATTTCTTTTTTCATTATTTCTATTTCATTTCTATTGTATTTTTCTGTCAATCCTATGTTTCATTTCTTCTTCTATCATCTTGTGTGTGAATAATTTGTCTAACTTGTAAATCAAATTTGACTAAGTGATTCATAAATATCTAATTATTGATTATGAAATCATTTTCTGTATGAGATTTATTTGATTTACATATTTCTTTCGGTATAATTAATAGAATTTTATTTCCGCTTAAAAGTTCTTTTATTATTTTTTTTATAAAGAAAATTGCTTTTTTTTAACTGCAACAATTGTATTGTATGCGTTCAAGTTTTTTAAGAAATAAAGGGTGAGGAGTTTTATTGTGTATATTCCAAATATTTTCTTCCGGTTTAAGAGCAACAAATGTAAAGCGAGAGTATTTTGGTCATATTGTAGTCCAAAAGGCTTTTATCCGTTTTTAGAATTATCCCAAAAAAAATCAATGTTTAGAAAGGATAAGCATTTCGTATTAATAAAGTAAATGTACCTTTTTTTTTAATATGTTACCAATGACTTTAATATGTTACAAAACTAAAAGTAACTCGGTTGGATACACCCTTCCTATTAAAAAAAATTGTACTATCGGTATTAGAGACATGGTGAGCATCATCAATTGGACCAAATCTCGTTTTCATTACTGCTTCAGGTAGTAGTTGTCATTTAATCTTGCAAAGCTATTGTAGTTTTATAGAAACACTACATTGACTTAATGAAACAAAGTATCATATCAAAAGAATACACAATTAATGTGCTCCATTAGTCTTATTCAATGTATGTATTCTTTGAACCAAATACAATTTTCAATATTAAAACATAATAATTAACTAGTAATTGAGTTTGTGCTTTGCCAAATAGTTTTATGTGTTTTTGTTGTCTAATATGAGTCAAAATTTATTAAACCAATAACATATCACACTTTGTGGCATCATCATACGTATAAGATAATTTGTCCGGTCACTCGTTGCGGCGGCGATAATGCATTTGAGGAATTCATACATAGGAAGCGTGTATATTTTAATTAATAAACGAAAGTGGGATAAAGTCGAAAGTTTAGTGTTTTCTTAAAAGAATACATTGAATTAATGTGCTCCATTACTATTATGAGAAATGTTTTCTCAAAACAATAAGAACACATTTATTTGTAATCGGAGTTTATTTGTACATGTACAATAACTTTTTTTCATACATTAAAAATTATGTTTTAAAATGTTACTTTGTACAACTCTATAAAACATAAATTGTTATGTATGAAAATAAAATTTTTGTTCGAATCACTTACATCCACAATTAGACATTTTAAAAAGCAGTTTTGGAGTGAATCTGTTTTGCTCCAAACCCTATCAATAAATTTGAAAACATGATTCGTTCCGCTCCAATAATTATGAGTTTGGAATAATTGAATCCATACGCGTAACGCCCGAAATATTAAGAAGGATTGTTGGGAATAAGCCTAATTCGAGATCAACACGGTGTGTTGGAGGAACCAACTCGACGTGTTTAGGATGAAAGAATCGCGGGGATTAAATGAACCAACAGGGTGTGTTGAGGTGTCTCAACTCAGCATGTTGGCGGCTGGGAAGAAAACCCTAATTTTTAGGGTGTTGCACCATATTTAAAGGCCTTAAGTTCCTTTGGCTAGCCTCCTTATCAGTCTCTTTTGTTATCAAAACCCTAAATCGAGTTGTAGCCTCCATTGTCAAGCATTTGAGCCTTGGAAGAAAGTTTGGTGTTCATTTTGTGCATTGTGAAGGAGTTAGAAGATCTTGAAGTTCTAAGCTTGGAGAAAGAAGTCTTGGATCCAGAACCACTACCCATTTTGCAAGGAGTTTGAGGTATCAAGTTCGTATCTTGATGGCTAGATGCTTAAATATCTCTTTTAGTTTAAATGGCTATGCTTTAGCCATGGGTTGGGTGGATGTTGGGATTAGGACGTCCCAAAGCATTATTCTTTCAGATATGGGGTTGTCATGGACTCTTTTGGCATAAAGGTGCCAACTTTATGGATTTAAGGACTTCATGTATGCATTAAGTCCCTTATTAAGCCCTTCTTGACCTTTTGAGCTTCTCCTAAACATGCATGAATGGAAAGTTGGCAACTTTCCGTGGTCTTCCAGTTCTAGGGTGTCAGATCTTCATTTCGGGGCTTTATCTTTGTAGATTAAGTGCTTAATGGTTAAGCCCTCACTCTTTTAAGTCTAGGGTTTGGGTTTGGACCCATTTCGGTGGTTCCTAGGGGTAAAGTTGGAAACTTTACCCTTCTAAATCTCATTTTGTTTGAGATCTAAGCTTTGGAACTCTTGGATTCGTTGAAGGCAACTTAATGTATTAAGTTAATGGGTCTTGGGCGAACACGGCGAGTTTGTTGGTCAACTCGGCGTGTTGGATCAATATGGATTGTTGATCTTGACTTTTGACTTATGTCTTTGGCCAAGTTTGTCCCAAGGGGGTACTTGAGGTAATCTGAATTGTAACTAAGGAAATTATGGGCTTAGGATAAGGCCCATATAGGGTTGGGCCTAATTTGGAAAATTAGGCCATTAGTGGGCCTTTGCAGATCATTTGGTTTAGGCCTTTTTGGTTATTGGAATTGGGCCTTAGTCTCGGTTCATGTTGGGTCAGGGGTAAAATGGTCATTTACCCCAAGTATGAATGGTGAGCCTTAGAATGGAACCCAGTTGCTAATTAGATGTTATCTTGATCCGATAGTTCGGAGGTTTAGTCAGGGCAACAACTAGGGATTTTTTTCAATGAGATTTTGCATTCGAGGTGAGTCTTCTCACTATATCCATGGGTCGAAAGCACCAATGCCGACCCATTACTTGTTATGTGATATGCTAGTTGTATCTATGATGGTTGCAGGGAAGACCCCGGGGGGAGCCCATGGCATTTGGATATCAGGCCATGGGGGAAGCCCATGGCATTCTAGACAAAGACCATGGGGGAGCCCATGGTATTCCCGGTAAAGACTATGGTGGGAGCCCATGGCAACTATTTGTATGTTGCATGATAACATGTGGTTGTATGTTGTATGGTATTTTGGGTAACTCACTAAAATTTGTGCTTACAGTTTTTAGTTTACGTTTCAGGTACTCCGGTTTTCAATTGGAATGGCTCGGGATGATTGCAGAGCACTTGCCACATGTTTCTACTTTCTATGAATTACTCTGATTTGTCGACGTTTTGCTAAACTTTAATTACTTTGGTTTTATGGGGAAGACATGTATTAACGATTTATTAACCTAAAAACAAAAAAATTTATGTCATGATTTTTGGGGCGTTACAAGTTGGTATCGGAGCCTTGGTTTGAGGGATTCAGACATGTTCTCGGTCTGAATTCAAACCGAGGATTTGGTAAAGTTTTCAAAAGAAAGTGTTCTCAAGAAAAAAAAATAATAAAAAAATATATTTTAAGAGTAGGGTGTGGTGCATGCAATCAGCCGAGCTCAAGTAAGTTTTCCCAGAATACTCATACACGCTATCTGTTATGACTTGATTTATGAATTTATGAATCTCATGCTAGTTAGGGCTAAGGATCTACTCAGTTCTTGCATGATAGAATGCTAGGAGAGATGCCTTTGTATGTATATCGTATGAGCTAGTAGAATTGCATGCTAGTGCTGATTAGTTAGTGGTAGTTTGATCTGATATGTGATACCTTATTGCGTTGGGTGTATCGTATGCTATGCTGAGATGGGGATACCTATTGGAATCAATAATTGCTAAGTGTATGATTTAAAAATTGTATACGGTTAGGATCTAATAGCCCTAGAATAATTGATTTGGCCTTAATTCCTGCTCCTTGTCTGGTTGTGGTTCTAGGGTAGAGTCTGTTATTTGACAGTCTATTTGATCCTGTTATGTGTATAATTTGCATGCATAATGCAACCGAAAGTAAGGGTGGAATTTCTAGCATAAGTGGTGGTGTGTGGGGGTGAATGTTACATGATCGTTTTGTGGATTGGAGTGTTACTGCACGAATGCTGCTTTCTTTGTGCTTTGTAGACCTCTTGAATGATGGGAGCCAGCTACTAAGTGAATATGATGTTATTCATGAGGTGGATGACTGGCATTATGATGAGTTCTTCACTGGTTGATGGCAGGGTGAGGTCAGGAACCTAGGGTAGCCTAGGAGGTGCTCTGGTGGATTTTGTGTTGTTGTTTAGTGAATATTTGGTGCATCAGTGGAGTAGGTGACTTAGAGGATTCATGATGATTCATGAAGAAAGTGCGGATACGTGTGGAAGGTAGTATTGGGACCGTACTACTAAAAGCACATGATCCGTACTCGAATCGGGGAGAGTCTTGGAGAATCTAAGAAGCTTGGGGAAGAGGATTCTTGAGTATGTTATGATCTTCAACATGATTGTGTTTCAGTTTGGTGATGAGCTTCCTGGAAGGAGGTTTAGGTTCTGGTTCCGGCTCAGGTAAGGGTACTGAGCCGATTAGCGAGCAAACAAGAGAATTTATCTCGTCGAAGATTACTCGCGGTGTTTTAGAGGAGACTCCTGTGATCTTTGGTTCGGTCAAGGAGGGGTTTTTGGAGATCTTGGATGAGCGCTTTGTTGGGTTTTATGTACTCTAACTTTCCTATGGTGCACATACAACCCTAATGCTTTGGATCTAAGTTTTCTATAATTATACATGCAACATTGATATCCAAAGCACGGAGCCTAAACTAGCATACAAAATTTAACATATGAATCATAAAATTGGTTAGAAGGTTACCTCTTGATGTAGCTAGTAAGACTTTGTCCTTGTGAGAACTTAGCACCCCAAGTGTTGTGCCTCAAACAAGTCACAAACACCAACAAACAACTAAATGGATATGAGAGAGGCTAAGGAGACTCAAAATTGACTTCTTTTCTTGAAATGCAAGTAGTGGTCCGATTTTAGGGCTTATGATAACATATTTATATGTATAGAAAACCAAGAGTCATGTGAAACCCTAATCCACACATATAAGCTTATGATCCATGCATTTGATTTGGACTAACACTTCATGGACTATCCATAAGCTTAACCCATCACAAATCAATTATGGATCATTAGACCAATCCATATGTATCAATTTTAATTAGTCTCTTTTGATGACTAAATTAATTATTGATCAATACTAATTAAATAATATGATTCCTCAATTAATATATTATACTTATAATATATTAATAAATCATAAATAACCTCTTACTTAAATATCCATCTATCAAATTGTTCTGGTGAAGGCAACCCGAAATGGGCCATGCTACTATCGGGTCAAGTACATACCAATTATAGTTATGGGCTTAGACACCAAATCCAACACACTTGGGAGCGTTCTGTGCTGAGGTTATGGCTATCGTTGGAGCTAACACTCTTTCTTTCCGTAAGTTTCGTGCTTGTGGAGCTCCTTTATTCTATAGGGAGAGTGACCCCGTTGCCAGTAGGAGGTGGTTAGCGGATATGGATAAGTTCAGGATGATTTTCTGACCGAGGAGGCGAAAGTCAAGTATGCTTCCTGCCTACTGAAGGTCAGGGCGCGGGATTGGTGGGAAGAGGTTGGTCGTGAGGTGGGTGATGATGCTATTGATACTATGTCATGGGATGATTTCTTGACCAGTGTCACAACTAGAAAATTAGGGTGAAGATGTTGATCCTTGTACAATACAATTTCCTCTATGTAACCTTGCAACATTACATTTAGTGAAATTCAAACTGTAATGCTATTTAAGTTCCCACGTTAATATATTGTGATTCAAGCTGAAACAACCTCATGCAAGTCCAAAACTCGATCCAATAAGCGAAGTCCAATCGATTTTGGCCCTTAGCCCAAGAATTCTCGGCACAAAACCCTTATTGGACCAAGAATTCTTCATTGGGCCCTATTGGGCCGATAACTTCTTCACTTAGTCTTATTGGGCCAAAAAAGCCTCTCTTTGGGCCTTAATGGGTCGAAAACTTCTATTGGACTTTACATTGGGCTGAACACCCTTCATTGGGCCTTATTGGGCCGAAAGCTTTTTCTTTAGGCCTTATTGGGCCGAGAATTTTCCCTTGGGCCTTATTTAGGCCGAAAACTCCTTATTTGGACCGAAAAACTCCTATTGGGCCAAGTCAAAACCGAACACCATTTTCCTTTGGGCCGAGAACCCTACGGGTCGGTTATGGGTTAATAAAAAAAGGAGAAATAGGATTGGATAATAGCATTGCCACCTCTTTATTGTCCATCATACATCAAAACTTTTATCTCTCATACAACCATGCAAGTATCCCATCAAGATTGAGGAAAGTCAACTTCTCTTCCCCCCTCATTTTCTTATTCGGCTGATCACACACACACACACACACATACACACACTTCACAACTTCAAATTCCTCACTTAGCTCTCAAGAACATCCTTCTTCTTCTCTCAAAAAATCTCGAGTTCATCATCATCAAAAATCGGATTCTAGGCTTCTTAGTAAGTTCTATGTTAAACTCAAAGTGTTTTATTTCATGTTTATGCTAAGAACATTCCATTTACACACCTTTGTTGTGTGTTAAACTCTTAGAAACACCACCATTTCGAGAATCTCACCAAGAACACAAGCTAGGCTCGAAATTTCATTCTTCTTCTTCTTCTACCACTCGAAAACTCCAAGGTGAGCTTCATACCCACTCCTTTTCATGTTTTTTATACTCTTTGGGGGATAATACAAGTCAAAATCTCGTTTAACCATTGGATAATTGCATGGACCAATGTGTAATGTGTTTAACCTTTGGGTATTTGCATGAACATGAAGTTTATTTTTATGCAACTTCATAAAAATCATGAGATATGTGTTTGTCAACATGTATGTTGTGTGAAACCTCTTGGATATGGGTTGTACATTCAAAATGACACGAATATGGGTTTATACTTAAATATGTTAACATTTGGGACATATATCTTTTAATACATATACTTTCACACATATTTGATGTAACAAGTTTTCAAGATTTTATGTATATCTTGTAAAAATTGTGACATGCTAATGTCATAACAAAATAGTATATTTTGTGTTACAAAACTCCTAAAACTAAATTTTAGTGTGTTAAACAAAGTATAAATTTGATTATTTTACTAAAAGCTATTATTATTAGTAAAATAGTCGTAATATGTTGTCATCATTTTTAGGGTTTAAAAACTTAAAGGATTATGCTATTTACACAACATATATTACAAGTAGATAAGTCCATTAATGATTATTTATAAAAAGTGTTATAAATAATTTAACCAAAGCGGTATACAAAACAGAATTATTACGACATAAAAGTTTGCGTGTCATAATCTGTCCATCATAAAGCTGTTAAAAGAACAAGTTATATGTTGTATGCCATAAAGCTGTAAAACGCGTGTCATAAAACTATAGTCATGAGTTTACACTAGTAATGTTGTTTTCATTATTCAATAATGGGAGTCAAATTTCGCGTGAATCTGTTAAGGAACTTGTGAGAGTTTCCTTCGCCGTACCTACCTAGCGTACACCGTAAGTCCTGTAGTTACAACCAGAGTCTCCTGGAGGGAGAGCGATGTAATTGTGTACAGATCTATACGGGGTTGACACCCCCACACCTGAGCTGTTTGCTACAGCTAGACGAGACCAGTCTAGGGTGACAAATATCTTACTGAAACCGACGCCCGAAGAACGTTATGATAGGCATATCAATCATATTAAGCATGGTTGTAACGACTCACATAGGGATTAAGAATGTTATTTTCGATTTACAAAATTATACACTTCACTGGTTTTATAAAATATAAAACTACGCATCATTTTGTACATTACTATCACCATCCCAGTCTCAGGGTTTTAAGACCACAACTTTCATCAAGCAGAAAATATGGGATTTTCTGGGAACACACACTCTTTTCAATTACGAACAAAAAAAAACAAAGAACACACATGCAATTATTCACAGTTTTGGAACGAGACTTACAAACCATTTTCACAGAAAATATCGGATTTTCTGGAGTTTTACAAATTATTACAATCAAAGATGTTACAAAGCTTTTATACAAATATGCTTATGAACTCACCAACTTTTTAGTTGACGCTTTTCAAAACGACTTGTATTCTCAGGGACTCAGTGAGTAGGTATCCGGGCTATGGATTTTGGATATTTACTACATTTTGGAACATCATATTTATTGTCACTTTTGTGTAAATTGTGAACAAATACAATCTGTAAACAATGTATGTTGGTATCTTTAATGTATGATGTTGGTTACTATGTTTTCAATTATATTCAATTGTGATGATACAATACAATGAAGTCATCCGCCCCCCGACGATTCTGCTGTCCTGGTTCGGGGGTGTGATAACTAGGTTCCAAGCTGAGTCGCATTAGAGATTGAGGTGCAGAAGTTGGCGCAAGAGTTTCAGGATCTCCGCCAGACTACTGAGACCAAGGCAGAGATCACTGCCAAGTCCCATGAGGGGGATTTATTGGTGCTGTAGTATGCAACAAATGAGTAAATAAAGAAGGTGAGGTATCATGATATGCTACGAGATGATATCAAGGAGTTCGTGAGTATTTTGGGGTGCGAGACCCTGAATGATATGATTTCTAGAGCCGAGAGCGGGAGATCGATTTGGAGCACATCGAGAAGAGGGTGTCAGATCAGGTGCATATATTGGAGGGTCCCGGGAAGAGACCCAAGGCTTCTGATCATCGTTTGAGAGTCCAGCAGGGCCGGAGTCAGTGCGGCATGTGCGGGAAACTGCACGATAGAGTTTGTCGTTCTAGGGGTTTGGGCTGCTACATGTGTGGCATGGTCGGCCACGTCAGCAGGGATTGTACTCAGGGGGCAAGCCCGTTATGTTTTCACTGCGATCAGGTGGGCCACAAGAAGGTCGATTGTCGGATGTCGAGGGGAGGAGCAGTGAGTGCGCCTGCTCAGGTTACTTTGAGGATCACCGATATACGAAAGGGTAGGGCAGGAGCCCCATCGCAGAGGAGCCAGGCATTGCAGTGTCAGACGGGGGAGGTCAGGACTCCAGCAGACGACATTACGGGTATGTTATCTTTTGCTTCTTCATGGTTTTTATCAGTATTTATGTTGTTTTGGAATCTTTCATCGGTTTGGGTAAGTGTATCTTTAGTTTATTTCTCTGCTTATGTTGATTTATACCTTCAAGAAATGTTATATGCCTTTTGCATGCCAAGAATCATTAGTGGTGTAGTGTGGGATCGTCTCTCGTATAGCAGGATCCAAGTGTTCAGTTGTATTTGTGGTTTGTAGTCGAGATCGATTCAGAGCATTGTGTATAAGGTTTATCGTCAGGATTCAATGGGTTAGTTCTCCAGTATTGTCAGAATTCAGTGGTTTTATCATTTGTGGTTGGTTGGCTCTTAGACGTACCAAGGGAAGTAATCTATTGCTGAGGTTTTGGTTTGGGCATCAGCTCTGAGGTTTTCAAGATTTGGGTATTGTATCATTTTAAGCATCTGGGGTTATCTTTGTTGTGGGATTCGGGAAGTGTTCAGCTGGTCTTCAGGGGTTCTGCGATCCTTTGGCACGGTTAGTGATGGAACACTAGCTTTGGTAAGCACTGGTTGTCAGCGGATCGATCGTTGGAGGGTAAGAAGGGTTGAGAATCCTTCAATTTCTGTGTGCTGTGAGAATTTAGTCAAATCAAAGTGGGGGAGAAAGGTAGCCTAAGTGGCTTTCTGGGTTGAGGATTGTGTGAATTGGAGGTTCGGGAAACTTTCCAAAACTGAAATCGCATACTCTTGGGCTTGATAGCAGGCTTTGGGGAACCAGGTTGGGGTTTCACTCATGACTCGAGTTCAGCTTGGGTGTGTGGTTGAGTGTGTGATCGACTCTGGATGTGTTCGAATTGATAGATTAGCGGTAAGGTTCTGGGCGGCGATTGTGGAAAGGTAGAAGTGTTGTAAGAGTGCGGAGTGGCCCGTAGCATTCACTGGTTCCTATGCAGCGGAAAGATTGTGGCAAATATGTAATTTCTCTCGGATTTCTTCAGAAAATGGTATCATGGGAGGTGAATTGGATTATCTGATTGGTTAAGATTTCAAGAGTATTCTTCTGTATTTCAAGAGTTGGGTGATCATTGAGTTTAGATAGCAATGGAACACTAGTATTGTTCAACGTAGGGTATGTGTGGTTCATGATATTTGAGGGAGATGGATCGGAGATCCATAAGGATTAAAAGGAGAGAGAACATCGTCGAGTCCAAGTGGGGGAGAAATAAGGGGTTGTTTAGACTTAGGCTGTGTTGGTGGGAGTTCATGAAACTTCCAACCGCAGGTTGGCATCTCCTCGGTTATGCATAGTAGGCTGTGGAATTCGAATACGTGACTCGAACTCCTAATGGGTTGCAGGATTCGGCTCAGGATGTGTGGTATTGTGATGATTTGAGTTGGATAAGGCCATGGGTGGTAATCATGTTTGGTTGGAAGTGTTGTAACACTGCGATGAGATCGTAGCATTCATCAGTTCGAAGTAGACTATTATTGTGATGGTCTCGACCGTGGAAGAAGAATTAGTTCGTGCTTTGGATACGCCGACTTGGATGGTCGTGGAATTACTCTCTATTCTAGGTTGAGGACCATTGAGGTCCAAGGCGGAGTTGGGCCTGAGTGGCTCTTGATAAGTGGGGACCACGATCGAGGCCCGTGTTATTATGGAAATTCAGGTTGGAACTAGTAGAGACCGTTGGGTCAAGAGATTGGATCTTGAGTTACAGGATCATGTGGGTAATCAGTGTGTGACGCAAAGGGGTTTTAGACTGGGTAGCCTTCTTGTTGGACTCTTGGGAACATGGTGGTTGGACATGGTGCGAGTTTGGTAGTCTTGGAGATGGTTTGGGGAGTATCTATTTATCGGTCAGGTGAAGGGTGTTGGTAATCAGAAGGTTGTGGTGTGAAATGCAGGTGCATATTCGTGGATTTTGGGTTATGAGTGGAGTATCGAATCGGTTTTGGGTAAGATCTCGAGTTAGGTATCACACATGTGTTGTGTAGGATTTTCGTTTCAGCGGTATAAGAATTTGGGGTATCTATATGCTAGGGGCATCAATCACAGGGTTCAAGGGTAAGGAATGAGTTTAGTATGATGGCAGATCGAGCAATTATGTTGTGTCTTTGGATGGTACTATCTTTGGAAGAGCCACAACGTGTTTGGAATCAGGAAAAGGTAGGTTGTTGGAGACCGGGTATGATATGAGACTGTAGTGTGTGTTTGTCTTTTGGCTCAACAATCGGGTAGGTGTTCGGTGTTTCAGATAATAGGCAGACAAGTTGGGACTAGGGAGGTCTCATTTGCTTTTGGAAAGCAGCTAGGTGGCGGCAAGATGAGTCAGAGTGGTTTCAGTGATTTGGGATTCGTGTGTGGAGTCGCTTGTTATTCGGGGTATATGTTCCGTCGCTTGTAGTTGGACTAAATAATCTCATAGTGGCTGATTGGAGCCTGTTGCGTAGCTCTCGTATGAGTCTAACTATTGTAGGGAGGAATCCTCTACTCGAAGGATTATATGAGCCACTTTCAAGTGTAAGTGATCTGCAACTGTATATAATTAGTGATTTTGTTCCTATAAAAGCATCAAGATAATATGGATTGAAAGTATTTTGTCTAGTCTGATCTTATTATGGAATTGGTGTGATAGTGGTTCAGAGTAGGTGGTCTGACGGGAAGTCAGATCAATTTGAGATTTTGGGTTTCAGGAAAGGTAGAGGTGGTTTTTGAAGGGTTTTGAGCATTCTAACACTCCTAAGGTGTACATGCAACCTAAATACCTTGGATCTATGTTTTCACTAATATACATGCAAATATCAATTTTCCAAGGTATTGTTCTAACTAGCATAATATGAAGTACATATAATATAAATTCTAGTAGAATTACATACATCTTTGTTGTAGCTTGATTCCATGGAGCTTAAGAGCCTAGTTCCTCAAATGTGACACCTCAAATGGTTCACACAACATCACCAACATCTTGGAATAACTTGAGAGAAAAGGTTCCTATGCTCAAATCGGCTAGCCCTCATATGTACACACACTAGTGCCAATTTCTTGAGCCATGGGGTCCTTATATATGGTGGCTATTAGGGTTACACCATGTAACTCATGTCTTTCCATATTCTTCATGCTCCATGGGTGAAAACCTCCATGGAGTATCCATGGGTTACTCCATGGGTTTAGTCCAACATGAAGAACTATGGATCATAAGCCCACATATATAAGAATGAATGATTTACACAATCAATCCCCATATATTTAATTAGTCTCCTTTTGATCACAATATTAATTCCAAATTAATTCTTGATCAATACTAATTAAATAATATGATCTCATATTAATATATTAGAACTTATAATATATTAACAAATCATAATTATCCTTTTCTCACAAAAGTCTATCCAAATTGTTCCGATGCCATGCAACCCAAATGGACCATGCCAATCGGGTCAAGTACATATCAATTATAGTTATGGAGTTAGACACTAATCCAACAGTCTCCCACTTGGATAAGTCTAAAACAATTATTGCGTATGACTTCAAAACCCGATGAGCAATCGTAGCTCTTGAAAGCTGCTGTCGAACTCTGAACAAATCAATGACGCGTCCATTAGATAAGGGATCATCTATTCCTCCATTCTAGATATCATATGGACTGAGACATGGATTATAATCATTATCTCTGTCCATTTGTTGTTTCCCAATTTCCGATTTATGACGACCGACTAATTGAACAAATCAAATCAGTCCAGGCTTGGCCAAGCACTTTGAGATGTCATTAGTAAATCATCGAGGGGCCCATATATATCGCTTTTATCCCTTCAAGGGTAAAAGGAATGGATAAACTTTGACTCATATGCTTGTTCTACTACTTATTGAATCAATCATACACAAAGGCACGTTTTATAACATCGAGTTACCAATGCGTTTTCGTACAATGAATGTATAACCAACTCATAGGCAACAACTCATATCTCTAGGTTAGAAGAATATAAGATATTATCATCTCATAATCACTCGTGATAAAATCCATGAAGTGAGTCAAATGAGCGTGGGTTTAATCCAATCATTAGAACTTATGAGCACTCATGAATGTTGCAGCAACTCTTACTATGTCCACTACCTTAGACATCTGCAAACCAGCTTCATGACAGTCTTGCCTTAATACCTATTTCCAACGTATTATCGATTGTGGATGGTTTGAATAACTTAGTCATTCAGGAAGAACGACCTAGTTATTCTGGAAGTCAAAACATGCAAAGTGAAACACAACAATAATCGAATCCAATATGGTCTCAGAACTTATGAATATAAATAGAACACTTTTTATTTATCACCATATTGATTACACATTATAATGTTTCAAATTTATCAACTTAATACTTGAATTAAAACACTAGTTGTCCCATGCTCCAAGCATGTACACTATGTTTTCTAAACACTAGTTATGCCATACACCAAGTATGCACACTATGTTTTTCCAAACATTAGTTATGCCATACACCAAGTATGCACACTAAGTTTGTCTATGATCTTTACTTTGTGAAATAGATCAATTTAACATAATTCCAATGATTCTCATTTCATAATCCCAAATCCTTACCGCAAATACAAGAATTCCAAATTCCTGCCATTTACCTAAATCTGTTATATTCTAAACTTATATGCATTGATCCTCTTGTAATGATTATGCACAAAGTCACAAAGACATGTCAACAAACATTACAAAGTATTCCAATGGAGATCAATTCCATGGAAACGAAGTCTCATATTCAAAGTACATTGCTTTGAACATCATTCTTGCATTAAGTTTTCTAATCTTATACAGATTGAATAACTTCCACCTATGGAGACAAATCCATATTCCCATTTTGACTATCACTTTTGAACAAGAGCTGCCTCTTTTCATAATATGTCAATATGGTCCTTCCAAAATTAACACTATACTTCCAACTGTCCTTGAGCAACCAATCTTTGGTTAACCTTAGATTGTCCTCGACACTTGCTTAATCAAATTAGTCATATCTAGTTCTAGTACTTTTTCCCTCTTAATTCTCTAGGCATTTGGAAAAATTTAGAACAGATGAATATTATAGCACATGCAATCGATCTTATATCTGAAGCATATGGGACACAATTCATGATGTCTCATATAAAGACTAGACCAGTCTTTTTCTATAATATTTTTATTTCTATTTGCCATGTTCTTAAAATTCAGATTATGAAAAGGGATCCCGTAATCATAATCGAATTTTAGAACGCAAATAATGGACCCATATATAGAATTTCCTTATGTTGAGCCATTCCAACATAAAATTCATATATATATATGTATATATATATATATATATATATATATATATATATATATATCCTTGACTAAAGATGATTAAGACCTCAATCTAAGCTTTTAGAATGAAGTATAATTTCCTTTCCCTTAATTATAGCAAAACAACTTTTCCCAATTGAAACTTTTGTTTTCTATAATTAATATTTCTAACTTGCAACACTTATCATAATTATCATGCTCCCACTAACATGATGATTATTAGCATAACACTTATGCTCCCACTAGCATTGACATGTACTCAGAAATCAGCTGGACTTCTAGAAATCAATACTTTATTGACTTTCTTACCAAAGTTCAAATTTCTAATACGAGATGCTTTGATAAAACTTTATCAAGATCATACACCTTTCCTTAGATAGAACACATGTGTGTCTAAACAATTTCAGAACTATGAAAAGGGATGCCCTAATCATAGTCTCAATTGTTTAGACCTTTGCCATTCCTCACAAGTCCATGTTAGTGTGTCGGTTAACCACACACGCTCCAATAACGACTTGAGGATGCAAATATCACAATTGCTATCTACCTAAAATCTACTTAGTGAAAGCGTTTCCTCACCATCATTTTCATGAATCGGAGAGAAACCTTATGACACTTAGATTTTATGGTGTATGTGTTCCTATCCATGTGAATTTGTCAAAACCATCATCCCAAGACAAGGTTAGTGACAAATCCAAACTCATATGGATTGAACTTGTGCAGTCTTTACTTCTTGCCACCTGGCAACACAAGGGCCTGCCATTGCTTCCAAGTTGTTATGCAACCAATTGAGAACTCTCAGAACTCATATGCAAAGCCAACTTTAACCGGAATGCGCACAGAAATAGGAATATGTCAACACGATAGGTTATAAACCTCATGTCGTGTGCTAGTGATAAATTACATGTTTTTATTCTTGATTAGATCTTGAAGCTTTTTCAAGATCCTTAAGACTCCCACTGTCCTCTTGACGTATAAGACTCTCTTGCCAAATATTCAAGAGATAGTGTGGATTCTTTATCAAGACAAAAACTTCACACAATTGGCCTTAGTTGGTCTTTGTTTTATCCAAAACATCACAACTTACCAATTTCAAATGTACAAGAGTGTAACACATTTTATTCTTACATTTGACAAGTGTTAATAAACCTTCTTTAAGATGTGCCACTCAAATTACAATCTTGTAGTATGACTCTAAGACTTGTTTTGGAGCGAAGTATGACTCATCTTCTTGATTTAACCATTTCAACAATTCACGATTCCTCTTCTTAGCCATAGGAATGCACTAAGATGTCCTTAGAGGACCAATTGTGATATGGTTTCTTAATCATTAAGATGATCACAAAACATGATACTAAAGTACTCTCCCATCTTTTCAGATTTGAGAAACTTTTATCTTTCTGCCTAATTTGATTCTTCTCATTCGTTCTGCCATACATCGAAAATTTTCCAATGTTTCAGAATTATACTTAAACTTATAAGTATAACCATATTTACTAAACTTTAGTAAATCATGACGAATAGTCTTATCGATCTTTTTGGTGGACTTGATCAGTGCACAAGAATGTGTACTCGATCCCATAGTCCTTCACTTGACTCACATATACATGTGAACAAGGAATTAGTATTAATTTTCCAAAGCTGAAAGTTCTCATACTATACAACTTGCATGATTCCAAGTTTCGGTCCAATTGAGAACTTGGGTGATGAGAATCTTTCCTTATTTGGTAAATTTAGAAAGTACCACAAATGAAAGAATCAAATTCACATTTCCATTATTGCTAGAAACATACAAATATCAATTTTCAATAAAAGCCATTGCAAGGAGATATAAACTAAAATAAAATCAAATTTTTATTTATTTATAAAATGCAGAAATTTTTTTTCCTTACAATACAGCTTTAAATGAAAATTATGCTATTACATATTTCCTAGCAATCTATCATAAGTCCTTAAGTAGTAGCTCAAGAATCCGATCTTCGAACCATGCGATTGAAATCCATCTTCGCGATCAGATTCAGCATACTCTTCCTTTAAGTTTCCTTCCATTTGCTTGATCCTACCATACATCAAAATGTATTAAGAATCTCCAAATCAGAACTTAATTGAGTTAGATAGTGGACTTACCTGAAGCAGAGTCAAACTTTTTGACTAGACCTTCTCTCAGATCTTTCAGGTAGTTAGGGCAGCTTCGCAACAAATGCCCCTTCCTTTGGCAATAGAACCATATGGACCGTTTGGGAATGGTACACGGGACTATCTCAGACTTGCCTTTTCTTTACCATTTGTTCAACCGGGTTGACAATGGCCAATCCCTTTCCATTGGGAAGAGAAAGCTTTTCTGGATATCCAATGTTACCAATTGTCAATGTCCATGGTAGTTTGGGAAGTTGATCTTCTAATCAAATTTGCTTTACCAGAACTCCACATCATTGCTGATTCAGCAGCACCAAGCAAATAGATAAGATCATTAAGGGTCATGTCATAGTCTGTTACATAGTAGTCCCAAAGAAACTCACTATGTGACTTAGAAAGTGATTTAACAAACAACTTTCTCAAGACTTTGACACCCAACTCTCCCGGCTTGTCAATATGTGACTTCATCTCCAAGATGTGAGCACACATAGACCTTGCTTGCCAATAGGGCTTGAGTGACCTTGAACTATTCATGAACTTGTGGGTTAGGGAGAATAATTGGAGGAGGTGGAGGGAGTGAAGAATGATTTCCGGGACATCATCTTCATTAGGAAAGCTTGTTTCAAGAGTTTTTGGAAAGATCATAATTGTCTGAACCATACATCTTTTGGGAGATATTCAAGATAGTTGATTTAAAGTCCTTAATATAACACCAAATATGAAATATTAAGGCTAGGACCCAACACAATATTTTATAACTTGGAAGAGGGATGCCGTAATCCAAGCTATAGAATATTTGAAGGTAGGCGAATGATGATTCACCAATTTCCACCATGAAAAACGAAATAATTTATTAGGTTTTAATTGGATTTGAAAATCCTATATCTTTTGAGATCATTGAACTTTTCAATGGCATATTTCAATCTCGATTGTGCCCTCTCAAGTTTTGTGACTGGGATACCGAGGATCACAAAACTGTTGGATTAGGTGTCTAAGCCCATAACTATAATTGGTATGTACTTGAATTGATAGCAGCACAGTCCTTTTGGGTTGCCCTCGACCTAGCAACTGGACAAGGAAATTATGAAAGGAGAGATATTAATTTACAAGATTAATAAATTAATATATATATATATATATATATAAATGATTTATTAATATGTTAATGGATTAATATATTAATTAGAAATCATTATGTTTAATTAATTGTTAGCCAGAAATTAATCAGAATTGATTTTGGGGTTAAAAGAATTAATTATAAGGTACAGGGACTAGTTTGCAATTATCTAATAGTTGAGTGGAAGGCTCTAGAACCCCCTTGGAAGAGGGTGGATGAAATCTTTAGGGGAAACCCTAATAATTTCGTCCATAGGGGCTTGGATAAGGCCCTTGGGTTTGCTTAGGCCCTAAGCAAAGGATAACTAGGGTTTCCCTTAAACCCTAGATCCCTCAGCTATATAAGGAGCCTCCTGGTTCATGTTTTTGGTCACTCTTTCTTTTGAAGAAACCCCAAGGCCGAGATTTTGCATACTCCCTCTCCCCTCTCTCTTCTACTTTCCTTCTTGCTAGTTTGGGTGTGATTCCATTAGAGGCATTACACTTGTGGTGCTAAAGCTTCCAAGAAGATCAAGATCAAGACCAAGGGAATATCAATTGTTTGTTATAACAATTGAAAGGTATGTAAACCCTAAACCCTAGTTTGTTAATTTCGAAATTAGCCTCTCTCCTCTAGGGTTCTTGTTTTGCAATTCAAAGTTGTATGTTCAATAGTTAAAAGATAGATCCAAAGTAGGTTGCATGTGAACTTAGGAATTGTTTTCTAGTTTATTTGTTGTACCTAAAACCCATCAAAAACAAGGTGTAAATAACCATGCAAATATACTTGGTACCCTTAACATTTACCCCTCAATCGATGTGTCGGTTAACCACACACGCTCCACCGATAATATGATAAACATTAAGTTACCTTTTGCCTACCTTGTTAAATCAAGCTAGTGTGCCGGTTAACCACATGCACTCCACTAACCAACTTAAGCAAAGTGCAAAGTGTAATTTCATGGGTTAGCACCAAATTCACATTTTCCTAAGGTAACTAAGATTGTTAATTTATAAAAGTTTAGTTACTTAGTATTTATCATTAATACTTTTAATGAAGGGAGAATTCTAGTCCTTGTCATACCCATTCGGCTAACGACCCTCCACCAGTCAAGGAAGCGGTGGGTGAGAGTGGACACCCATTAAACTGCCATTTTATAGGCAGTTACCTTATACCCCCCTTATAGACCGACTTCGTGAATGAGGCGTACTAACGGTAAGACTGACTTGCTCTTACACACACACACACACACATATATATATATATATATATATATATATATATATATATATATATTATTAACTTATAATACTATAAAGTATAAGGGTTGAATTTTAACTTTTAAAATTCTAAGGGTTTAACTTGGAATTAAAGTATTCATGAGGGGAAACTTTACAAAATCCAAAACTTGAGGGCAAGTTTTGAACTATTCAAAAACTTTTCAATTCCATAACTTATGTGTTTAAAGTAGTTTTAATGAAAAACTCTTCATTTTCCATAACTTGAGGACAAGTTATGGAAGACTTTAAAACATTTAAAAATGAGACTCTTCATTTTTCATAACTTGTGGAAATCTTATGAGTTTTAATAATCATAAATGTGACTTTTCATATAACTTGAGGACAAGTTACAAAAACACATAATATGAACAACTTTTAGATTAATTTGGATTGAAAACATATTATCACATAACTTTTCTATTAATCTAAATCAACTCATAAGAACAAGATAATTCAAATCAAACACTTTTCATGTAATTAGCCTAACCATTAAACTAATACAAAACATGAATCTATTGAAAATTATCTATGAAATTGGATTAGCATGAACATTACCACATCAAAAACAGGTTTACAAGTTCAAAAACAGCTTAGGGTAATGTTCCTAGTCCAATCCTAGCCAAAAACCTCGAAAATATGTTGTCTGGGGTTCCAACTCGTCGAGTGCATGAACCAACTCGACGAGTTGGATGATTTTATGCATGGACTCGGTGAGTCCATCAGTTGACTCGGCGAGTCCACTGTCCAGAACAGCAGAAAATCGAATTTTTCAGCATTTTTAAGCAATTTGCATCAAGTATAATTGAAAACAAGCCTTGGCTCTGATACCACTGAAGGGTTTTGAGCATTCTAACACTCCTAAGGTGTACATGCAACCCTAAATACCTTGGATCCATGTTTTCACTATTATACATGCAAATATCAATTTTCCAAGGTATTGTTCTAACTAGCATAATATGAAATACATATAATATAAATTCTAGTAGAATTACATACCTCTTTGTTGTAGCTTGATTCCATGGAGCTTAAGAGCCTAGTGCCTCAAATGTGACACCTCAAATGGTTCACACAATATCACCAACATCTTGGAATAACTTGAGAGAAAAGGTTCCTATGCTCAAATCGGCTAGCCCTCATGTGTACACACACTAGTGCCAATTTCTTGAGCCATGGGGTCCTTATATATGGTGGCTATTAGGGTTACACCATGTAACTCATGTCTTTCCATATTCTTCATGCTCCATGGGTTAAAACCTCAATGGAGTATCCATGGGTTACTCCATGGGTTTAGTCCAACATGAAGAACTATAGATCATAAGCCCACATATATAAGAATGAATGAGTTACACAATCAATCCCCATATATTTAATTAGTCTCCTTTTGATCACAATATTAATTCCAAATTAATTTTTGATCAATACTAATTAAATAATATGATTTCATATTAATATATTAGAACTTATAATATATTAACAAATCATAATTATCCTTTTCTCACAAAAGTCTATCCAAATTGTTCTGATGCCATGCAACCCAAACGGACCATGCCAATCGGGTCAAGAACATACCAATTATAGTTATGGACTTAGACACTAATCCAACAGTTTTCTGCAAGGGTCTAAGATTCGTTCTTCTTCAGGTTTGGTGAGTTCTGCTAGGGTTGGTTTCAGTTGCCTCGGGAAGGCTGTAGTATTCTCGGGTTGTAGTAGTGCTGCTCAGATTGTTTGGCTTGTTGAAAAAGGTAACGACGCATTTCGAGGATGAAATATAATTTAAGTGGGGGGGGGGGGAGTTGTACCACCCAAAATCTTAAGAAGGAATTATTGGGAATAAGCCTAATTCGAGCTGAACACGGCGTGTTGGAGGAACCAACACGTCGTGTTTAGGATGAAAGAATCACAAGGATTAAATGAAACAACACGGCGTGTTGAGGTGTCTCAACTCGACGTGTTGGTGGTTGGGAAGGAAACCCTAATTTTGAGGGTGTTACACCTTATTTAAAGGCCTTAAGTTCCTTTGGCTGGCCTCCTTATCAGCCTCCATTAGTATCAAAACCCTAAATCAAGTAGTAGCCTCCATTGTCAAGCATTTGTGCCTTGGAAGAAAGTTTGTTGTTCATTTTGTGCATTGTGAAGGAGTTAGAAGATCTTGACGTTCTAAGCTTGGAGAAAGAAGTCTTGGATCCAGAACCACTACCCATTTTGCAAGGAGTTTGTGGTATCAAGTTCTTATCTTGATGGCTAGATTCCTAGATCTCTCTTTGAGGTTAAATTGTTATGATTTAGCCATGGGTTGAGTGGATATTGGGATTAGGACATCCCAAAGCATTATGCTTTAAGATTTGGGGTTGTCATGGACTCTTTTGGCATAAAGGTGCCAACTTTATGGATTTAAGGACTTCATGTATGCATTAAGTCCCTTATTAAGCCCTTCTTGAGCTTTTGAGCTTCTCATAGGCATGCATGAATGTAAAGTTGGCAACTTTAGGTGGTCTTCCAGCTCTAGGGTATCAGATCTGCAGTTTGGGTCTTTTTCTTTGAAGATTAAGTGCTTAATGGTTAAGCCCTCACTATTTTAAGTATAGGGTTTGGGTTTGGACCCATTTCGGTGGTTCCTTGGGGTAAAGTTGGAAACTTTACCCCTTTAAATGTCATTTTGGTCGAGATCTGAGTTTGGAACTCTTAGATTCATTGAAGTCAACTTAATGTATTAAGCTGACGGGTCTTGGGCGAACACAGCGAGTTTGTTGGTTAACTCGGCGTGTTGTCTAGGTTTTTCCCCGTTCCAAAGTTAATGGAAAAACACGGTGAGTTTGTTGGACAACTCGGCGTGTTGGATCAATATGGATTGTTGATCTTGACTTTTGACTTATGTCTTTGGCCAAGTTTGTCCCAATGGGGTGCTTCAGGTAATCTGAATTGTAACTAAGGAAATTATGGGCTTAGGATAAGGCTCATATGGGGTTGGGCCCAATTTGTAAAATTGGGCCATTAGTGGGCCTTTGCGGATCTTCTGTTTTGGGCCTTTTTGGTTATTAGAATTGGGCCTACGTTACGGTTCATGTTGGGTCAGGGGTAAAATGGTCATTTTACCCCAAGTATGAATAGTGGGCCTTAGAATGGAACCCAATTGCTAATTGGATGTTATCTTGATCTGATAGTTTGGAGGTGTAGTCAGGGCAGCAGTTAGGGATTTCTTTCAGTGAGCTTTTGCATTTGAGGTGAGTCTTCTCACTATATCCATGGGTCGAAGGCACGGCCCATTACATGTTATGTGATATGCTAGTTGTCTCTGTGATGCTTGCATGGAAGACCCCCGGGGGAGCCCATCCCATTTGAATATTAGACCATTGGGGGGGGGGGAGCCCATGACAACTATTTCTATGTTGCATGATAACCTGTGGTTGTATGGTATATGGTATTTTGGGGAACTCACGAAGCTTTGTGCTTACGGTTTTCATTTTACGTTTTAGGTACTCCGGTTTTCAATTGGAAGGGCTCGGGATGATTGCAGAGCACCCGCCTCATGTTTCCGCTTTCTGTGAATTACTCTGATTTTTTGACATTTTGCAAAAACTTAATTACTTTGGTTTTATGGGGAAGACGTGTATTAACGATTTATTAACCTAAAAACAAAAATTTTTATGTCATGATTTTTGGTGCGTTACAATACATGTATACACCGAATTAACGAATACCCGACTCATAAACTCGGCCTTTGTATAATATTTTAAATTTGCACAATATTGATGTATAACACAAATTAATATTTATAAAAAATGCTAAATAACTAGTATAACAACAACTTCATACTTAAAATCCAATACAATAAAGAAATTAGAGGAAATCAAAAAGTCACTAGTTATATGTAATAGGTACCATGGACATCATGATATCAAAGGGTTATCTAACTTTAATCATTATATATATATATATATATATATATATATATATATATATATATATATGAGCAAAGTGAATATACCCTTAAATGTATATTAGCTTAAGTACCAAAATCACCATACTATGTCGTTTTGTATCATGTATACATTGTAATTGTCTAAAGTTCTTAAAATTCAATTCTTAACTTGATTTATTTTCAAGATTTTTAAAATTTTCACCATTATCTTCCAATTATATAATTTTCATTTTCAACTATAATATATATAGCCTGGTAGGTGTTCGATAGAAAGATGTAATGTAACATGAAGATAATAGTGAAAATTTGAAAATCTTGAAAGTAAGTCAAGTTAGAGATTGAATTTTAACAACATTACAATGCATATATGATACAAACGACATATTATGTTGAGTTTGAGTACCTAAGCTTATATACCTTAAGGGTATGTTTACTTTTCTGTATATATATATATATATATATATATATATATATATATATATATATATATATATATATATATATATATATATATATATATATATATGGACAAAATCAAAGAGTCACAAGCTACATCCGATAGGTATTTACCGTGGGCATCGATGATATCAAAGGGTAGAGGTGTTCACGGTTCGGTTTGAGACCATGAAACCGGCCAAACCGGGCATCGATTTGGTTTCATGGTTTGTATTTTTCTCTACAATATGACTTATGGTTTCAAAATTTTCGAAATCGTATAAAATCGTACCGAACCGATATATATATATTGTTATAAAAATTACATAAAATTATTGAGTTAGAAAATGCATGTGGATGAATAATTTTCACCCCTTGAATAATTTCATTTACCTATTGAATTACTATTTTGATGATTTATTAATAGGATGTGATGTAGTATAAATATCCATAAAATGTAAAGAGAAAACACACCATCTTGAATACAATCTTCTAAGTGTTCAAGAATCCTCTTAAATCTCCTTCTTTTATTTTATAATGTTTTAGTTTAGTTTTGTTAATTTTAATTTTAATTACGTCGAATTTATAACACGTTATCAACACGAAAGCTCTAATCAAGTTGAAATCACATCGATCATACTCAAGGTATTTATTATAGAACAACCATTTAAAACAAATAATGAATTATGAAAAATTATTCGTTATTAATGACTAATGATATTTTTTTTTCCAATCGATTATTTATGTATTCTAACTTTTATTTATGCATTTACATTATGCAACTAATTTTTATTTATCTATACTAACATTTAAATTATGCTACTAATTTTTATGTATACTAACATTTGTTTATACATATCTATATTTTTATTTTAGAAATTCTTCATAATTTTATTTAAACATTTACTAATATTTATTTATGTTTCTAATTAGTAAAATTATACCAACTAAAAATTATGTAATAATTAGAAGTCTTATTAAATGATTTATAATATATATATATATATATATATATATATATATATATATATATATATATATATATATATATATATATATATATATATATATATATGCAACGGTTATAAATGGAAAAAACGACTATTTATTTCTACTATAAATAACATGACTATCATATTTCTTTCTACCACAAAAGGAGGAAATTTTTTCACTTTTCAAGGTTATCAAGATCAAAATGATTTATCCAGTTGTGATTCTCGCAACTATAATGACCATAACACTTAGCTTCCTATTTTTCAATCTTACGCCAAATGTATTTTATCCTAATCTATTTTATCGCTTCTTAGTCTTGTATGAGATGATTCTTCTCCCGCTTCTGTTTTGTGCAATACATATTAAAATAAATGGATTTTAATTTTCATCTTGTTATTTTGTTTAAATTTATAGTTACAATATGTCCAACATTCCAAAGCTCAAGTTTACAGCACTTGAAGTAGTGGGAAAAACTATGTGCCATGGATGATAGATGTAAAAATGCATCTTGAGTCCATGGAAATCGCAAATGGTATATATGAAGAAGACAAGGAGAAAACACAAGTTTTTCTTCGTAAGCATATTGATGAAATGTTGAGATTTGAATATCTTGATAATACTTATCCAAGTATTCTCTGGAATCTCTTGAAAGAAAGATTTGATCATCAAAAGGAATTTATACTTTCAAAGCTAGAGATGAATGGAGAACATTGTGGTTTCAAGACTTCAAGAAAGTAAATGAATACAACGCAACTTTATTCCGAATATGTTCACAACTCAAGTATTGTGGGCAAGAAATTACTGATGAAGATATGTTGGAGAAAACTTACTCCACGTTTCATGCAACAAACGTTACCTTGATGCAACAAATATCGGTTGCAAAAGTTCACAAAATATTCTGAACTAAATGCATGCCTGCTTGTTGCAGAACAAAACAATGAGCTCTTGATGAAAAACCATGAACCTCATCCAACGGGATCAATAGCACTTCCAGAAGCAAATGCTACAAATACTGATGGCCATTGAAGCAATACACATGGACGAGGGTGTGGTCGTGGTCAAGGACGATACTGTAGCTATTTTCATCAAAACCAAAGCCATAATCATAGCCATAATTCTAGTCGTGGACAAGGTAATAATCGTTATAACATCCTGTTTCCTGTTATTTCTTATTTTCGGACCGTGAGCTGGAAGTCGATTTTGTAAAATCTTATGTCCTTAATGAGGTAATGTTTAGACCTTCCGGAAGGAGGCAATGATGGTTATGAGATCTAAACCTTTGAATTGTGTTTTGGGCCGAAGGGTAGAACGGGAAAAGTCATAGGTCGGGTTCTTGCATGAAATATGGATTTTTTTGAGAAGTTTTTAGTCGAATATATTTAGATAGGGTTGTAGAGCTTCTCAATACCTTTCCGTGGATATAGAGAAACTCGAAAATGGATTTGGAATGAAGAAGTTACGACCATTTGAAGTTAGGACGATTTTTTGGGTTAGCCACGTACGTAGGGCTTAAGTTGAGTACGCACGGCGTACTAGGGCATCCCTAGTACGCAAGGCGTAATTTGAGTACGCTGGGCGTACGCGATCAGTTCCCAAATCCTATTTTCATGGTTTGAGCCCTATTTAAGCTCCTTAACTTCCCCAAAACCATTCCATTCTCAGCCGCCACCTCTCCAACACCCTCTCTTGAAACCCTAACCCTAGATTGAACCTTGTGAGCAAAAAGAAGGTGTTGTTAGGTGCTTTGGAGTGTTCTTGGTGCATCTTGGAGAAGAAGGAACTCATTGAAGAAGTGTTGATTGCATTGGAGCTTGTAGATCCAGACTTTTTCGACATTGATCTTTCTTTTAGAGGTATAAAGATTGAATCTTGATGATAAAATTGTTACATCTAGCTAGTTCTGGGTGTTTTGAGCTTTTGGTCACCTTAAGTTAATAAAGTTTAGATCTTGAAATTTTGTAACCTTGTTATGGATAAAGTTGGAAACTTGATAGCTTCATTTTATTTACTTCTTTTTATAGTTTATTTTAGCATATTTCATTCACAATTTAGATAATTTCCATGCATATTTTCCTTTTTGTTATTTTATGACCACTTTCGGGTTCTTTCGAGTTTTGTGAGCTTAATTACAGATTTTAAGGAGACTAGCGGAGCGGGATCTTTTGGAAAGCAATTGGACTTGGAGGACAACGAGGATTTCATGCTTGATGGCTATGGAGGTGATGCATGGAGTGGGATTGTCAATTATTTGAAGGATTGGAAGAATTAAACTTTAAATTTGAAAGCCACGGGAGAATTCTTGAGTGTGCAAGATCGATGTTTGGGGAGTTTGCGGAAGTTTTGAGTGATGTGGAGAGACAAATTGGGCTCAAATTGAAGAAATATTGAAGAGAAATGGGCTAGAAGCAGATTGGATTCGAACTGGGCCAATGGATTAGCTGTGGGGGCCCAAGACTTGAAGAAGCCCAAATATTTCCGTCGAAGTCACGCGGCCCGCGTAAGATTCCCCGCGGCCCGCGTGGATTCCTGACAAGGGCAATTTCGGGATTTTACTTAGAGCTCTATATTGGGAAGGTTGGTGTGCCTCTTTAGCCTTATCTTGGAGGTCCGATTTTGAGACTTTCTCTCTGGAGTTTGGAGCACTTTTGAAGGCCAAGAACCCTCAAGAACTTCACCATTTCATCTCTTAATTCTTGCTAAATGTTTGGTACAATCTTCTCTAACTTTATTTCTTTGAGTTTAGCCATGCTTGGCTAAACTAATCTTGGTTGACTTTTGTTGAATCCTTTGAACTTTTGTTGAATATTGAAGAATCCATGAACATGTTCTTAAATCTTTATGGGAATGTTTTGTGTTTTAACATCTTATCACTACTTGTATGTTTTTATTCATGAGTTTAAATGTGTTTGTGGTGATTAGTTGGCTAATTTCTTGATTAAGTAAAGGATCTTCAAATTAGCAAGCAACAAGTGATTCTTGTGTTAGTTTTACTTCACACAATCATAAAAACATTTCCTCCAACATGGTGGTGAAAGCATTTGACCCCTCTTGGATTTGGTGACTTTTTGGTTCTTAATGCTAGTTGACTTTCACTAATTACATGCTTAATGGAAATTGTGACTTTGACTAAGGAAATTGTTATGAGCTTCTCTAACCATTTTAACAACTAAGAAAAGTCTAGGTAATCTCAAGCTTCTTGGATTACTATAGCCAAATTAAGGATTTAAATCAAGTATTGCACCATTGGATTCTAATGATATGTTCATCAAAAGTCAAAGTGAGGAAACCTTAAGTCAACCATCTTTCTCTTATTGATTTCACATCAAATTCTTATTTTTGCCAAATTATTCATTTAAGTTCTAGTTTAATTCTAGTTTTAGTTTAAGTATTTCAAAAATATCAAAACCCCCATTTTTATTTTATTGTCATTTTAGAAGTACTGTTGCAAAAAGATTTTCCATAGAGTTATAAATTGAACCAATCTCCGTGGATCGACCCCTTTACCACTATACACTATTTTAGTGTAAAAGATTTAGGGTTATTTATTTTTGTTGGCCTCGACAACCACCAAATTTTGGCGCCGTTGCCGGGGATTGGTTTATATTTAATCAGTTTGTTTCTCTATGCCCAGATCTCAGCGTACAGGTGACTTGATTTACAACCCAAAAATTGAAAAAGAAGCAAGGCGTTTGGCGAAGGAAAAACGAATTGAACGTGGTCAAACTTCTAATCCTCACGGGGATCCGGAGGTTGAACCCGTTTCATCAAGCGATACGGAACCCGATTCTAGTCCCGACCCTCGCCAAGAAATTCCCGAAACACCACCTCTACAACAAAATCCACCAATTATTGAACCAATTGCAATGGCGGACGGAGGAGAAGTTCCCGAAAGAACTTTGAGGCAAATGATGGAAACCGATGTTACACAAACTCCAACCGGCATCAATTACCCGGTTTTGGAAGGAGGTTCGGAATTGAAGTCAAGTTTAGTCCATCACCTCCCGATTTTTCATGGATTGGAGAACGAAGACCCGCATAAGCACTTGAAGATGTTCCACATTATTTGCACTAGTATGAAGCCACAAGGGTCAACCGATGACCAAATCAAGCTAAGGGCATTCCCCTTTTCATTGGCCGATAGAGCAAAAGATTGGTTATTCTATCTTCCCTCGGGGCAATCAACTCATGGACCGACATGGCAAGAGCTTTTCTTGATAAGTTCTATCCCGCTTCAAGAGTCTCAAGTCTTAGAAATGAGATTTGTGGAATCCGCCAAGGTCAAAATGAGACTTTTCATGATTATTGGGAGAGGTTCAACAACTTGTGCTATAGTTGCCCACAACACCAAATTCCGGAACAACTCCTCATTCAACACTTCTATGAGGGATTGTTGCCAATGGAGAGAAGACTAGTCGATGCCTCAAGTGGTGGTGATGTCTTTAGTAAAACTCCACAACAAACAAGACAACTTTTCAACACCATAGCCGCAAATTCCCAACACTTTGGCCCGCGCCAAGATATGAAGAGAGAAACTCAACAAAAAGTCAATGAGGTGGGAACATCAAGCCTCGAATCTCAGATCAAAGATCTAACTTCCGTTGTCCAAAAGCTAGCCATGGGACAAACTCCACAAGTGATGGTTTGTGGAATATGTGCAACAATGGGACATCCTACGGATATGTGTCCCATTCTCCAAGAAGATGTGGAACATGTAAATGCCACGGGAGAGTTCCAAAACTATCATAACAAGCCATCCGGTTACCAAAATGCATATAATTCAAGTTGGAAGCCAAATCCCAACATGAACTACAACCCAAGACCATTGCCTCAAAATGCATTGGTTAAACCATCCTATCCACCACCACAACCTCACTACCAACATCCACAACCACGCTATCAATCCAAAACACACCCCCCACATCACCAACAACCTCCTCAATCCCAACCAAGTAGCTCCGGAATGTCTCTCGAAGACATTGTCAAATCCTTAGCCACTAGTACCCAACAATTCCAAAAAGAAACAAGAACTAGTATCTCCAACCTTGAAGCACAAATGGGAGATATAGTTACATCCATAAGCAAGTTGGAGTCCCGTGGGAAGTTGCCTTCTCAAACCGAAAAGAACCCAAATGTCAATGTGGTGGCCTTGAGAAGTGGCAAACAAGCCGGAGAGAGTAGTTCAAAGAAGAAGCCAAGAGATGAAGAGGAAGAAATAGAAGTTATTCCCGTTGAAGGACCTATAGTCAAGAACGATGCACAAGCCGGAGTTCCAAAGAAGACTACTCCTCTAGTAACACCCATAGCCACTCAACCGCCATTCCCCTCCCGACTTGCGACTTCGAAAAAGAACATGGAGGAGAAAGAGATTTTGGACACCTTTCGAAAGGTGGAAGTAAACATCCCTCTACTTGATGCAATCAAGCAAATCCCGAGATATGCAAAGTTTTTGAAAGAACTTTGTACCAACAAAAGGAAGTTGAAGGGGAATGAGAAAATTTTGATGAATGAAAACGCATCCGCGGTTTTACAAAGGAAACTTCCGCCCAAATGCAAAGATCCCGGAATGTTCACGGTTCCTTGCAAGATTGGAGATGTCACTTTTAGTAGTGCTATGCTTGATCTTGGTGCCTCTATCAATGTCATGCCCTATTCGGTGTATGAATCATTGAATGTCGGACCCTTAAGTGAAACCGGTGTCATAATCTCTCTTGCGGATAAATCAAGTGTCTTTCCTAGAGGTGTTTTGGAAGATGTCCTAGTGCAAGTGAACCAATTGGTCTTCCCGGCGGATTTCTATGTGATTGATCTAGATGAGCAAGTGTCCTCCAAATCGGCTTTAATCTTGCTTGGGAGACCGTTTTTGAAAACGGCTAGAACAAAGATTGATGTATATGCGGGAAGTTTGACAATGGAGTTTGATGGTGAAACAATAAGCTTTAATATCTATGATGCTATGAGATATCCTAGTGACGTTTCATCTATGTACTTTGTAGATGTTGTTGAGCCACTGACCCAAGAATTGTTCGAGTTGTCTAATGGCGATGTGTTGGAAATGATTTTAAGCAAAGGATTTGATTTTGGGAAGCTAGTCGAGCAATTAAAGTTTTACTCCTTGGATCCGGAGGTTGAGAAGTTGGTCAATAATTTAGAGGTGAAGAAATCCACAAGATTTGATGTCAAGCAAATTGAGTTGACCCCAACCCATACGAAGTTGTCTCCATCCCTTGTTCAACCACCCGAATTGGAATTAAAGGTCCTGCCTCAACATTTGAAGTATGCTTACTTGGGCAAGAATGAGACTCTTCCGGTCATCATTTCGACTCATCTAACCGAATTTGAGGAAGAGCAACTCCTCAAGGTGTTGAAGGAACACAAGGAAGCCATGGGTTGGACGATTGCGGATATCAAAGGTTTGAGTCCCTCCACTTGTATGCACAAAATCTTGATGGAGGATGAATGCAAGCCGAGTCGGGATGCGCAAAGAAGGTTGAACCCGCCTATGATGGAAGTTGTAAAGAAAGAGATTTTGAAGCTACTTGATGTGGGGATGATCTATCCAATCTCGGATAGCAAATGGGTGAGCCCGGTGCAAGTCGTTCCCAAGAAGACGGGAATCACGGTGGTCGAGAACAACAAAGGTATGATGGTCCCCACCCGTGTGCAAAACGGGTGGAGAGTATGTATTGACTACCGCAAACTCAATGCAAGCACAAGAAAGGATCATTTTCCATTGCCTTTCATCGACCAAATGTTAGAAAGGTTGGCCGGGAAATCTCACTATTGTTGTCTAGACGGGTATTCCGGTTTTCACCAAATCCCGGTGGCACTGGAAGACCAAGAAAAGACAACATTTACATGTCCATTTGGCACTTTCGCATACCGGAGAATGCCATTTGGATTGTGTAACGCCCCAGCCACTTTCCAACGTTGCATGGTTAGTATCTTTTCCGAATATGTCGAAAACATAATTGAGGTTTTTATGGATGACTTTACGGTATATGGGAACTCGTTTCAAGAATGTTTGACCAATCTCACCAAAATTTTGAAAAGATGCATTGAAACAAATTTGGTTTTAAACTTTGAGAAATGTCATTTCATGGTGAGTCAAGGTCTCATTTTGGGTCACATTGTGTCTGAAAAAGGAATTGAGGTAGATAAGGCCAAGATCGATGTTATTCAAAGCTTACCTTACCCGACTTGTGTTCGGGAAGTTCGTTCTTTTTTGGGCCATGCAGGTTTCTACCGACGATTCATCAAGGACTTTTCAAAGATAACAAGACCAATGTGCCAACTCTTGCAAAAGGAGACCGATTTCGAGTTCAATGAGGCGTGCAAAGAAACTTTCGACAAGCTCAAGGAATTGCTTACATCCGCCCCCATCATACAAGCACCGAATTGGGATCTCCCTTTCGAGATCATGTGTGATGCAAGCAATTATGCTATCGGCGCCGTTTTGGGTCAAAAGAATGGAAGAGCCTCCCACGTGATCTATTATGCATCAAGGACACTAGACAATGCTCAAAGCAACTATTCCACCACGGAGAAGGAGCTATTAGCCATAGTGTTTGCTTTGGAGAAGTTTCGACAATACCTACTTGGCACCAAAGTTATAGTGTATTCGGATCATGCGGCTCTCAAGTACTTGATGACAAAGAAAGATGCAAAGCCAAGACTCATCCGGTGGATCTTATTATTGCAAGAATTTGATTTGGAAATCCGAGACAAAAGTGGATGCGAGAACCTTGTTGCCGACCACTTAAGTCGGATCACTTCAAATGAAACTCCTCTCCCTTTACGGGACGAGTTTCCGGATGAGCATCTCTTTTCCCTTATTCAATCTACTCCTTGGTATGCTGATATCGTTAACTTTTTGGTCACAAAAAGGTATCCCGACACATTCTCACATGCTCAAAAAGACAAGCTCAAAAGTGATGCAAAATACTATGTGTGGGATGAGCCTTATTTGTGGAAACATTGTCCCGATCAAATCATTAGGCGATGTGTACCCCAACAAGAGCATCAATCCATTTTACAATTTTGTCATGAATTTGCTTGTGGGGGACACTTCGGACCTAGCCGAACTTTGAGAAAGGTTCTTGAATGTGGATTATTTTGGCCAACCATGTCACGCGATTGTTATATGTTTTGTAAAAGTTGTGAACGGTGCCAAAGGACGGGAAACATTTCACAAAAAAATCAAATGCCACAAAATCCAATCCTTGTTTGTGAAATTTTTGACGTATGGGGGATTGATTTTATGGGCCCATTTCCCGTCTCGTTTGGCAACGTTTACATATTGCTCGCGGTTGACTATGTCTCTAAATGGGTTGAGGCCAAAGCCACAAGATCGGATGATGCCAAAACGGTTATCGACTTTTTAAAATCTAATGTCTTTGTGAGATTTGGTGTGCCTAGGGCTTTGATTAGCGATAGGGGGACGCATTTTTGCAATAAGATGATGGAGGCCTTGCTGAAAAAGTACAATGTGACCCATCGTGTCTCTACCGCCTACCACCCTCAAACGAACGGTCAAGCGGAAGTCTCAAATCGTGAGGTGAAGAGTATTTTAGAGAAAACAGTGAATCCGACAAGGAAAGATTGGAGTCTAAGGCTTGATGATGCCTTATGGGCCTATCGGACCGCTTACAAGACCCCGATAGGAATGTCACCCTTTAGGTTGGTTTTCGGAAAGTCATGTCATCTACCCGTCGAATTAGAGCACCGCGCATTTTGGGCGGTCAAGCAATGTAATTACAATATTGATGAGGCGGGGAGACATAGGAAACTTCAACTCCAAGAGTTGGAAGAATTGAGAAACGACTCCTATGAAAACACAAGGATTTATAAGGAGAAGACGAAGCTCTTCCACGACAAGTCCATCACCCGGAAGCATTTTGAACCGGGGCATAGGGTCTTACTTTACCATTCACGATTGAAGTTATTTCCAGGCAAGCTAAGGTCAAGATGGATTGGACCTTTTGTTGTGATAAAGACTTTTGACCATGGGGCGGTGGAAATCCAAAGTGAAGAAACGGGACAAATCTTCAAAGTCAATGGGCACCGATTGAAGCCATTCTATGAAGGTTTTAATGCAAATGCTCTTGAAATCATCCATTTGGATGTCCCGGTGTGTTGAATCAAGCTAGAAGGACGTCTCGCCAAAGACGTTAATGAAGGGCATTTTTGGAAAGCATTATGCTTTCACTTTTTCCGGATCCAAATAAATCATTTTTCAACGCGTTTTCGGGATTTTGAAAAATAAATTTTTGAAAGGTTTCACCTCTCACTCCCCGTTTTGTTCCCAATTTTGTCAAATTTTTGAAACCGGGCCTTATGGGGATCGTTTCGTTTAAAAAAAAAAAAAAAAAAAAAATCATTTTTGAGGTGCAGGAACGACCCGCGGCCCGCGTGGCTTTGCGGCTTAGTGTTTGCGCGGCCCGCGTAGATCAAGGGTCAGACAGAGTACAGCACCCGCGGCCAGCCCGCGGCCCGAGTCCCTCCCGCGTTAAAGATCAGAAGTTTTTCAGACGTTAGACGCGGCCAGCCCGCGACCCGAGCCTTGCCCGCGTGAGTGTTCGAGGCCTTGCAAATTTTTGGGCCATTCAGTTCCCGCGGCCGGCACGCGGCCCGCGCCCTGCCCGCGTGGTTGGTCGAATGACATTTTTTTTTGAGCTGTTGACTGCTTTGACTTTTGTTGACTAAGGGGTTTAATGAGTTGACCAACATTGACCGGGTTTGACCTTTCTTGACCATGGATTAAACATGTCCAGCACTCTTCTTCTTCATTCTAACCTAACAAATTCTACCATTCACTCTCAAGAACACCATAACCCACTCCTCACAAAAATCCCTTTTCCCGGAGTTCTACCGGTCGGAATCTCGCGAGACCACCGCCATTCTTCGCCATTTTTCATCCTCTACAAACCCCACCCAAATTCCGGTCCGATCTGTGGCCGGAATTCCGGGCGCCACCACCACCCACCACCACCTTCTTTCGCATTTTCCGGCCAACTCCGGCCACCATTGGAGATTCCGAGCACGAGGTTTTGTTTCTCTCATCAAGGGCTTTCTAACCATACCCATCTTTTCCCAAAAACTCACGAAAAATTTCCGACCAATTCCGGGTGCCGCCACTCTAAAGAGCAAAATTTGTGGGGTTGTTTTAGCGATTAAAGCGTCAAATACGGAGCAAAATTTGTACGCTTGGGGTGTGTCTTGACGAAATATTTTTGGTGGCACTTATTCATCCCGGGTCTAAGAAAATTGGGTACTTTCATTCCTTTATCTTGATTATTTGCATCTTGATTACCCATTAGTTGTTGGAATTGTGTGGTCTTTGGTGTCATTTGAAGATTATTGTTGATAAAATTTTGTCCCGGATAATGTCTAAACGTGCCAAAACGGGGACGGGAGCTACTTCCTCTAAAGGTGGATCAAAAGGAAAATCCAAGGATCCCCCGTTTCGTTTGTTGAATCGCGAGGACCGCACAACATATGATTTTCTCGTTTCGAACAAACGTCAAGTCAAGTCAACAAAATTCCTCCATAGGGAATCTTTTGCTAGTCTTGGGGTACTCGATGGAGTCCAAGCGTTATTTAACAATATTGGATGGGGCCAATTCCTCTACAACCGCGCCGCCACCTATGTTGAACCAACCTTCGAATTTCTCGCCACATTCAATCCCGGAGAGGAAGGCGAAACCGTCGCCTTCCAAATGCTCGGCGAGAAACGATCCTTACCATATCGGGTGGTGAACGCCCTGATGGGCACTCCAGTGGACAATCTATATCACCAACAAGACCCATGGCCCGGGAACTTCAATGAACATCACTTTTGGCAGCAAATTACCAACGAGCCACAATACTCATCGTCTTCGTCAAAGGCCTCCTCCATAATTCACCCATGTTTGCGCCTAGCGCATCGAGTACTCACATGCACCATTTTTGCCCGCTCCGAAGTGGGACAAATTTCAAAGGCGGAATTATTTTTTCTTTGGTGCATGACTCGTGAGAATGGTCCGCGGCCGGATTTTGCCTCCTTTTTCTTCACCAAATGTTACAACCTCACAACTATGGACAAAGGAGACATTTTCATTGGGGGATTGATCACCCTCATTGCATCTCGGCCACCGCTTCAACTTCATCTCTCCACTCTTCCATTCGAGAAGGCTTCCGGCCCCTTTAGCCTTGACGGCCACGCCCTCCGCCGAATGCAACTCGTCCGGGATTCGGTCGTTGGTCCCATGTGGATTCTTGACAACCAACCATACCTCATTCTCCCCCACGAGTATATAGGGAGTTTCGACCCAACTGACCCCGATCAATGGATCATTCCATCCGACTACCCTCCTCCTATAGATGATGAAGATGGCCAGTTTCAGCCTCCACAACATTTTGCCGAGCCTCAATATCAGCCGCAGCAGCAGGGGGGACACGAAGTCCCACCATATTTCCCCCCTACGTTCTTTGACCAATTCGCCACAATGTTCTCCACGGTGCAGCGCATCGACACCCAAACGCAAGAGAACACGAGAGCCATACAAGATGTGGTGACCCGCGTTGATCGATTGGAGCAGTCCTTCCCGCCCACTTCCCGCCAGATCCAGGATATGTGGGACTACCACTATCGCCACGGGCATTTCCCGCCGCCCGACCCTCCGATTTAGGTCATTTCCGCCCTTTCCTTAAGCATTGAGGACAATGCTTGTTCTTAAGCTTGGGGTGGGGCATTTCCCTTTTCTTTTACTTTTTCATGCATTTTTTAACTAGGTTGCATAACATTTTAGTTTTAAGCTAATTTGCATTCATTTTTCTTTTTTTTCTTTTTTTATAAAATTCCAAAAAGATTTTATTTTCTTCTTTTTTACTTTCTATTTTTGCATAACATTTAGCTTAGGGCATTAGCATTCATGCATTTTTGTTATCTGTTTATTCTCACCCCCCTTGGATGTCATGGAACAGGTTCATAGTTATTGTATCATTATTGGTCCAGGATCTTGTTGCTATCTCACCCATCGAACCGGGACCACTAGCTGCAGTTTGGGATTTCATACTTGGGATCAGATGCTGGAAGCTTAAAGGGGTAAGTGATCATGACCAGGTAGTTTCATGAAGAATTATGCATACAATACTAACAGCTTTAGGATATACTATAGCAATGGATGTTCTTACCCTTGCGGTCACTACCGCTGAGAGGATCACACTTGATCATGTTTGAACCGTTAAGATGAAGCACTGGTGCTTGTCCCCGAGTAGAATCCATATCCGGTCTCTTTACATCACCATATCTTTTTGCGATTTTCTTAGGATCTTAGAGAGTCTTTTAGTCCGCATATGGACATTTTCATTATTTTTGAAAAATTGCAAGTTTGAAAAGGAGCTTACATTACATCTTTATGCTCCACACATGGTCATTTTCACACTTAGACCATTCGGATTATATTATTACCCTCTCGGTTCCACTTACATACTCTTGGGAACCAAATTTTGAGTCAAAATGTTTTGAATCTTAAAAAAAAAAAAAAAAAAAAAATAAAAAAAATAAAAAAAATTCAAGCTGCAATAATCGTAGATAGGTGACCGGTTCAATTATTGAACAAATTTTCCTACATTTTGGTCACCCGGCGTTTGATATTCATTTATTTAAGATTGTCTTATTGTATATAGATCGAGTTGTTGTTTTTTTCGCAAATTGATGATGTTAGAGAGACTGTCGAGTCGGATACTACAGGAGGTTTGGGCCAACACTAAGTGAACCGATTCCTACAACGGTGCCCGAGCGATTAAACCTAATTACACATGAGAGTAGCCGGCAGACGTGAGATCAGAGTGTACACTTAAAAGAAGAGCTCCACACGAGCCCATCCAACTGCTTTCTCCCTACTACAGATGTTCTTCATTGTATGCATGTTCCATTGGGCTGCGACTGCTCATCCCTCCTTACTCACCTAAAGGAGTTGTCCTAGCTGTGGTTTATGGTCCCATTGTCATCAGATGAAAAATTCGTGAGGTAATAGCAAGATCAATTCTGACCATGTTGACTAACAGTGATCAGGTTCCGCGGTTCTATCCATTCTTTTTATTTTCCCTAGGATAGTTCATCCCGAGTTCATTTTAGTCTTGTCTTACTTGAGGACAAGTAAGGTTTAAGCTTGGGGTGATTTGATAGCTTCATTTTATTTACTTCTTTTTATAGTTTATTTTAGCATATTTCATTCACAATTTAGATAATTTCCATGCATATTTTCCTTTTTGTTATTTTATGACCACTTTCGGGTTCTTTCGAGTTTTGTGAGCTTAATTACAGATTTTAAGGAGACTAGCGGAGCGGGATCTTTTGGAAAGCAATTGGACTTGGAGGACAACGAGGATTTCATGCTTGATGGCTATGGAGGTGATGCATGGAGTGGGATTGTCAATTATTTGAAGGATTGGAAGAATTAAACTTTAAATTTGAAAGCCACGGGAGAATTCTTGAGTGTGCAAGATCGATGTTTGGGGAGTTTGCGGAAGTTTTGAGTGATGTGGAGAGACAAATTGGGCTCAAATTGAAGAAATATTGAAGAGAAATGGGCTAGAAGCAGATTGGATTCGAACTGGGCCAATGGATTAGCTGTGGGGGCCCAAGACTTGAAGAAGCCCAAATATTTCCGTCGAAGTCACGCGGCCCGCGTAAGATTCCCCGCGGCCCGCGTGGATTCCTGACAAGGGCAATTTCGGGATTTTACTTAGAGCTCTATATTGGGAAGGTTGGTGTGCCTCTTTAGCCTTATCTTGGAGGTCCGATTTTGAGACTTTCTCTCTGGAGTTTGGAGCACTTTTGAAGGCCAAGAACCCTCAAGAACTTCACCATTTCATCTCTTAATTCTTGCTAAATGTTTGGTACAATCTTCTCTAACTTTATTTCTTTGAGTTTAGCCATGCTTGGCTAAACTAATCTTGGTTGACTTTTGTTGAATCCTTTGAACTTTTGTTGAATATTGAAGAATCCATGAACATGTTCTTAAATCTTTATGGGAATGTTTTGTGTTTTAACATCTTATCACTACTTGTATGTTTTTATTCATGAGTTTAAATGTGTTTGTGGTGATTAGTTGGCTAATTTCTTGATTAAGTAAAGGATCTTCAAATTAGCAAGCAACAAGTGATTCTTGTGTTAGTTTTACTTCACACAATCATAAAAACATTTCCTCCAACATGGTGGTGAAAGCATTTGACCCCCCTTGGATTTGGTGACTTTTTGGTTCTTAATGCTAGTTGACTTTCACTAATTACATGCTTAATGGAAATTGTGACTTTGACTAAGGAAATTGTTATGAGCTTCTCTAACCATTTTAACAACTAAGAAAAGTCTAGGTAATCTCAAGCTTCTTGGATTACTATAGCCAAATTAAGGATTTAAATCAAGTATTGCACCATTGGATTCTAATGATATGTTCATCAAAAGTCAAAGTGAGGAAACCTTAAGTCAACCATCTTTCTCTTATTGATTTCACATCAAATTCTTATTTTTGCCAAATTATTCATTTAAGTTCTAGTTTAATTCTAGTTTTAGTTTAAGTATTTCAAAAATATCAAAACCCCCATTTTTATTTTATTGTCATTTTAGAAGTACTGTTGCAAAAAGATTTTCCATAGAGTTATAAATTGAACCAATCTCCGTGGATCGACCCCTTTACCACTATACACTATTTTAGTGTAAAAGATTTAGGGTTATTTATTTTTGTTGGCCTCGACAACCACCAAAACTTTATCCATCTAAACATTATTTTGATTCATATATGAAATTTGGAGACTTGGACTTAATGGATAAAGTTGAAGAAGATGCACTTTTGGGTCCCTTTTATGACTTAAATACTAGATATGGTTTGTTGGGACCATTCTAATGGATAAAGTTGGGCGTACTAAGCCATCCCATGTAAGCGGGGCGTAAGTTTAGTACGCAGCGCGTAGTCAACCAACCTTGGACTTTGACTTTTGTTGACTTCGTTGACCGTTGACTTTTGACCAAATTTTACTTTAGGTCAAACTTGAGGGTTTTGATTGGTGATTAATATTTTATATGGTTCTGATGTTAGTGGATCCGCGGGAGTAAGCAGTGTAGCAGGGAGCATATCACGGTGTTCACGGGTTTCTTCATTTCAGGTGAGTTTCGCCTCATTGTACCGTGGGTCAAAGGAACCAATGTCAGCCCACTAGTTTTGGTTATTTGTTAGTAGAAGGATGCCTTAGGGACTGTATATAGTCATGTATGATCGAATGAGGACTCTTGGTCTAGAATCTCTTACCTGTTCCTTGTTTGGTTGTGGTTCTAGAGTAGGACCACCTATCAGGGTGGCTATCTCACCTCTTAATATATACGGTCATGGATTCCTTGGATTGTTGATACTTCAGATGTTGCTATGCTATAGTGATCTATTAGATCGGTATCCTGGTATATAGGATGTTGCTATGCTGTAGTGATCTACTAGATCGGTATCCTGGTATGTAGGATGTTGTTATGCTATAGTGCACTGTTGGATATGTATGTTATATGTACTTGCTGGTTATCATCTAGTGGAGTTCCCTAGGAACTGTCTGTGGTCATGTAGGATAGCCCGAGAACTCTTGATCTAGGCTTTCTTGGCTATTCCTTGTTTGGGGTTGGCTCTAGAGTAGGATCATCTATTCGGGTGGCTATATCACCGCTGGCTACTTATGGTTACACATTTCATGGACGTTAGCTGGTAGTAGGACTCTATGATGTGAGAGGATTAGTAGGCGGTAGTGAGGGTATGAATTTTGTTTTCCTGTATTAAATTCCTGCTTGATCCATGTTTGTTTATATGTCGACATATGGTAGTGGTGGGTTGAGGCGGTCCCGCTTTGTGCTGTTGGCCAAGATACCAAGTGTTGGCTGGTTGTACGCCGAAGGCACGAAGGCTCTGGAGGAGCGGTTTGGTTAAGGCGGTAGGCCAACAAACCCTGGGCATTCCAACCCGATGATTGATTGGGACCGAGGGTATTCCATCCCGAGGATGACTGGACCCGTTGTATACTGGCATTCCAAACTAGGGTATTCCATCCCGAGGATGACTGGACCCGGAGGTTGATTGGGCATGGGTATTCCAACCCGATGGTTGATTGGACCCGACATGCTTGTTTGTATATGTTATTTGTTTGTGTGGTGGTATTTTGGGGGAAACTCACTGAGCTTTGTGCTTACCCAAATGCTTATTGTTTCAGGTATCATTGGTTTTCTCGGGAAGGCGAAGGTGTGACTATACACATTCATCAGCAACAATGAAGACTCCCCGTTTTAAATATTACTCTGAAATTATTATAAATGTATTTAGAATAAACGTTTTCTTAATCTTTGTTTTATAATTGGGAGGATTTACTTAAATAAAAATGAAAATTTTTGGTTGTGGAAATGGGATGTTACAATCGTGGTCATGGATAGAAAAGGAATAATTACCAATCTTCAGAAAGAAACAATGTCCATACCCAAGACAAGGCCAAAGTGGCAAGGCAGGATGCTGGGACATCACAGAAATCTGATGGTTCATGTTATAGATGTGGTAGCACGGGCCATTGGTCAAGGACCTGTCGCATACCTGCACATCTTTGTCAACTTTATAAATAGTCCATTAAATGAAAAAGAAAAGAATCAAACCTCATTGATAATGTTGAATGCACTCCGCTAACTATTGCTAATTTATGTAATGACATGGAAGACATAAACTAAAAATTTCTATTATTTTTCTAGTAAACCTGTTTTTCCTTCCTTTGTTTTTTATGTAATGTATTTCCTACAATAAATGAAGTTTCTTTATAATAACTATTATGATTATGTTTATTGGCCTATTATTTCTTTCATATGTGAAGTTTAATATGAGTCCAATTGGAGCACAACAACAAGAAAAGGTTGGAGATCTTTGTATAGCAAAGAGTGGTAGTACGTGTACTATTCTGAAATCAAAGAAATATTTTAAGAAATTAGTACTAACAAAAACAATCATAGATACAATAATAGGTCCTGCAGACTTGATAGAGGGAACTGGGAAAACCCATTTTATATTACCAAATAATACAAGCTTTTTTTAATAGAAAATGCCTTATTTTCTCCAAAGTCTAATAGGAACTTACTAAGTTTCAATGACAAATAGTTCAAAGGATATGAGAAAAAAACCGTTACTATTGAAAATAAAAAATATATGTATATTGTAGACAAAAACCAAGTGCTTGAAAAACTACCAACACTTGGTTCTGGTCTTCTATACATATATACATATGATTGAATCAAATATGGTAGTCAAAGAAAAACATTATGATCCTAGGACATTCATTTTATGGCATGATAGGTTGGGCCACCTAGGATTAACAATGATGCGAAGGATAATTGAGAATTTGTGTGGGCATCCACTAAATGACCAGAAGTTCCCTCAATCCAGTAGCATACGACCAAGTACATCTTGTTCCCTTGGAAAGTTAATTATGAAACATTCTCCAACGAAAGTTGAAAGGGAGTCGCCTAGATTTCTAGAAAGAATTCAAGGTGATATATGAGGACCAATTCATCCACTATTTGGACCATTTATATACTTTATGGTCCTAATAGATGCATCCAACAAATGATCTCATGTTTGCCTATTATCAACTCGTAATATGGCATTTTCAAAGTTTCTTGCTTAAATTATTAAATTAAGAGCACATTTCCCTAATTATATTATCAAAAGGGTGAGAGTTGATAATGTTGGTGAATTTACTTCACAAGCATTTAATGACTACTATATGTTTGTAGGAATTGTTGTTGAACATCTAGTTGCTCATGTACACACACACAAAATGGTTTATATGAATCACTGATTAAACGTCTCTAGCTAATAGCTAGACTATTGATAATGAGGACCAAACTTCCTGTTTCTATTTGGGGCCATGCAATGTTACATGTTGGATCATTGATATGCACGAGACCAAGTTCATATCATATATTTTCTTCCCTACAACTTTCTTTTGGTCAAGAGCCAAATATATCATATTTGAGAATTTTTGGGTGTGCAGTATATGTCCCCATTGCACCACCACAACAGACAAAAATGGGTCCTCAAAGAAGGCTGGGAATATGTGTTTGTTGTGAGTCAGTCTCTATTATAAGATATCTTGAACCTTTAACATGTAATGTTTTCACGGCAATCCTAGCTGATTACCAATTTGATGAGGCAAATTTCCGATCATTAGGAGGAGAACAAAAAATTATAGAAAAGGATGTTTCATGGCATGAGCCTTCTTTATCATATCTTGGCCCTCACACAAAGCAATGTGAAATGGAAGTTCAAAATATAATGCATTTCCAAGAAATGGCAAACCAATTTACTAATGCATTTACTGACACGAAAAGGGTGACTAAATCATATATACCAGCTATTAATGTTCCAACTCGAATTGAAATTCCATATTGACAATCTGATGATAAAGTCACTCAAGAGTCTAAAACACGACTGAAGCGTAGAAGACCATTTGGTTTTAAGGATAAGAACCTACCTAAAAGAAGAGTATCATAAAATGCAATAGATCATGAGGAAAGTGTTCTTGGAGAAACACAAAATATCAAAATTCCCCTAGGAAAGGAAGATGTTGCACTAAATTATTGTAAAAAAATAGAATATGTGACCAAAATGAAACTGATAATATAAGTGCAATATTTTCTTATTTAGTTGCATGTGATATTACGAATGAAGATCCTGAACCACAATCTGTGAGTGAATGTCAAAGAAGAAATGATTGGGCTAAATGGAAGGAGGCTATGCAAGTTGAATCAAAATTTTCTTAACAAGAGAAGGTTTTTAGGGCCATTATCCTCATACCTGGAGTTCTGAAAACCATTAGGGTATAGATTCGTACGAAAAATAAATAGAAAGACGAAATTGTAAGATACAAGGCTATGCTTGTGGCTCAAGATTTCTCTCAGACACTTGTAATTGATTATGAGAAAACTTATTCACCGGTAATGGATGCAACCACTTTTAGGTATTTAATCAGCTTAAGAGTCTCTGAAAATTTAGAGATGCGTCATATGGATGTTGTTACAACTTACTTGTATGGATCACTTGATAATGATATCTATATGAAAATCCCGGAAGGATTTAAAATGCTTGAAGCATTAAGTGCAAAACTGAAAGAAATGTGTTCTATAAAATTACAAAGATCTTTGTATGGGTTAAAGCAATCTGGATGCATGTGGTACAATCGTTTAAGCTATTATTTGACAAGTAAAGGTTATAAAAGTAACACTATTTCTATATGCGTATTTATTAAGAAAACAACATTTGGGTATGTGATTATAGTGGTCTATGTTGGTGATCTAAACATCATTGGAACGAATAAAGAAATCCTTGAAGTGATTGAACTTTTAAAGAAAAAATTTGAAATAAAAGCTCTTGGAAAAACCAAATATTGTATTGGTTTGCAGATTGAGCATATGTCTAACAGAATACTTGTGCATCAATCAAATTATATAGAAAGAGTCTTGAAACGTTTCAATATGGCCAATGTCAATCCTTTAAGCACCCCAATGGTTGTTAGATCATTGAATATTGACAAAGATCCACTTCGTTCCCGTGAAGAAAATGAAGAAGTTCTTGGTCCAGAAGTACCATATCTAAATGAAATTGGGGATCTTATGTATCTTACCAATTGCACTAGACCCGATATTTCTTTTACTGTAAACTTGCTAGCAAGGTTCAGTTCATCCCCAACAAAAAGACATTGGAATGGGATTAAGCATATTTTTCGATACCTTCAAGGAACTACTGGTTTAGGGTTATTTTATCCTAATGATTCAAAATAAGGTTTGATTGGTTATGCAGATGCAGGCTATTTACTAATCCTCATAAAGCTAGATCTCAAACTGGATACGTATTAATAAACGGAGGCACTGCAATTTCCTAGCGCTCTCAAAAGAAAACACTTGTACCCACATCCTCAAATCATGTTGAGTCCAATGTGTTCCATGACGTGTTTAGTGGGCCTTGCGACCCACTTACATGTTAATTTGAGCCTAAGTTATGGACAATATGTTTATTAGGCTTTTGTGGCCCATATACATGTCTATTGGGCCCAAATTACCTTTTTACATGTTATTGGGCCTTCGTGGTCCATTTACATGCTAATTGGGCTTGGAATGGAATTCATGTGCTTGTGATCATAACCATACCGTTGCGTAATCATTTAACGTCGTATACTAATATAAATATGTACCCTTTTAAATTAAAAAACATACAACATATACGTAAACATTAAACATAGTACGAAAAGGGGTTGAGAATCTAGTGAGACATGTCGGTTGGCACCACTGAGTGTACAATCGTAGCCTGTAGTTATAATCAGAGTTTGCTGGATGGAAAGCAGGAGTTTGTGTATAGATCTATACGGGGTGACCCCCCACGCCTTAGCAGTTCGCTACAACTTGACTAGGCCAGTCTAGGGCGACAACATCCTAATTCAAGACCGGCATTTGGAAAAATACCAAGACAGGCGACCTAGTCATTATCATGCATGGTTATAAAGGCTCATATAGGGAGTCAATACCAAAAGTTTAACCTTTTAAAGATAAAACTCTTTGAGGGTGTCAATACAAAACACTTATTTAACGATACAAGAATCTAGACGTTGTTGTAAAACAGAAAATATCGGATTTTCTGGGGAAATTATTCATATATACTTATCATTTATTCAAAATACAATGAATCTAAACTACATTCATATAAGTTGTAACTATGAAATTCACACATGCATTTATACTTGATTTTCACATCATTTTCAGACAATTTACAAAAAATATCGGATTTTCTGGGTTTTTACGAAAGATACAAAGGCTTTTATTCAAACATACTTATGAACTCACAAACATTATATATGTTGACCGTTTTCAAAATAATATGTATTCTCAGGTAATCGTTAAGCTGGAAGATATGCAAATGTGTTTGATTTCATTTATGTAACATCACTTATCGTACCTTGAACAATTAGAACTTATGTATTTTAACAATGTACTTGATGTGAACTATGTTGGTTGTATTATGTAATGTTGGTGATGAATGTGTTATGCTTCATGTATATTCATTGTGATGATTATTCAATTATTAGTCACACGAGCCCCCAGACGTTTCCGCCGTCTGGTTCGGGGGTGTGACAGGTTGGTATCAGAGCAATGTTTATAGTGAACTAGCATATCTAACCATACATGATATGCAACTATAAACACAATGGGACCAAATAACTCTGAACAAAACAAAATTTCACACTTATGTGCGCATAGTAGGATGATAATCTAACAACACCTAATAAAAGCTTCTGGAGGAAATTGAACACTGTGATTAAACCTGGGTAGTTATGTAGTCATATTAGGGGTAAATATAGCCTGATCAACTATATTTATTCAGAATATGACCAACATGTGTTCGGGAGTGATCACAACGGGAAATGAATCCAAAAGCCTACCCCACTCTCCAATAACTCTAGGAAAACCAAAAACGCAAGGGGTACATGTCACACCCCGCTAAAGCGAAAAAACGAGGCCTGGCAGTACAAAGGGTTTCATAGCAAAAGTTTAAAGACAACACCAACCATAGTATTAAAAATCATTACAAATTTACAATGGGTTTGAACAACTTTTAAAAGAAATTACAATGTAAATTGAAATACAACACATGCGAATGCTCCTAAAAGTGAAGTGTCCCTCAGTGCCACTTACTCGATGATTCCTGAAAAAGCATGTAAAACGAGTGTCAACTATAAAAATAGTTGGTGAGTACTCACAGATTAAAAATAATATTGGTTTCAAGAATCAAATTAAAAGTTTTAATAAAAGTTTCCATAAATCAAAGTATATTGCTAAAATGAGTTTTCAAGAATCGAAATAATATTCGTTGTTACAAGGAGCAAACAATTTCATTGCTAAAACAAGTATATAAGCTTTTAGTAATAAAAGTTCGTTACTATAATGAGAAACAAAGTTCGTTGCTATAATAAGCATAAAAGTTTCGTTGCTAAAATAAGTATACAAGTTTCATTGCTAAAAATAAGTATACAAGTGTCGTTGCTAACATGAGAATACAAGTTTCGTATGTGCATAAAGATTCGTATGTGCATCAAGTTTCCATTCATGAGTTCACAACCTAAGCCTAATGACCGAATCGTGCCCTATTGACTACTATGTGTATCGCAAACATAGTGTATAAAATGGTAAAATGCACTCAAGCGAATCGTGCGAGTGAGGAGTTGTCTACCTCCTGATAGCGCTATCCATAATAACCATAGGCTCAAAAGAGTTAATGAGTTGTGTCTAGAGATTCCAGGGACTTAACCGCGATACAGTCCTCATGAATTAAAGTAACATACACATACATACGAAATAGGGGAAGTCGTGAATACTCACAATATGCAAAATATAGCAACCAAGCTTATATGAGTCAAATAAATACAACGAATATAAATAGTTTAGGCCATGCTTTTCCACCCCAAAACATTTAAAAACCGAAAATAGGGGAGTGGTGAATATTCACAATATACAAAATATAGCAACCAAGTTTATACGAGTCAATTTAAATAAAACGAACATAAATAGTTTAGGACATGCTTTTCCACCACAAAACATTTAAAAACCGAAAATAGGGGAATTCGTGAATACTCACAATATGCAAAATATAGCAACCAAGTTTATATGAGTCAAATAAATACAACGAATATAAATAGTTTAGGACATGCTTTTCCACCCCAAAACATTTAAAAACCGAAAATAGGGGAGTGGTGAATACTTACAATATGCAAAATATAGTAATCAAGTTTATACGAGTCAACTAAATATAACGAACATAAATAGTTTAGAACATGCTTTTCCACCCCAAAACATAAAAACCGAAAATAGGGGAGTGGTGAATACTCACAATGCATTGAGATGATGCAAATGGTGCCTTGAACTACGTTCCACGTGTACCACTACCGATTCCTACAATAATGGTATTCGCTAGTGAGTCTCTAATCGAAATCTAACACTAGTATACTTACTACTACAATAGAATTATGCCAATATTGTGTCAAAATTTAATATTGATAAGTTACAAACATTTTTCTGTGAAAATTAAATTTCAATGGATCCATTGTTATATAACAATTTAAGTGGAAAATTGTCATTATTGAAATGTTAATATTTAACATTTTAAGAGGTGTTCTAATGATTAAATATTAAACTAAATCAATTTAGTTCTAAATTTCCCAAACTTTGTATTTCAGTTTTAATTGAAGTCAAAAACCTTAAGATAAATTTTCTTGAATTTTTGATTTGTTTAACTATTTTTCACCATTTAATTCCATGAATAATCATAAAATCATGGAAAAATAGTAAATTATCATGAAAAATTCTTATAATTTTTGTGTAACTGTTTTACAGTGTACATAATCTGGGAAAAATATTAATATGTGTTTTCAAAAAGTTTAACACAATTTTTCTGATTTTTGTGTATTTATTCTATAAAAATAGAAATAAATAGATAACAGTTTCAAAAATCCACAAAACTTTTTTTACAAGTGTTATTACACATGCTTAAGCTGGGAAAAATATAAAAATAGATTTATAAAATGTTTAACCCAATTTTATGATTTTTGTACATTTAAGTGTATTAAATTTTGGGAAAATAGAAGAAAAATAGCATACAGAAAATAAAAATCATCAAAAATTTTATGTGTCATCCTAACATATTATAAGCGTTTCTGGTAAAGTTCCATTAATTTTGGATGAGTAAAACTATTTTTCCTGTTTTTAATCCATTATAAACACAAAAATCGGAGAAAAATAGGAATGCATTATGAAAAATTTTGAAAATATATTTCTGAGTCTTAAACCTCTGGTAGAAGCTGTGAAAATTGTTAGATAGCATTTTCACATTCTCTAAAGAGGTTTTATGATTTATTGGGACTAAACAAAAAGAAAATTAAAAACCATATTAAACAGTAACAAAATTCGATGAAATTTAATGAGGTGTCATTATTTAGTATAGGGGTCATCCACGAATTTACCTAGGATTTATAGACCTCAGAAAAATTTTTATATGATTTATTGCTCTATTTTATTGCATTAATTATAATAATTCGAGAAAAATGAATTATTCTCTGGAAATATACAGATCATCTTATCTTGTTGATGGGAATCTGGGAAAAACCGGATTTGGTCAGAAAATGAGTTTTATATATTTATTTTGAAATAAATTCTTCATGGACATATTTGAAAGCTTTTAACAACATACTTTGATGATCTAACTTCTAAGCTTGAAGATCATCACATGCATGTTTGTTTGAAGATCATTCATGAGTTTGAAATGTTTAAAATTCGTTTTTGAAAGAAAACATTGGATGCATGTGGTGATTTTCCACCAAAACGTGTAGAAAAGTGCATTTCCATGGTTTTGACTTAGGTTTAGGTCGTGGATCTTCACCATTTTGTAACATGCAAGATGTTTTTGGTGAAAATCTACCACCATCATCATCAAAACTGAAGTGAATGAACATTCACACAAATTTTCTAAGAGAATGGTGTAGAAGAACAAGGAAATGCAAGAAAAACCTTTAAAACTAGAAAGAAAAGTGAAGGAGATTGAAGGATTTTCGTGATTACCATGAAGAACAACCCTAGAAGATGAAGATTTGAAGGTTAATAGATGTTCTTGGCTGGAGAATTTCGTGGTTTTAGAGAGGGAAAGAGAGAGTTTGAGTGTGGTAAATGGTGGAGTGTGAGAGAGAGTGTAGAGAGAGAGAGAGAAGTGAAGGAGATGGAGTGCGAGAGAGGAATGATTATGTGTTTTGGGAAGAGGGGAAGTATCTTGGGAAGAGGGTGGACGGTTTTGAGTGTAAAAATGCCCTCCCTCTCTTTTAATTTTATAAAAAAATTCAATTCTTTTATAAAAATATCAAACTTTTTATAAAATATACACCCTAACCAAGTTTTTGCTCATGAAACCTTGATTTTTGACTTATAAATTTAGGGTAATTGTTAATGACTTAAATTTTATTTTCCTTAAATGCATTTTCATAATTTATTATTATAAGATCATATTATAAGTTTCATAATTATTTTTATAGAATTTTTAAGGTTAAAGTTTATAAATATGAGTTTTTATGGCTTTTAGGGTCTTGAGATTTAATAAATATTTGGATATCAAAATTAATTAAATTTTGAGACTTTTTAAATTATTTTTGAGTTTCATAACTCTTATTCAAATTAAAAATAATGTTTGTAATTTATTTTTACCGGTTTATTGGCATTCTATTTCAAGCGAAATTGAGGAATCAAGTATACTAGTCCTAGTCTCCAACTTTGACTTAAGTTTCTATGAGACTTTGACCTAATTTCTACTACTAGGTCAATTGCATGATGGGTGTATATGGTTCATGAAATGGTGTTCAAGTCAAGGAATAACCCGAGCGTGGATAGTCACTACAGTTAAGTAGTTGTAGAATTCACATATCAATGTGAAATCTAAGTACACTATCCTTCAATTCTACTTGTTTCCGAGTTTCTAGTAGGTTATAACTTAGCTTCTAGTCACTAAGTATAGTATGTGTCATGCCTATACGTGCAACTAAGTTTAGTCAAATCTAGAATCGACTCGAATTCTGACGGTTGTCACAGTCTCCCCTGGTTGAAAGAATTTCGTCCCGAAATTCAATTCGTGACGTATTCTATTAGAACTTAGCCGAATACAATTGTATAGTTGGAGAGGTGGTGAATTGAAGAGCTCTTTGATTATTTTGGGTTAATTCCTCAAGGGAAGAGCCCAACTCTTTAGCTATAATCAAATTAATGTTTCCCTAATTCGAGTTCTATAGTCTAGATTGCGAGAAATTAGGATCATGGAAATCATGATCCAACCATGGCGACCTAGTTTAAAAAGATTATATAGTTAGATATTATCTAACTTAAAAGAACGTTATAAGTTTTGCTGAAGCACCAACTGCATTGAGCATTAAATCCGCATTCATCCTCAAGTCGCATTCTAAATTAGCACTAAGTGTAAATTCGCCACCTAATAAAGAAGAAATTATGAACAATTTGTTCACTTCCGGGTTGGCTACTATATCTGGAAAAGATATATTCCGAAATAAGAAGCGGTATCACGAATGAAAGGGAAGCGATCGAGCGTAAGTTCCTAAAAATACGTACTAAGGGTAGGCAACGAAGTTTTGGTACATCTCCAATGTAAAGGCTATTTAAGTGTCATCTACAAAATAAATTACAAAATGATTGAGGATCTCCGAGGCTATAATTACTACTACGGTAACTCTTACAATAATAGAACTATATTCGAAGAATATATATATTTAGAGAGTCAACGTTGCAAATGGAGGCGATTAAATCATATTGTGTAGATAACATTTTAAGTGTTAAGAAGTGATAAAAATCTCACTTTTATCAAAATATGTGTTTTGAAATGATAATTAATCTCACTATTATCAAAATATGTTATAATTCAAAGATAATGAAAATGCATGTGTGGCGATCAAACAAAGTAGTAAAATAATATAAAGATTAATTAAGGTTACAACTTTAAGTCATCAATAAGGGAATTTATACAAAAATATTTTGATTACTCTTTTGAAAAATTGTCTAATTGTCTAAGTCAGGACAAATTCAAGCTTACGAGTCAGAATATTTATGAAAACAAAGTTGAGAGTTTAGGAACTCACTGAAAATTACAAAGTAGAATGTTATTTTAAGAAATGTGTAAAAATATTGATCATTGAAAATAGTGGATTTTTAATTTAGGGTTTCTACAAAACAATCATTTAGAGAATATATAATAGTAAAATTCAAGACTTTTGATGTATTTAAAGGAAAGAAGAAACATAAGGAAACATATCCTTCACATATATTTTCCGGATATAGAAAAATTATAAGCATAAGGGTCTTCATCTTGTGTATTAATTATAAGGAAAAATATAATGAAACTTGCATTTTAAATCAAGTTTCCGAATTTAGAACGAAAGAGCAAATGTAAATAAGGATCACTTGTTTATAGTAGATTTCAAAATAAAAACAAGATGTATATGATAAAAGGCGTAATTGAATATATCAAAGTTGAGTAAATCAAAATTATGTCTCACGACTATACACGTATTAATCGCTCAAAACGAAAGGGTAGACTTCTAGTTTGTATGTGTACGAACATGATACCACGAGAATCAAAATAGACAGAAACAAAGTTAGTCAATGTATTATGTTATTATCGTGGGTGTGCAATATCTAAAATTAGAAGGAGAGCAAGAAATCAAGTGCGGGGGGGGGGGGGGGGGGGTAGAAAAGGAAGGTACCAGCGACAATGATTGCTATTGTTAAAATTTTTAAGAATAATATGTATAGGTAGATTTAAAGCCAAGTCGAGATATTTTTCAAACTTCAATATTTGATGTATGTTGATGATTAAATGGACATGTGGGGGTCTTAAAATGTTTGCTAAAAATCACGAGTTATCTTATTAAGTTAAACTCCATTTGTGAAAAAGAAGAAGCACTACAAACGGTAGTTGAAAATCTGACAATTTGACTTTTTAGAATGGAGTTCAATAATAGTTAATACATATAAGGTAAAGACTAAATAGATTTAGAAGAGTAATTATACATTGTTGAAGGTGCGTCACTGGAAATTTAAAAGTGAACACTAAGTTTTGCAATGCTTTATATTTTAGAAGTTTTACAGATTATTTAAATAATTTGTAATAAAATATACAAATAAGGTGTGTTTTGAAATGTACGCATTAGTGATGCCTTGTAATCACGCTTGGAGTAGAAAGTTGTAAAAAAATATATCATGTTAGGTTTCAAGAAAACACATTTAAGTAAAGTAGAATGCCTAAATGAGAAAGTGGTCAAAAGAGTCAAAACAAAAGTGGTTTGAAAGATCCGATGAAGCTTTTACACGTAATATGAACTTCAGTGTCATATGTCTAAGTTTTATAGAATAGAATTTAAACACTTTTATAAAAGGAAATGTTTCTAAGTTTTTCGAAAACGTGTCAAAATGGTAAGCAAGGTTTAAAATGGTTTATATGCCCTTAAAAGCACATCTATCCATTGAAATGGATTTGAATTGAAAATGAAATAACAATGTTAAAACCAATATTGGTTAAATTAAGTTTAGAAGAAAATTGTTAAGTTAAAGCAAGTTGTTAAAAGATTTTAGCGAGAATATGGGTTACATTGTTTGGAATGGTCTACTAAGTTGTATGAAGTGGTTATAAAATATTTTATCGATGATAAACAAAACCGATGAAGCAAAATAACTTTTCGACGGAAGATTAAAAGTAAGGGATAGGTAGATTAGTGTAGTTGATCGTACCTAAATACTAAGGCGAGTACAAAACGAGTATAAGGAGAGTGCCGATGTCTTTTCCCCAAAATAAAGGACAAGAAAAATTGTTTGAAATTTTTTTTTATGGTGCCAATGCAGTTTCACAGCCTTTTATAGAGGTCAAAGGTATATCCTATGTTAAGTTTTAAGCTCAAGGTGGGAAACAACCTAGAGCTAAATCGTAGTGAAGTAATAAGTTCTCACGTATGAGTTAAACCTCCGTGTCTCCTCGTGAGTCGAATCCGGAATGCCCGCCAATGGTATCCAAGTGATTATTTAGTGGAGACTCATCTACCTCCTTACGTGATGCTCAAATTTTCATCCATGTCGGTATCAGAACGCTTTCCTAGTTGTAACTATAGTACGAAGACGATGAAGAGGTATTAAGGAATAATTGGAATAGGTTTTGACTTAAGATTATTACTAGTGTATATCTAGCTACTAACCTTACATCTAAAGTCAACAGCTACCGAGGAATACTCATATTCAGTACTAAGTGCATTGATCCTAGAGTGGCTAGTGATATAACCTAAGTGGTTAACCTAGCACTTGATAAGGGATAAAATTATTTCTAAATAAAGGCATTGTTATTAAAGTGCACTTAGTTTCTAAGTGTATCTAGATGAATTCCTATAATATGCAATGCCAGTACGCACACCGAAAAACTTTGTTTTTCAAAAGTTCAAGCTGAAATTCGTTTCGAACATAATTCTACTATAACCATTTCCAGCCTCGCATTAACATTCCTTAATCAAAGCATAGTTGGCCAGGCTATACTTAATTAAAGTCTAATAATGCGTACTCGAATTAGTTATACCAGTAGTATGTTCAGTATTTTAAAAACTTTTTGAAATTTTTTGGCTATAGTTATGGTTCTCCAAAGGAAAAACCGGTATTCTCTATAACCTTCGGCTCTGATACCATTTTTGTCACACCCCGCTAAAGCGGAAACACGAGGCATGGCAGTACAAAGGGTTTCATAGCAAAAGTTTAAAGACAACACCAACCATAGTATTAAAAATCATTACAAATTTACAATGGGTTTGAACAACTTTTAAAAGAAATTACAATGTAAATTGAAATACAACACATGCGAATGCTCCTAAAAGTGAAGTGTCCCTCAGTGCCACTTACTCGATGATTCTTGAAAAAGCATGTAAAACGAGTGTCAACTATAAAAATAGTTGGTGAATACTCACAGATTAAAAATAATATTGGTTTCAAGAATCAAATTAAACGTTTTGATAAAAGTTTCCATAAATAAAAGTATATTGCTAAAATGAGTTTTCAAGAATCGAAATAATATTCGTTGTTACAAGGAGCAAACAATTTCATTTCTAAAACAAGTATATAAGTTTTTAGTAATAAAAGTTCGTTACTATAATGAGAAACAAAGTTCGTTGCTATAATAAGCATAAAAGTTTCGTTGCTAAAATAAGTATACAAGTTTCATTGCTAAAAATAAGTATACAAGTGTCGTTGCTAACATGAGAATAAAAGTTTCATATGTGTATAAAGATTTGTATGTGCATCAAGTTTCCATTCATGAGTTCACAACCCAAGCCTAATGACCGAATCGTGCCCTATTGACTACTATGTGTATCGCAAACATAGTGTATAAAATGGTAAAATGCACTCAAGCGAATCGTGCGAGTGAGGAGTTGTCTACCTCCTGATAGCGCTATCCATAATAACCATAGGCTCAAAAGAGTTAATGAGTTGTGTCTAGAGATTCCAGGGACTTAACCGCGATACAGTCCTCATGAATTAAAGTAACATACACATACATACGAAATAGGGGAAGTCATGAATACTCACAATATGCAAAATATAGCAACCAAGTTTATATGAGTCAAATAAATACACCGAATATAAATAGTTTAGGCCATGCTTTTCCACCCCAAAACATTTAAAAACCGAAAATAGGGGAGTAGTCAATATACAAAATATAGCAACCAAGTTTATACGAGTCAATTTAAATACAACGAACATAAATAGTTTAGGACATGCTTTTCCACCACAAAACATTTAAAAACCGAAAATAGGGGAAGTCGTGAATACTCACAATATGCAAAATATAGCAACCAAGTTTATATGAGTCAAATAAATACAACGAATATAAATAGTTTAGGATATGCTTTTCCACCCCAAAACATTTAAAAACCGAAAATAGGGGAGTGGTGAATACTTACAATATGAAAAATATAGTAATCATGTTTATACGAGTCAACTAAATATAACGAACACAAATAGTTTAGAACATGCTTTTCCACCCCAAAACATAAAACCCGAAAATAGGGGAGTGGTGAATACTCACAATGCATTGAGATGATGCAAATGGTGCCTTGAACTACGTTCCACGTGTACCACTACCGATTCCTACAATAATGGTATTCGCTTGTGAGTCTCTAATCGAAATCTAACACTAGTATACTTACTACTACAATAGGATTATGCCAATATTGTGTGAAAATTTAATATTGATAAGTTACAAACATTTTTCTGTGAAAATTAAATTTCAATGGATCAATTGTTATATAACAATTTAAGTGGAAAATTCTCATTATTGAAATGTTAATATTTAACATTTTAAGAGGTGTTCTAATGATTAAATATTCAAAAACTAAATCAATTTAGTTCTAAATTTCCCAAACTTTGTATTTCAGTTTTAATTGAAGTCAAAGACCTTAGGGATAATGTCACTGTAGCATAATGAACTTTTGTGAATTGTCCGACTTGACCAATTATGTTTTTTTCTTGCTCATAAGGTCATCTAACTTTTACTGTACATGTCAATTAGGTCATTATCGTTAGTTTTTAACTATTTCTCCGTTAACTAGTTATCTAAATTACACAAATGGCCCCTATGGTTTAAATTTCTTTCGTAATTGGTCGTTATCAGCCATGTTTTAAATCACTAGACTAAAACTACCACAATCCTGAAACTCTAGGGACCAAAGTGTAATATTGTCATCGTCTTCCCTAAATTCTTTCGCATCCCAACTTACCCGATGCTCCTTCAAAATCGATCAAATATGCTCTTTCATTGTTATTCATATGTTGTTGGTATTAAGTTATTTTTTATACTTAAAATCCTAATCAAATGTCAGCCACACTATTTTCTTACTTGAACCCGATGAAATCCTAAAAAACCCTACCCCGAATCGCTAGAGAGACCGATCGTTTGCATGAGGTGCCACAACTTGAGGACCTACAAGAACTTAAAGGATCAACCATCCAAATCCTACTACCTGATTTCGACTTCGATCATACAATCGAAAGGAGGTTGAGTTCGGTTTCAGGTCTCGTCATTTGGGTTTACCAGTTAATGGGGTAAGCTTTTCTTCTGTTCTTAAAATATACGGAAGCTTATGCGATCAAATAATAGGCAAACAAAATACACTGTGATTGTATTAAATACGTGTTTGCTAAGGATGTTAGCGCTGACACTTCCCTCATTGATATATACATAAAAACTGAATCGATTTCAATGGCTGAGAAGGTATTCGATGAAATGCCTGACCGAAATGTGGTGTCTTGGACTTGAATGTTTACATGGTATTCGTTAAAGGGGTTATACGATCAGGTTATAAACCTTTTTCTGCAAATGCAAACAGAAGGAATCAAACATAACCCATTCACATTTGCTACTGTTCTTGGAGCTTTGGTTGACAACGGTGCAGTTGTGAAAATGAATGCAGGTTCATACCATGGTTGTCAAATTTGGCTTTAAGCTAACTACATAGGTGTGTAATTCTTTGATTAGTATGTATTCAAAATCAGGAATGATCACATGTGCAAGATTATTTGGTTTGGTGCTTATGAAATCCAATGGTATGATTGGTGTTTCAACCAGATTTAATGGGGAGAATAATGAATATGTTACACTTTGGTCCCTAGAGTTTCAATATTCTGGTAGTTTTAGTCGAGTGATTTAAAACATGGCTGATAACGACCAATTACGAAAGAAATTTAAACCATAGGGGTCATTCATGTAATTTAGATAACTAGTTAACGGAGGAATGATTAAAAACTAACGATAGTGACCTAATTGACATGTACAGTAAAAGTTAGATGACCTTATGAGCAAGAAAAAAACATAATTGGTCAAGTCGGACAATTCACAAAAGTTCATTGTGCTACAGTGACATTATCCCAAGACCTTAAGATAAATTTTCTTGAATTTTTGATTTGTCTAACTATTTTTCACCATTTAATTCCTTGAATAATCATAAAATCATGGAAATATAGTAAATTATCATGAAAAATTCTTATAATTTTTTGTAACTGTTTTACAGTGTACATAATCTGGGAAAAATAATAATATGTGTTTTCAAAAAGTTTAACATAATTTTTCTGATTTTTGTGTATTTATTCTATAAAAATAGAAATAAATAGATAACAGTTTCAAAAACCCACAAAACTTTTTTTACAAGTGTTATTACACATGCTTAAGCTGAGAAAAATATAAAAATAGATTTATAAACTGTTTAACCCAATTTTATGATTTTTGTACATTTAAGTGTATTAAATTTTGGGAAAATAGAAGAAAAATAGCATACAGAAGATAAAAATCATCAAAATTTTTATGTGTCATCCTAACATATTATAAGAGTTTTTGGTAAATTTTCATTAATTTTGGATGAGTAAAACTATTTTTCGTGTTACTATTTTTCCTGTTTTTAATCCATTATAAACACAAAAGTCGGAGAAAAATAGGAATGTATTATGAAAAGTTTTGAAAGTATTTTTCTGAGTCTTAAACCTCTGGTAGAAGCTGCGAACATTGTTAGATATCATTTTCACATTCTCTAAAGTGGTTTTATGATTTATTGGGACTAAACAAAAAGAAAATTAAAAACCATATTAAACAGTAACAAAGTTCGATGAAATTTAATGAGGTGTCATTATTTAGTATAGGGGTCATCCACGAATTTACCTAGGATTTATAGACCTCAGAAAAAATTTTATATGATTTATTGCTCTATTTTATTGCATTAATTATAATAATTCGAGAAAAATGAATTATTCTCTGGAAATTTACAGATCATCTTATCTTGTTGATGGGAATCTGGGAAAAATCGGATTTGGTCAGAAAAGGAGTTTTAGATATTTATTTTGAAATAAATTCTTCATGGACATATTTGAAAGCTTTTAACAACATACTTTGATGATCTGGCTTCTAAGCTTGAAGATCATCACATGCATGTTTGTTTGAAGATCATTCATGAGTTTGAAATGTTTAAAATTCGTTTTTGAAAGAAAACTTTGGATGCATGTGGTGATTTTCCACCAAAACGTGTAGAAAAGTGCATTTCCATGGTTTTGACTTAGGTTTAGGTCGTGGATCTTCACCATTTTGTAACATGCAAGATGTTTTTGGTGAAAATCTACCACCATCATCATCAAAACTGAAGTGAATGAACATTCACACAAATTTTCTAAGAGAATGGTGTAGAAGAACAAGGAAATGCAAGAAAAACCTTTAAAACTAGAAAGAAAAGTGAAGGAGATTGAAGGATTTTCGTGATTACCATGAAGAACAACCCTAGAAGATGAAGATTTGAAGGTTAATAGATGTTCTTGGCTGGAGAATTTCGTGGTTTTAGAGAGGGAAAGAGAGAGTTTGAGTGTGGTAAATGGTGGAGTGTGAGAGAGAGTGTAGAGAGAGAGAGAGAGAGAGAGAAGTGAAGGAGATGGAGTGTGAGAGAGGAGTGATTATGTGCTTTGGGAAGAGGGGAAGTATCTTGGGAACAGGTTGGACGGTTTTGAGTGTAAAAATGCCCTCCCTCTCTTTTAATTTTATAAAAAAATTCAATTCTTTTATAAAAATATCAAACTTTTTATAAAATATACACCCTAACCAAGTTTTTGCTCATGAAACCTTGATTTTTGACTTATAAATTTAGGGTAATTGTTAATGACTTAAATTTTATTTTCCTTAAATGCATTTTCATAATTTATTATTATAAGATCATATTATAAGTTTCATAATTATTTTTATAGAATTTTTAAGGTTAAAGTTTATAAATATGAGTTTTTATGGCTTTTAGGGTCTTGAGATTTAATAAATATTTGGATATCAAAATTAATTAAATTTTGAGACTTTTTAAATTATTTTTGAGTTTCATAACTCTTATTCAAATTAGAAATAATGTTTGTAATTTATTTTTACCGGTTTATTGGCATTCTATTTCAAGCGAAATTGAGGAATCAAGTATACTAGTCCTAGTCTCCAACTTTGACTTAAGTTTCTATGAGACTTTGACCTAATTTCTACTACTAGGTCAATTGCATGATGGGTGTATATGGTTCATGAAATGGTGTTCAAGTCAAGGAATGACCTGAGTGAGGATAGTCACTATAGTTAAGTAGTTGTAGAATTCACATATCAATGTGAAATCTAAGTACACTATCCTTCAATTCTACTTGTTTCCGAGTTTCTAGTAGGTTATAACTTAGCTTCTAGTCACTAAGTATAGTATGTGTCATGCCTATACGTGCAACTAAGTTTAGTCAAATCTAGAATCGACTCAAATTCTGACGGTTGTCACAGTCTCCCCTGGTTGAAAGAATTTCGTCCCGAAATTTAATTCGTGACGTATTCTATTAGAACTTAGCCGAATACAATTGTATAGTTGGAAAGGTGGTGAATTGAAGAGCTCTTTGATTATTTTGGGTTAATTCCTCAAGGGAAGAGCCCAACTCTTTAGCTATAATCAAATTAATGTTTCCCTAATTCGAGTTCTATAGTCTAGATTGCGAGAAATTAGGATCATGGAAATCATGATCCAACCATGGCGACCTAGTTTAAAAAGATTATATAGTTAGATATTATCTAACTTAAAAGAACGTTATAAGTTTTGCTGAAGCACCAACTGCATTGAGCATTAAATCCGCATTGATCCTCAAGTCGCATTCTAAATAGCACTAAGTGTAAATTCGCCACCTAATAAAGAAGAGATTAGGAACAATTTGTTCACTTCCGGGTTGGCTACTATATCTGGAAAAGATATATTCCGAAATAAGAAGCGGTATCACGAATGAAAGGGAAGCGATCGAGCGTAAGTTCCTAAAAATACGTACTAAGGGTAGGCAACGAAGTTTTGGTACATCTCCAATGTAAAGGCTATTTAAGTGTCATCTACAAAATAAATTACAAAATGATTGAGGATCTCCGAGGCTATAATTACTACTACGGTAACTCTTACAATAATAGAACTATATTCGAAGAATATATATATTTAGAGAGTCAACGTTGCAAATGGAGGCGATTAAATCATATTGTGTAGATAGCATTTTAAGTGTTAAGAAGTGATAAAAATCTCACTGTTATCAAAATATGTGTTTTGAAATGATAATTAATCTCACTATTATCAAAATATGTTATAATTCAAAGATAATGAAAATGCATGTGTGGCGATCAAACAAAGTAGTAAAATAATATAAAGATTAATTAAGGTTACAAGTTTAAGCCATCAATAAGGGAATTTATACAAAAATATTTTGATTACTCTTTTGAAAAATTGTCTAATTGTCTAAGTCAGGACAAATTCAAGCTTACGAGTCAGAATATTTATGAAAACAAAGTTGAGAGTTTAGGAACTCACTGAAAATTACAAAGTAGAATGTTATTTTAAGAAATGTGTAAAAATATTGATCATTGAAAATAGTGGATTTTTAATTTAGGGTTTCTACAAAACAATCATTTAGAGAATATATAATAGTAAAATTCAAGACTTTTGATGTATTTAAAGGAAAGAAGAAACATAAGGAAACATATCCTTCACATATATTTTCCGGATATAGAAAAATTATAAGCATAAGGGTCTTCATCTTGTGTATTAATTATAAGGAAAAATATAATGAAACTTGCATTTTAAATCAAGTTTCCGAATTTAGAACGAAAGAGCAAATGTAAATAAGGATCACTTGTTTATAGTAGATTTCAAAATAAAAACAAGATGTATATGATAAAAGGCGTAATTGAATATATCAAAGTTGAGTAAATCAAAATTATGTCTCACGACTATACACGTATTAATCGCTCAAAACGAAAGGGTAGACTTCTAGTTTGTATGTGTACGAACATGATACCACGAGAATCAAAATAGACAGAAACAAAGTTAGTCAATGTATTATGTTATTATCGTGGGTGTGCAATATCTAAAATTAGAAGGAGAGCAAGAAATCAAGTGCGGGGGGGGGGGGGGGGGGGTAGAAAAGGAAGGTACCAGCGACAATGATTGCTATTGTTAAAATTTTTAAGAATAATATGTATAGGTAGATTTAAAGCCAAGTCGATATATTTTTCAAACTTCAATATTTGATGTATGTTGATGATTAAATGGACATGTGGGGGTCTTAAAATGTTTGCTAAAAATCACGAGTTATCTTATTAAGTTAAACTCCATTTGTGAAAAAGAAGAAGCACTACAAACGGTAGTTGAAAATCTGACAATTTGACTTTTTAGAATGGAGTTCAATAATAGTTAAAACATATAAGGTAAAGACTAAATAGATTTAGAAGAGTAATTATACATTGTTGAAGGTGCGTCACTGGAAATTTAAAAGTGAACACTAAGTTTTGCAATGCTTTATATTTTAGAAGTTTTACAGATTATTTAAATAATTTGTAATAAAATATACAAATAAGGTGTGTTTTGAAATGTACGCATTAGTGATGCCTTGTAATCATGCTTGGAGTAGAAAGTTGTAAAAAAATATATCATGTTAGGTTTCAAGAAAACACATTTAAGTAAAGTACAATGCCTAATTGAGAAAGTGGTCAAAAGAGTCAAAACAAAAGTGGTTTGAAAGATCCGATGAAGCTTTTACACGTAATATGAACTTCAGTGTCATATGTCTAAGTTTTATAGAATAGAATTTAAACACTTTTATAAAAGGAAATGTTTCTAAGTTTTTCGAAAACGTGTCAAAATGGTAAGCAAGGTTTAAAATGGTTTATATGCCCTTAAAAGCACATCTATCCATTGAAATGGATTTGAATTGAAAATGAAATAACAATGTTAAAACCAATATTGGTTAAATTAAGTTTAGAAGAAAATTGTTAAGTTAAAGCAAGTTGTCAAAAGATTTTAGCGAGAATATGGGTTACATTGTTTGGAATGGTCTACTAAGTTGTATGAAGTGGTTATAAAATATTTTATCGATGATAAACAAAACCGATGAAGCAAAATAACTTTTCGACGGAAGATTAAAAGTAAGGGATAGGTAGATTAGTGTAGTTGATCGTACCTAAATACTAAGGCGAGTACAAAACGAGTATAAGGAGAGTGCCGATGTCTTTTCCCCAAAATAAAGGACAAGAAAAATTGTTTGAAATTTTTTTTTATGGTGCCAATGCAGTTTCACAGCCTTTTATAGAGGTCAAAGGTATATCCTATGTTAAGTTTTAAGCTCAAGGTGGGAAACAACCTAGAGCTAAATCGTAGTGAAGTAATAAGTTCTCACGTATGAGTTAAACCTCCGTGTCTCCTCGTGAGTCGAATCCGGAATGCCCGCCAATGGTATCCAAGTGATTATTTAGTGGAGACTCATCTACCTCCTTACGTGATGCTCAAATTTTCATCCGTGTCGGTATCAGAACGCTTTCCTAGTTGTAACTATAGTACGAAGACGATGAAGAGGTATTGAGGAATAATTGGAATAGGTTTTGACTTAAGATTATTACTAGTGTATATCTAGCTACTAACCTTACATCTAAAGTCAACAACTACCGAGGAATACTCATATTCAGTACTAAGTGCATTGATCCTAAAGTGGCTAGTGATATAACCTAAGTGGTTAACCTAGCACTTGATAAGGGATAAGATTATTTCTAAATAAAGGCATTGTTATTAAAGTGCACTTAGTTTCTAAGTGTATCTAGATGAATTCCTATAATATGCAATGCCCGTACGCACACCGAAAAACGTTGTTTTTCAAAAGTTCAAGCTGAAATTCGTTTCGAACATAATTCTACTATAACCATTTCCAGCCTCGCATTAACATTCCTTAATCAAGCATAGTTGGCCAGGCTATACTTAATTAAAGTCTAATAATGCGTACTCGAATTAGTTATACCAGTAGTATGTTCAGTATTTTAAAAACTTTTTGAAATTTTTTGGCTATAGTTATGGTTCTCCAAAGGAAAAACCGGTATTCTCTATAACCTTCGGCTCTGATACCATTTTTGTCACACCCCGCTAAAGCGGAAACACGAGGCATGGCAGTACAAAGGGTTTCATAGCAAAAGTTTAAAGACAACAACAACCATAGTATTAAAAATCATTACAAATTTACAATGGGTTTGAACAACTTTTAAAAGAAATTACAATGTAAATTGAAATACAACACATGCGAATGCTCCTAAAAGTGAAGTGTCCCCCAGTGCCACTTACTCGATGATTCCTGAAAAAGCATGTAAAACGAGTGTCAACTATAAAAATAGTTGGTGAGTACTCACAGATTAAAAATAATATTGGTTTCAAGAATCAAATTAAACGTTTTGATAAAAGTTTCCATAAATAAAAGTATATTGCTAAAATGAGTTTTCAAGAATCGAAATAATATTCGTTGTTACAAGGAGCAAACAATTTCATTTCTAAAACAAGTATATAAGTTTTTAGTAATAAAAGTTCGTTACTATAATGAGAAACAAAGTTCGTTGCTATAATAAGCATAAAAGTTTCGTTGCTAAAATAAGTATACAAGTTTCATTGCTAAAAATAAGTATACAAGTGTCGTTGCTAACATGAGAATAAAAGTTTCATATGTGTATAAAGATTTGTATGTGCATCAAGTTTCCATTCATGAGTTCACAACCCAAGCCTAATGACCGAATCGTGCCCTATTGACTACTATGTGTATCGCAAACATAGTGTATAAAATGGTAAAATGCACTCAAGCGAATCGTGCGAGTGAGGAGTTGTCTACCTCCTGATAGCGCTATCCATAATAACCATAGGCTCAAAAGAGTTAATGAGTTGTGTCTAGAGATTCCAGGGACTTAACCGCGATACAGTCCTCATGAATTAAAGTAACATACACATACATACGAAATAGGGGAAGTCATGAATACTCACAATATGCAAAATATAGCAACCAAGTTTATATGAGTCAAATAAATACACCGAATATAAATAGTTTAGGCCATGCTTTTCCACCCCAAAACATTTAAAAACCGAAAATAGGGGAGTAGTGAATACTCACAATATACAAAATATAGCAACCAAGTTTATACGAGTCAATTTAAATACAACGAACATAAATAGTTTAGGACATGCTTTTCCACCACAAAACATTTAAAAACCGAAAATAGGGGAAGTCGTGAATACTCACAATATGCAAAATATAGCAACCAAGTTTATATGAGTCAAATAAATACAACGAATATAAATAGTTTAGGACATGCTTTTCCACCCCAAAACATTTAAAAACCGAAAATAGGGGAGTGGTGAATACTCACAATATGAAAAATATAGTAATCATGTTTATACGAGTCAACTAAATATAACGAACATAAATAGTTTAGAACATGCTTTTCCACCCCAAAACATAAAACCCGAAAATAGGGGAGTGGTGAATACTCACAATGCATTGAGATGATGCAAATGGTGCCTTGAACTACGTTCCACGGGTACCACTACCGATTCCTACAATAATGGTATTCGCTTGTGAGTCTCTAATCGAAATCTAACACTAGTATACTTACTACTACAATAGGATTATGCCAATATTGTGTCAAAATTTAATATTGATAAGTTACAAACATTTTTCTGTGAAAATTAAATTTCAATGGATCAATTGTTATATAACAATTTAAGTGGAAAATTCTCATTATTGAAATGTTAATATTTAACATTTTAAGAGGTGTTCTAATGATTAAATATTCAAAAACTAAATCAATTTAGTTCTAAATTTCCCAAACTTTGTATTTCAGTTTTAATTGAAGTCAAAGACCTTAGGGATAATGTCACTGTAGCATAATGAACTTTTGTGAATTGTCCGACTTGACCAATTATGTTTTTTTCTTGCTCATAAGGTCATCTAACTTTTAATGTACATGTCAATTAGGTCATTATCGTTAGTTTTTAACTATTTCTCCGTTAACTTGTTATCTAAATTACACAAATGGCCCCTATGGTTTAAATTTCTTTCGTAATTGGTCGTTATCAGCCATGTTTTAAATCACTAGACTAAAACTACCACAATCCTGAAACTCTAGGGACCAAAGTGTAATATTGTCATCGTCTTCCCTAAATTCTTTCGCATCCCAACTTACCCGATGCTCCTTCAAAATCGATCAAATATGCTCTTTCATTGTTATTCATATGTTGTTGGTATTAAGTTATTTTTTATACTTAAAATCCTAATCAAATGTCAGCCACACTATTTTCTTACTTGAACCCGATGAAATCCTAAAAAACCCTACCCCGAATCGCTAGAGAGACCGATCGTTTGCATGAGGTGCCACAACTTGAGGACCTACAAGAACTTAAAGGATCAACCATCCAAATCCTACTACCTGATTTCGACTTCGATCATACAATCGAAAGGAGGTTGAGTTCGGTTACAGGTCTCGTCATTTGGGTTTACCAGTTAATGGGGTAAGCTTTTCTTCTGTTCTTAAAATATACGGAAGCTTATGCGATCAAATAATAGGCAAACAAAATACACTGTGATTGTATTAAATACGTGTTTGCTAAGGATGTTAGCGCTGACACTTCCCTCATTGATATATACATAAAAACTGAATCGATTTCAATGGCTGAGAAGGTATTCGATGAAATGCCTGACCGAAATGTGGTGTCTTGGACTTGAATGCTTACATGGTATTCGTTAAAGGGGTTATACGATCAGGTTATAAACCTTTTTCTGCAAATGCAAACAGAAGGAATCAAACATAACCCATTCACATTTGCTACTGTTCTTGGAGCTTTGGTTGACAACGGTGCAGTTGTGTAAATGAATGCAGGTTCATACCATGGTTGTCAAATTTGGCTTTAATCTAACTACATAGGTGTGTAATTCTTTGATTAGTATGTATTCAAAATCAGGAATGATCACATGTGCAAGATTATTTGGTTTGGTGCTGATGAAATCCAATGGTATGATTGGTGTTTCAACCAGATTTAATGGGGAGAATAATGAATATGTTACACTTTGGTCCCTAGAGTTTCAATATTCTGGTAGTTTTAGTCGAGTGATTTAAAACATGGCTGATAACGACCAATTACGAAAGAAATTTAAACCATAGGGGTCATTCATGTAATTTAGATAACTAGTTAACGGAGGAATGGTTAAAAACTAACGATAGTGACCTAATTGACATGTACAGTAAAAGTTAGATGACCTTATGAGCAAGAAAAAAACATAATTGGTCAAGTCGGACAATTCACAAAAGTTCATTGTGCTACAGTGACATTATCCCAAGACCTTAAGATAAATTTTCTTGAATTTTTGATTTGTCTAACTATTTTTCACCATTTAATTCCTTGAATAATCATAAAATCATGGAAAAATAGTAAATTATCATGAAAATGTCTTATAATTTTTGTGTAACTGTTTTACAGTGTACATAATCTGGAAAAAATAATAATATGTGTTTTCAAAAAGTTTAACATAATTTTTCTGATTTTTGTGTATTTATTCTATAAAAATAGAAATAAATAGATAACAGTTTCAAAAATCCACAAAACTTTTTTTACAAGTGTTATTACACATGCTTAAGCTGAGAAAAATATAAAAATAGATTTATAAACTGTTTAACCCAATTTTATGATTTTTGTACATTTAAGTGTATTAAATTTTGGGAAAATAGAAGAAAAATAGCATACAGAAGATAAAAATCATCAAAATTTTTATGTGTCATCCTAACATATTATAAGAGTTTTTGGTAAATTTTCATTAATTTTGGATGAGTAAAACTATTTTTCCTGTTACTATTTTTCCTGTTTTTAATCCATTATAAACACAAAAGTCGGAGAAAAATAGGAATGTATTATGAAAAATTTTGAAAGTATTTTTCTGAGTCTTAAACCTCTGGTAGAAGCTGCGAACATTGTTAGATATCATTTTCACATTCTCTAAAGTGGTTTTATGATTTATTGGGACTAAACAAAAAGAAAATTAAAAACCATATTACACAGTAACAAAATTCGATGAAATTTAATGAGGTGTCATTATTTAGTATAGGGGTCATCCACGAATTTACCTAGGATTTATAGACCTCAGAAAAATTTTTATATGATTTATTGCTCTATTTTATTGCATTAATTATAATAATTCGAGAAAAATGAATTATTCTCTGGAAATATACAGATCATCTTATCTTGTTGATGGGAATCTGGGAAAAACCGGATTTGGTCAGAAAATGAGTTTTATATATTTATTTTGAAATAAATTCTTCATGGACATATTTGAAAGCTTTTAACAACATACTTTGATGATCTAACTTCTAAGCTTGAAGATCATCACATGCATGTTTGTTTGAAGATCATTCATGAGTTTGAAATGTTTAAAATTCGTTTTTGAAAGAAAACATTGGATGCATGTGGTGATTTTCCACCAAAACGTGTAGAAAAGTGCATTTCCATGGTTTTGACTTAGGTTTAGGTCGTGGATCTTCACCATTTTGTAACATGCAAGATGTTTTTGGTGAAAATCTACCACCATCATCATCAAAACTGAAGTGAATGAACATTCACACAAATTTTCTAAGAGAATGGTGTAGAAGAACAAGGAAATGCAAGAAAAACCTTTAAAACTAGAAAGAAAAGTGAAGGAGATTGAAGGATTTTCGTGATTACCGTGAAGAACAACCCTAGAAGATGAAGATTTGAAGGTTAATAGATGTTCTTGGCTGGAGAATTTCGTGGTTTTAGAGAGGGAAAGAGAGAGTTTGAGTGTGGTAAATGGTGGAGTGTGAGAGAGAGTGTAGAGAGAGAGAGAGAAGTGAAGGAGATGGAGTGTGAGGGAGGAATGATTATGTGTTTTGGGAAGAGGGGAAGTATCTTGGGAAGAGGGTGGACGGTTTTGAGTGTAAAAATGCCCTCCCTCTCTTTTAATTTTATAAAAAAATTCAATTCTTTTATAAAAATATCAAACTTTTTATAAAATATACACCCTAACCAAGTTTTTGCTCATGAAACCTTGATTTTTGACTTATAAATTTAGGGTAATTGTTAATGACTTAAATTTTATTTTCCTTAAATGCATTTTCATAATTTATTATTATAAGATCATATTATAAGTTTCATAATTATTTTTATAGAATTTTTAAGGTTAAAGTTTATAAATATGAGTTTTTATGGCTTTTAGGGTCTTGAGATTTAATAAATATTTGGATATCAAAATTAATTAAATTTTGAGACTTTTTAAATTATTTTTGAGTTTCATAAGTCTTATTCAAATTAGAAATAATGTTTGTAATTTATTTTTACCGGTTTATTGGCATTCTATGTAGTGATTCCGAAATTCAAGCGAAATTGAGGAATCAAGTATACTAGTCCTAGTCTTCAACTTTGACTTAAGTTTCTATGAGACTTTGACCTAATTTCTACTACTAGGTCAAGTGCATGATGGGTGTATATGGTTCATGAAATGGTGTTCAAGTCAAGGAATGACCTGAGTGAGGATAGTCACTACAGTTAAGTAGTTGTAGAATTCACATATCAATGTGAAATCTAAGTACACAATCCTTCAATTCTACTTGTTTCTGAGTTTCTAGTAGGTTATAACTTAGCTTCTAGTCACTAAGTCTAGTATGTGTTGTGCCTATACGTGCAACTAAGTTTAGTCAAATCTAGAATCGACTCGAATTCTGACGTTTGTCACAGTACACTTCTACCAAGCGCTAGTGGCTCAAGGAGAGCTTGAGGAGGATCAGCAAGGGGTACACTTCTACCAAGCGCTAGTGGCTCTAGGAGAGCTTGAGGAGGATCCTGAAGGGGAACAAGGGGGAGCCCATGATGTTGGACCCGACGAGTACGATGATACCGACTATGATTGTGAGGGGACTGACGAAGACATGGAGGAAGATGGGGACGTGAATGAGGCTCCTGTCAAACCACCTACCGACGAGGCACACCAGGACCACCCTGCTCCACCAACGAATCCCGTGAGTGAGGATCGTTCTCTGGAAGCAAAGGTAGCCGCACTTCGGCAACAGCTGTTTGCTCTGGAGGCACGAGTCGTGCAAGCTGAGCAGGAAAGAGATGAGGTCATCGGAGAAATGACCGAGGTGGCTTAGTTGTTAGCACAACATTTTGGGATATGATTTCGCTACCACCATTAGATACCTCTCCGTATGATCAAGATTAGTAGCACATCCTATTAGTACTAGGTTTCTCTTAGGCGTATTATGCTCATGTGATCTATGCTATGTACTGTCGACTCTATGTTTAAGTGATTACATTACTCATAGGGTCGTCATGCTGCCGGATTTTATAGTTCTATGCACTGTATGCCTCTTGGCAAATTTTCATGTATCAAAACTATTAGTATTAATGAAAATGCTTTATGTTTTATCATGACATTGTTATCTGCTATGTGTTTTAGTTCCTTGTTTTATGTCAATGTGTGAAATTACTTAAGTACGTGCTATACCCCTAGTCTATAGGATCACGAACTCGCAAAAACCATAGGCACTCAACATCTTTCCGTTCCATGACAGAAATATGCCCCAAAGACCTAACCCTAGAAGCAACGCAATACCGACCTCGCGTGAGATAAACTCGGTTGCATTCCAGGCAGCAGTGTCCGCTGCAGTCACTGCAGCACTTGCGCAGATTCGCAATGGAAACAACGGAGAAGGCAACGGGCAGGGAGCCGAAAGCACAAATTAAGGGACAAACCACGGAGCCACACGACCATGCACCTACAAGGATTTCACCAACGCTAAACCTCGGACCTTTAATGGGACAGGAGGCGTCATAACCCTGAAGAGATGGATTGAGAAAGTAGAGTCTGTTTTTGAAATCTGCAGGTGTCCGGATAAGTATAAGGTCAAGTTCACAGCCTGCATGTTCATTGACCAAGCTCTCTCCTGGTGGGATGGCCATGTAGAGGCCATGACACTCCTGGTGGCGAACGCGATGCCCTGGGAAGAGCTGAAGGAGATGATGCTAGCAGAATACTATCCTAGAGGTGAGATTCAGAAGATGGAGCAAGAGTTGTGGAACCCCACGGTCCAAAACTCCAATATCGACGCATACATATCCAGGTTTTGTGAGCTATCTCTTCAGTGTCCCGGAATGATCACCTCAGAAGAGAAGAAGATTGAAAGGTTTATCTGGGGACTGACTGAACCTATCCAAGGGAATGTCATTGCGGCAAACCCTAAGACATTTGATAGTGCAAAGAGACTGGCCAAGAAACTGTACGATCACGACAATAAGAAGGGTGCCAAGACAGTGGTAGCGGAGGTTAAGAAGGAAGAAGGGAACAAGAAGAGGACGAACAACAAGCGAAAAGGAAAGCAAAACTCGGAATCATCTAAGAAGCAACAAGCAGTGTCTGTCCATGCTGCAACACAAGCTACTACCACACCACATGCTCCAGCCTCATTCGCAACAAATGCTTCCAAGCAGTACTCGGGAAATCTCCCCAAGTGTAACAAATGCAACTCCCACTATCACGGGGAGTGCACAGAGATGAGTTGCACAAGGTGCAATCCGAAAGGCCATACAACGAAGTATTGTAGGACTCAGCTTCAATAGAACCAGATGATAAACAACCCCAACAACAACAACAACAACAATAACAACGCCAATACTAGAGCTAGTTACACCTGTTACGGATGTGGGAAAACTGGGCATATAAGGCGAAACTGCCCCAACGCGAGCAATCAGGGGTCAGGAACAGCACGGAGGGTACTGAAAATGGGTCAAGGTGAAGCAATGCAGGACCCAGCTATTGTCACCGGTACTACTCATATGCATGCATCTTATTTGATAGCGGAGCGGAGTGAAGTTTTGTGAGTAATAAGTTCAAATACTTACTAAAACAACAACCCCAAAAGCTCAATGAAGCCTTAACAGTGGAAATGGCTAATGGGAAGACTGAATCAACTAAGGATATCTATGTAGGGTGCACACTAACTCTAAACAATCACACCTTTCAAATAAACTTAATGCCTGTAAATATCAGTAGTTTTGATGTGATTATCGGCATGGATTGGTTAAGCCCTCATCATGTCGATATTATGTGTCACGAGAAGGCCGTTCGCCTTCACCTTCCTAACCACGAAACCCTAATAATCTACGGAGATAAGCCCGACGCAAACCTTCGCCTTATCTCGAGTATCAAGGCGCAAAAGTGTCTACAAAAGAAGAACTACGCATTTCTTGCTCACGTGGTGGATAAAACTAAAGAGGAAGTGAGCATTCACAACATCCCAGTGGTGTGTGATTTCCCGAATTTGTTTCCAGAAGATCTTCCGGGAATACCCCCAGAACGAAAAATCGAATTCCGAATCGACCTAGTGCCTGGAGCCACTCCAATCGTCAAATCACCCTATAGGTTAGCTCCTGCAGAAATGCAAGAATTATCAAGCCAACTGAGCGAACTCCCGAATAAAGGATTCATTAGACCAAGCTTCTCTCCATGGGGAGCTTCGGTTCTTTTCGTTAAAAAGAAAGACGGATCCTTCAGGATGTGCATCGACTATAGGGAATTGAATAAGCTCACCATCAAAAATCGATACCCACTTCCACGAATCGATGATCTATTTGACCAGCTCCAAGTAGCTAGTTACTTTTCTAAGATATATCTGAGATCCGGTTATCATCAACTCAAAGTCCGAGAAGAGGACATTCCTAAAACTGGTTTCCGAACTCATTACGGTCATTACGAATTCGTCGTGATGCCCTTCGGTCTAACGAATGCCCCCGCTTCATTTATGGACCTAATGAATCAAGTCTGCCGCCCATTCCTTGATAAATCCATAATCATTTTCATCGATGATATTCTCGTATACTCCCGAAGTGAAGAAGATCATAGCCAACACCTCCGATAAATTTTAGAAACCCTACAGGCTGAAAACCTGTATGCGAAGCTCTCCAAGTGCGAATTCTGGCTCCGCAGTGTAAACTTTCTGGGCCATGTAGTCAGTTAAGAAGGAATACACGTGGACCCTTCCATGATCAAGGCAATCGAGAGTTGGGCAACCTCGGCAATGCCAACTGAAATTCTCCAATTCTTGGGCCTCGTAGGCTACTACCGAAGATTCATTCAGAACTTCTCCAAGATAGCCAAACCCCTCACCAAATTGACTCAAAAAGGCGCACTTTTCAACTGGACCGAGAAGCAAGAAATTGCCTTCCAATCCTTGAAGCAAGCCCTCTGTAGTGCTCCAGTGCTATCCTTACCGGAGGGAACCGAAGACTTCATAGTTTACTGTGATGCTTCGAATCAAGGATTAGGTTGTGTCCTCATGCAACGAGAGAAGGTGATTGCTTACGCATCCAGACAACTGAAAACTCATGAGGTAAATTATACCACACATGATCTCGAACAAGGGGCGGTGGTCTTTGCCCTAAAAATTTTGAGGCACTACCTCTATGTTACCAAGTGCACCATCTTTACAGACCACAAGAGCCTCCAGCACATTCTAAATCAAAAGGAACTAAACATTAGGCAACAGAGATGGGTTGAACTGTTAAATGATTATGAATGTGAAATCAAATACCATCCAAGCAAGGCTAACGTGATAGCCGATGCCCTGAGTCGAAAGGAGTATTCAAGTCATCGTGTGAAGACCCTGTCAATCACCATCCAATCTCATCTAGCCTCACAGATCAAGGAAGCCCAATTAGATACATTGAAGCCAGAGAATGTCACTAGTGAATCGCTACGAGGAATGAAGAAGGAGCTTGAAGTCAAAGACGACGGAACCTACTACTTCATGAATAGAATATGGGTTCCCAAAATTGGGGGATTTAGAGAGATAGTCATGCATGAAGCCCACAAGACACGATATTCTATTCATCCGGGGTAAGACAAAATGTATTTGGATATCAAGCAGCAATATTGGTGGCCTAATATGAAGGCAGAGATAGCCACTTTCGTGGGCAAGTGTGTTACTTGCGCCAAAGTGAAAGTGGAATACCAAAAGCCCTCGGGACCGCTGCAAAAACCAGTGATACCCGAGTAGAAATGGGAGAGGATTACCATGGACTTCGTGACAAAATTACCCAAGACAGCTGGCGGTTTGGATGCGATATGGGTAGTTGTAGATAGGCTAACAAAATCCACTCATTTCCTGCAAATAAAAGAATCCTACAAGATGGAAAGGCTGATCCGGATTTATATCAAGGAGGTTGTGAGACTCCATGGAGTGCCAATATCTATTATCTCGGATTGAGATGGCAGATTTACTTCAAGATTCTGGCAATCTCTTCTGAAGGCAATGGGAACAAAGCTAGATATGAGCACTGCCTACCACCCATAGACGGATGTTCAGAGTAAGCGTACCATCCAGACTCTCGAGGATATGCTCCGAGCTTGCGTGATTGACTTCGGCAAGTCATGAGATACCCACTTGCCTCTGATCGAATTCTCCTACAACTACAGTTATCACACGAGCATCAAGGTTGCTCCCTTCGAGGCTCTTTATGGTCGTAAATGTAGATCGCCCTATGCTGGGCCGAAGGGGGTGACACTCAACTAGCAAGAGGGCAATTACCATCCAGTGTACTTACAGGACCCGAAGTCATCCGTGAGATGACCGAGAAGATAGTCCAGATCAAGGCTCGACTTCAGGCATCGCGAGATTGACAGAAGAGCTATGCTAACAAGCAGCGAAAGCCACTAGAATTTCAAGTCGGGGATCTTGTACTATTAAAGGTCTCTCCATGGAAGGGAATGATTCAATTTGGGAAAAGATGAAAATTGAACCCGCGGTACATTGGACCATTCGAGATTCTTGTCCGGATTGGTCCAATGGCTTACAAGCTGGAGCTACCTGTCGAGCTCAACAACGTACACCCAGTGTTCCATGTCTCAAATCTGAAAAAGTTTCTATCAGATGAAACCCTTTTTGTCCCTTTGGAAGAGATTGAGATAAACAAGAATCTCCTGTTCATCGAAGAACCAGTTGAGATTATGGATAGGGAGGTAAAGCGTACGAAGCAAAGTCGCATTCCGATCGTGAAAGTTCGATGGAGCGCAAAATGTGGACCGTAATTCATGTGGGAACGTGAAGACCAGATGAAGCAGAAATATCCTCACTTATTCCTTCCTTCGCAACCCTAGTTTTCAAAAGAATTTCAGGACGAAATTCCCTCTAACGGGGGGATGATGTCACAACTAGCATTTTAGCTAGGAAATTCTATTCCTATGTAACCATCCAACTACTGTAAATCATATAATTTAAGTAAATCTCATACACTGCTCATTTAGATTCACCATTCATGTTCATCAAAGAGTCTGAAGCCCTATGATCCATGGTTTAAGTCCATATTGGACTAGGAGTTCCTTATTGAGCCTAATGGACCAATAAGCACCCAATTCAACTTTATTGGACTTAGAAGCACTAATTGGATCCAAATTGGACCCAATTCATTAATCTAAAACATTTTGGGCCATTTGGGTCTAGTATGATTCATTCTAACCCTAATGGACCTTATTGGGCCATAAGTAATCCAATTAACCATTAGTGAACCATAAGCCCATTCTTTTACTCTAATTGGGTCGTGAATGCTTCCAAGAGCCCAATGGGCCGAAATTTTTTATGTTTAGGATCCAAATATCCTAACTAAATTTAATGGGCCCAAGCTACTCCAACACTTTCTTCTTGGCCCAAAACCTCGGCCGATGTATAAAAAATAAAAAGAAGAGATTAAGGGGGGGGGGGGCGTTGACTTTGGAGTGCCACCTCCATTTTATACACCATATAACCATGCAAAGACCACCATGTATCCATACTAGTCACTTCATCTCTCTTTCTCCCCTCTCTTCTTCTTCTCGGCCGAATGCAACACACACACACACACACTCCACCAAATTCTCTCCATTTTCTCTAAGATCATCCATCTTCTTCCTCTAAAATTCTCAAGATTTAGCATAGGTTTCAAGAGGATTTTCACAAGATAATCATCATTCTTGGTAAGCCTTTACACACTCAAGTTTTATAACTCCATCTTCATGATAGATCACTCTTTTAAACAAAGTTTTTGGTGATCATACTCCTAGAAATCTTCTTAAGTTCGAGATCTACTTCAAGGTGTTGCTAGGACCAAAATCTTCTTCATTTATTCTTCAAAACCGAAACATCAAAGCAAAGGTGAGTTCATACCCCCTTGTTTTCGGTTTTTATATGATTTTTGGGGGAGAATGCAAGTAAAATGTGTAGATCTATGTGTTAGATGCATGTTTTGTGTGAATACTTGGTTTATTTGGTAATAATAGGTTAGATCTTAGCAAATCTCGAAATTTAAGTATTATCTAGCAAAGATCTATGAACTATGACATTATATACATCACATTACCAAGCCAAAAATGATTACATGTTTAAGATACAAAAGATTTCAACAAAAACTTGGTTAAAGGTCAAAATTGTCAAGAAAACAAAAGATAAGGGTAAAAAGTGACATTTATGTTTCTATAGGGGCCAAACAGGTCCTACATGTATAAAAAGGTATTTTTATGCTAAACATACTTTAAAAAGAGCCAAAAATGAAATTTTAAGCTTAATGGGCCAAAACCTTTGGGCCTCACGGTTTTGGGCCTAAATTGCGAAAAAATGAAGTTTTGGTGTTTAAAAATGTTATTTGGCCAAAGTTTGAGTCATAATTGTAAATAAACAAAATTTGGAGGTGAAAATAACATTTATTTTCAAATTGGACCAAAAATGTAAAATTTTCCAAAATTGGGCCGAAAGTGTAAACTTTTACACAAAAAGGGCTGAAAATGCACTTTTATGCAAAACAAGGTTCTAAATGTGAAAATATAACTTTTTGGGCTAAAACCGTAAATTTTTAGACATTTTGTGACAAAATTGCAAAATTTTATAACTTATGGACTAAAGTGTCATTTTTACAAAACTGTGGGCCTTAACTAAAATTGGAGGATTATTGGACAAAAATGTCATTTTTACAAAAAGAAAGCTCTTAACGTCGATCTAGTAAACATTGAGCTAAAACAAACAACAAAACAAAACGAACGAACGAATTACGTCGATAATCAATTATTGGGCTTAATGTTCATGATACTTGGCCGTTGGGCCCTAAGGGCCCAACTAAGTGTATATTGAGTCCAATGTATTCCATGACGTGTTTAGTGGGCCTTGCGACCCACTTACATGTTAATTTGAGCCTAAGTTATGGACTATATGTTTATTGGGCTTTTGTAGCCCATATACATGTCTATTGGGCCCAAATTACCTTCTTACATGTTATTGGGCCTTTGTGGTCCATTTACATGCTAATTGGGCTTGGAATGGAATTCATGTGCTTGTGATCATAACCATACCGTTGCGTAATCATTTAACGTCGTATACTTATATAAATATGTACCCTTTTGAATTCAAAAACATACAACATGTACGTAAACATTAAACATAGTACGAAAAGGGGTTGAGAATCTAGTGAGACATGTCGGTTGGCACCACTGAGTGTACAATCGTAGCCTGTAGTTATAATCAGAGTTTGCTGGATGGAAAGCGGGAGTTTGTGTATAGATCTATACGGGGTGACCCCCACGCCTTAGCTGTTCGCTACAGCTAGACTAGGCCAGTCTAGGGCGACAACATCCTAATTCAAGACCGACATTTGGAAAAATACCAAGGCGGGCGACCTAGTCATTATCATGCATGGTTATAACGGCTCATATAGGGATTCAATACCAAAAGTTTAACCTTTTAAAGATAAAACTCTTTGAGGGTGTCAATACAAAACACTTATTTAACGATACAAGAATCTAGACGTTGTTGTAAAACAGAAAATATCGGATTTTCTAGGGAAATTATTCATATATACTTATCATTTATTCAAAATACAATGAATCTAAACTACATTCATATAAGTTGTAACTATGAAATTCACACATGCATTTATACTTGATTTTCACATCATTTTCAGACAATTTGCAGAAAATATCGGATTTTCTAGGTTTTTACGAAAGATACAAAGGCTTTTATTCAAACATACTTATGAACTCACCAACATTATATATGTTGACCGTTTTCAAAATTGCTTGTTGTTGAAAAATGTTTTTGTATGTGACCATCACTGAAATAAGACGAATTGTTTTTTTTTATATTATCTAACAAATATTATCAGTTATTTCAGGTTGCATAAATTCGTCATCAAACGGAAAATATGAAAACACGCGAATGACAAAAACGCATAGACGATAAAATTAGTTGTGCGACTAGACAGTTTCAACGATATATATATATATATATATATATATATATATATATATATATATATATATATATGTATATATATTGTGTTGAAAAGTCAAAGAAAGAAGCATACCACTTGCACACACTAGCCATTACTTTAAAAATACTCAAGTGAAGAAGATATTTGTTTCATGTATGTATACTTGTATGTATGTATGGAAAGTGTATGTATATGTAAGTTAGTATATAAGAGAGTTGTGTGCTCTTTCATTCATTACCTCTTATAAACTTTGAAAAACCTCTCCATACACCAAAACCTCTCAACCAAGAACATCAAGAACACCAAGAACACCAAGAACACCAAGAACACCAAGAACACCTCCAAACAACCTACAAATACCCTCCAAACATCCTCCAAATACCCTCCTTAAACCTCCTCCAAACATCCTTTAAACCACCACAAAATCTCCACCTTGCTGTTTTTTCGACATCAGAATTTCGAAGTTAAGAAAAAATTCACCGAGGATAACTCAACAAGATAATACGGGAGAGATTTTTACCACAAATTATTCAGAACCTTACCTACATCTAGGAAGTTTTCTGGACGATTTTGACCAAGGGAAACCCCAGAGAGACGATATACAAAATCAGGTATCCAGATAGATTTCTGTTGACCAGATCAGAATCTTCAAGTCCAAAACAAACGTAACTGGGTATAATACATCCAACAAACCCTGGAGAGATTTTTACCACAAATTATTCAGAACCTTACCTACATCTAGGAAGTTTTCTGGACGATTTTGACCAAGGGAAACCCCAGAGAGACGATATACAAAATCGGGTATCCAGATAGATTTCGGTTCACCAGATCAGAATCTTCAAGTCAGAAACAAAGCTAACTGGGTACAATACATCCAACAAACCCTGGAGAGATTTTTACCACAAATTATTCAGAACCTTACCTACATCTAGGAAGTTTTCTGGACGATTTTGACCAACGGAAACCCCAGAGAGACGATATACAAAATTGGGTATCCAGATAGATTTCGGTTCACCAGATCAGAATCTTCAAGTCAGACACAAAGCTAACTGGGTACAATACATCCAACAAACCCTGGAGAGATTTTTACCACAAATTATTCAGAACCTTTCCTACATCTAGGAAGTTTCGTGGTCGATTTTGACCAAGGGAAACTCCAGAGAGACGCCAGAGAAAATCGGGTATCCAGAGAAATATATCCAAAAATTAAGAAAACCTTCAAACCCTTATGTAAACAAATTGTTTTACATAAAATTTGAAACAAAAAGAATTTTGTGTTACTTATCATATTCCGGATTGAACTATTGAACAAATAGTGACAAAGTCTTTTAGGTTACCAGTCCAACCCTAAGCCCGTTCAGTCAATTTATTGGCGAACTTACTTGAAAGACCAGTCGCTTCATCCGTCCAGTTCTAAACCCGTTATATATATTTATACATATTATTTAACTTCTAACATTTATATACAGTCATTTATATTATTTACAGCTTAACGTTATTTAAATACAGTTATTTACTTTATTTATAGCTTTCAGTCATTTACTATTTTCTAGTGGTGACTAATAATCCCATATTTATTTCCGCAACTATTATTGTTTATATTCCGCATTTTACATCTAATTAATATAAATATCTGTCACACAGTAACTGTATCCGAGCCGTTATTCGTGGTGATTAGATCTTATATTATAATTTCTAACAATTGGTATCAGAGCTCGTGTGATTCATTCTGAAATTTTTGTCGAAAACTTTTGGTTAGCGTTTATATAAACCTTCCATAAGATTTTCTTTAAAAGTTTCATTTTAATATCACTTGTTCAAATCCTTAATCAAAAAATTTAAAAAAAAAAAAATTATTTTATGTCTTCAACAAATTACTCAAACATGAATTCTGTTTCTATTGCTAACAGTTTGGGTTCAGGTTCACGGGCACCCATACTTATACCTGAAGAGTATAATTTGTGGGTTGGCCGTATGAACCTTCATCTAAATACTTTAGGTGAAAATGTCTGGAAATGCGTGGAAGGAACGTATACTGGAATCTCTACAGAAGATATGGCCACTCTTGCTACAAATCAAATCACAATAGCCGAAAACAACAGAAAGCTTGAACTCCAAGCTAAAAAGGAACTAGTTTCTGGAATCCCACACAGTATTCTAAGTCAAATGGATGACATTATACTGTTAACCGCAAATCAAATTTGGGAAATTTTAAAAAATCGTTTTTGTGGAAACGAAAGAATAATCGGAAACAAGAAAACATCCATTTTGAATGAATTTGACAATTTCAAAATGTTTTCATCAGAAACCATTCATGATGCTCACGACAGGTTCAATTTTATTGTTATTAAAATGAACAATTTGGGTATCAAAAAGTCACAACATGAGATAAATCTCAAATTTTTGAATAATCTTTTTGAAAGCTGGAAAATGGTAAAACTCATTATTCAGGGAAATCCAGCAATTCATACTGAATCTTTATACAATTTATATGGAGAACTTCAATTGTATGAATCCTCTATTGAATCACCAACCACTACAACTTTTGGTGGACCATTAGCTCTTTTGTCCACATCTTCTCAACACCAAACACCCTTTTTCGATCAAAATCAAAACCAAGCATTTTTGGGAAATTGTTATAATTCTTTTGATTCAAATGATGAAGCGGATTATCAACAACTATGCGCCTTGGTAGCAAACACAAACCTACAAAGATTTTTGCCAAATTCTGGTCAATCAAATTTCAGACCAAATTATCAAAACAGGCCATCTTTTGGACCAAACAATTCAGGTTTTCAACCAAGACCATACTTTGGACAAAACAATCCAGGTTTTCAACAAAGACCATCTTTTGGACAAAGTTCTCAAAGACCATCTTTCCAAAACTACCCAAACCAAGGTTTCCAAAACCGGGGATTTCAAAACAATCCCAATCCAATTTTTAATAACAACTCAAATCAAGGTTCTAACAACAATCAAAATTTTGGATTTCAGCAATCTCAACAAAAGAACCAAGCCCAGGCACCTGAAAGACCTCCAATTCAAAGTCAAAAGGCTGACAGTGATAATGATGATGTGATCATTTGTCACAATTGTAAAGGAACAAATCACTATGCTCGAGAATGTCGTGCTAAAAGCAAATCCAAAGTCAAGGACTCAGCATACTACGTTCAAAAAGCTGAAGAACTGAAGAAACAAGAAAAGAAAGATAAAGCTTTAATGGCAATCCACGAACCCAACGTCGAACACTGGCCAACTTCAGATGATGAAGCAGACTCTGAAGCAGCACAGTCAAATTTCTGCTTCATGGCTGGTGAAGAAATACCTTCAAGGGCTCCAAACGTCATTGAACAGGTATGGAACATGGTTGTAGAACTTGGTTATTCTAAAACAATTTTTGAATCCCATATAACCAAGATTGAGAATAGCCTGCAAGTTGATCTCAATACATATCATAACAACATGGTTAAAATGGACATTGTCAAGTCTGAATCACAAACGATGCAATTCAAACTCGGAGAAAATACAAGAACGATTTTGAAATTGGAAAGAGACGTTGAACGAAAATCTGAAGATAATGCTCACGTCTTGGAACAATTAAATCAAGCCCTAATTCAAAAGAGGGATTTGGAATTGAAAAACCAGTCAGTTATTTCTTCTGAAATTAAAGATATTTTAGAAATGGAAATCATTAAGTTGAAACAAAAATTTCAATCTTCAACTGATGAAAATTATGTTTTAACTCAAAAACTGACTGATTTTTCAAACAAAATCATATTTCTTGAATCCGAAAACAAAAGACTGCAAGGAAAATTGGATTCTATTAATATTGCTAGAAAATTAAGTGATGATATTTTCACTAAGGCAAAAACCTTAGGATCTGGCACAGTTAATACAAGTTATAAACCAGGAATTGGTAGAGAAGCATTTGAAAAGGAACAAATTGAAAACATGACAATTTGTGAAAACTCTGAATCCACTCTACCAGATCTTTTCACATCTGCCAACGAGGAAGATTCAGATGACGAAACAGTTATCAACTGTAGCCCAGATGATACTGATTTCTTTATTTCCAAAAAGTCATACAAAAGAGTTGTGAATTATGAATCAGACTCTATTAGTTCAATAACTCATCAATTGAGATCTAATGAACTAACAAAGAATGATGGCACAATCAAACCTGAGATTTTCCTAAATGGACAAAAATCTACTCATGAGCATGGAAATACTTCTGCTCCAAATGTCTTCCCTTCTTTGAATTCTACCATTGTTGGAAAGAACAGTTTGGGACAAAAGTATTCAAAGAAACAACAAAAAAATAAGCAACCCATTCAAGCTGTCCACGCTCAGTCCACAAAACCAAGGAAACTTTTGAAACCTGACTTTGTGCCACAAAAACAAGTTTTCAACTCTAAACCAAAACCTTTGCGAAAGACTGTTGAAAATTACTTTCAGGATATCAATTTCAAACAGTCAGGGAACTTTCAAAAACCATCATATCAGAAAGTTCAAAACCATCATTATAATGCTTTTCAAAACCATACTTCACATCCTAGATATGAGAAAACAATTTCTAACAAAACATCACATCTAGGATATCCTACACCAAAACACAGATCTTATCAACCCACGGGTTTTCAAAAACAAATCACTTTTTGGGAAAACTTGATAAGTCAGATCAAACCACAACAATTCCGTCATAATAAACCAAGACCCTACAACAAAAGAAATTCATCAAACAAAGTACCTAAGTTAACAAATGACAAACCAGGACCCATTCAGATTTGGGTACCTAAACCTTCTGTCTAATTGCAGGTACTTAATGCTGGAGAGCCCAAGGATGATACATGGTATATCGATAGCGGCTGCTCTAAGCATATGACAGGAAAGAGGAATTTCTTACGTGACTTCAAACCAACCGACACCAATCAAGATGTTACCTTTGGCAACAACATGACAGCAAAAATCATGGGTTATGGAAACATAACAAATGGTAACTTTACCATCAAGAAAGTTGCTTATGTTGATGACCTGAAACACAACCTCATCAGTGTTTCTCAGTTGTGTGACAACAATCTTGAAGTTATGTTCACAAAACAACGAAGCTTGATCATGGACGCCAAAACCAAAGATGTTATTGTTGACTCTGACCGTGCCGGAAATATGTATCCACTTGACATGGATCTTATTTATGGAAAACCCGATATTTGTCTGCTATCCAAAGCCCCAACAGATATTAGTTGGTTATGGCACCGCCGCCTTTCCCATCTAAACTTTGGGTACATCAACAAACTCATAGGCGATGATCTTGTTCGAGGGCTACCACTTCTAAAACTTGACAACGAAACTCTTTGTGCTGCTTGTGAAGGAGGAAAACTTTCCAAATCAACTCACAAAAGCATCCCAAATTCTAGTGTATCTGAACCACTAGAATTGTTGCACATAGACCTTTGTGGCCCTGCCAAAACCCAAACCATACAAGGGAAGAAGTACATTCTCGTTGTCGTTGATGGATTCTCACGCTTTACATGGGTCTTTTTCTTAAGACTAAAATCAGAAGCACCTGAAGAGATGATCAACTTCATCAAACAGATCGAACTGAAGCTCAAACGACCTGTTCGAAGAATCCGAAGTGATAATGGTTTAGAGTTCAAAAACAAGACTCTAGATTCATTTCTCAAAGACAAGGGAATTGAACACAACTTCTCAGCCCCATACACTCCACAACAAAACGGAGTTGTCGAAAGAAGGAACCGAACACAGTGTGAAGCTGCAAGATCAATGCTTATCTTTGCTGATCTGCCACAATACTTCTGGGCAGAAGCAATAGCCACAGCTTGCTACACTCAAAATCGTTCCTTAATCCATAAACATCTTCATAAAACACCATATGAAGTCATTAACAACCGAAAACCAAACATCAAATTTTTCCATATTTTTGGTTGTCGATGCTTCATAAAGAACAATAAAGATCACCTCTCAAAATTTGAATCAAGGTCGGACGAAGGAATTTTCCTTGGTTACTCATTTTCTTCAGCTACTTATCGAGTACTGAACAAACGTACCAGAGTAATTGAAGAAAGTACCAATGTTCATTTCGATGAATTTTATGTCAGGAAATTGGATCGTGAACATTTTGGTTCAAAAATGATCGATAATATTTTTCAAAATCCAATTCAACAAACACCTTCTCCTGACAGAGATATTGAAATCGATCTTGATTTACTTTTTGAACAACCCAAAACCGCTTACAATTCTGAACTTCTAACTACTTCTATTGATTCTACAGGAACAACCACTGAAGGAACTCCACAAACAAACCGAAATGATGCAGATCAATTCGAGGGGGAACCACCTACACATACTTCTTCATTGGAACAAACACCAAATCCTCCTTTAAATACCCCATCCCCAAATATCCAAAACAATCCCGATGCATCATTTATGGGGGAACCTTCAAACCTATTCCAAGATGAAACTCCCGGAGAAGAACAATGGGATACTGAAATTCCAATTATTATAGCGGAAGAGAACCGCTTAATAAAATGGACCAGAAACCACCCAATTGACCAAATCATCGGAGATCCAAACTCAGGCATCCAAACTAGAGCCGCAACTTCTAATGATTGTTTATTTGGAGCCTTCTTATCCATGACTTGCTCTCAAAGATCCAGACTGGGTAAAAGCTATGCAAGAAGAGCTAGAAGAATTTGAAAGAAATGACGTATGGAATCTTGTCCCTACCCCACCCGATGTTTCTGTTATAGGTTCAAGATGGGTGTTCAGAAACAAAACTGACGACCAAGGAATCGTTTGTCGAAACAAGGCACGTCTCGTAGTCAAAGGATATTCACAACAAGAAGGAATCGACTACGATGAAACATATGCTCCAGTTGCCAGAATTAAAGCAATTCGCATCTTTCTTGCATATGCTGCACATAAGAACTTCAAAGTATTCCAAATGGATGTTAAATGTGCATTCCTACATGGAGAGTTAGATCGCGATGTATACATCCAACAACCACCAGGTTTCGAAGATCCCAAATTTCCTGATCACAGCTTCAAATTGCAGAAAGCTGTCTATGGCTTGAAACAAGCACCCCGAGCCTGGTATGCCACATTGACAACCTTTCTCGAAGAATTAGGTTTTAAAAGAGGTTCAATCGATCAAACCCTCTTTCGTAAAATCTATAATAAACATCTTTTAATCGTACAAATATATGTTGATGACATTATTTTCGGTTATACTGATGACTCTTTGAGTATTAAGTTTGCAGATCTAATGAAGAGCAAATTTGAAATGAGCATGATTGGGGAGATGACTACTTTTCTCGGACTTCAAATCAAACAGTCAACTGATGGCATTTTCATCAACCAAGAGAATTATGTCAAAAACCTACTCACTCGCTTTTCAATGGACAAATCCAATACCGCAAAAACCCCAATGGCTTTTGGATACAAAATCGATGCAGACTTAAATGGAAAACCTGTTGATCAGAAAAGATATCGTGGAATGATCGGATCACTCTTATACCTCACTGCCAGCAGACCTGACATCATGTTTTCTACATGTGTCTGTGCCAGATACCAAGCAAATCCTATGGAATCCCATGTAGTTGCTGTGAAACGCATCTTCAAATACCTAAAAGGCACTCCCAAACTTGGCCTTTGGTATCCAGCTAAATCCGATTTTCAGCTGAACGCTTTCACCGACTCAGACTATGGAGGATGCAAGTTAGATAGAAAGAGTACATCTGGTAGCTGTCAATTCCTAGGAGGTAGACTAGTGAGTTGGACTTCAAAGAAACAGACTTGTGTATCCACATCAACAGCAGAAGCTGAATACGTCGCTGCCGCCAGCTGTTGTTCGCAAGTCATATGGATGCAAACTCAACTGCGAGACTATGGCTTCAAAATTTCACAAATTCCCATATTTTGTGACTCAACCAGTGCAATTGCCATTTCTCACAATCCCGTTCACCATTCCATGACAAAGCACATCGATATTCAATATCATTTCATCAAAGACAACATTCAAAAGGGTCATATCGAATTGCACTTCATCAACACCGAAGATCAAATTGCCGATGTCTTCACTAAGGCTCTCGATGAAACAAAGTTTCAATACTTCCTAGGCCGTCTAGGAATGTTAAATCCAGATAACATCTATCCTTAAACTTTTACTTTTTGTTTGTACAAAAGTGTGTTTACTTTCATTCAAAAGGAAAATTCAAAAAAGAATTGAAAATTGCTTTCCTTTAAAAAAAAAATTACCAAAAACATTCAAATAACCAATATTTTCAAAAACATTCAGAAAACCAAATCTTCAAAAAAATTAATAAAAGACTTGCCATAATAAGCTTTTATAGAACCTTGTGATTAATCTTCTCTTGACTTAATTTTCAGATGCTTATGCTCGATGAAGATTTTAAGTCATATTGATTCTCAATTGGAGTGAAGGTTCAAATATCCTACTTTTCATAATGTATATAACTTTATTTCCTTCGATTTTATTTCATTATTGACGATTTTAAACAATCAAGGAACATAAGGTTAGGAGGTTCAGATGAAAACAAAAACCCATGTGAGAATTTGTGCCTCGTCGATCTAAATCATTGTGGAAATCATTTCTTGTGAGCTTAGGTGTGTCACTATTGCTTATAAGGTATACCCAATTATACCTTGTCACGGTCTCATTTTTGCTTAGATATCAAAATGACCAGGGACGATACATTCATTTCTTACATACTAGACAAACTGTCTTTTATGCCACCTATCCCTACCTAGATAAAAGCCAACCAAAAATGAAGACTTGCGATCCCATGATCCATCAAGCAAACAACGACATATCCTTACAAGAAAACCAAAGGAGAAACAAATATCTATCAACATCTAATCCTCAAAGACAAATCAACAAGAAAACAAATGGATTCAATAAAGATATACCAAACAAAACAAAAAAAAATATTCTATATTTGGTATTTTCAAACAAACTTTCAACCAAATGGTTATTTCAAAACAAAAATCATAAAATCCCGCGATTTGTTTTAACCATTTTTCACAAAAGAAGATATCTCAATCCCTCAAGACAAATACTCTCAAAAACAAATTTTCTCAAAAGTAGCTAACTCTCGATGCCAAAAGAAAATATCTTTTTACAATAAATTGATATTGATCAACAAAAAGGATACCATCAAAGAAGAAGTTGCAACAAAGGATTTCCCGGGATACTGTAGCCTTCATCACTGAAGAATCTTAGTTGCAAACTGCACTATGAAAATTGCTAAACCCCTCTACATGTATTTCCCGACGGAGAGAGAGTGAACTTTAATGGCATGAATGAAGAAACCCGCTGAGTAATGCCGAAACCAGTCTTATGTGATTGATTATCTAATAATGAGACTAAGTGACCTTTCAGGAAAAGCATAGCTGAACACCTCCAATATGAGTGTGAGTCGTCAGAGAGAGATATCACTCATTTTTAGTGATCATTAACTTGCTCTGCTGCCAGAACAACCAAACACCCAAGTGAAGTATGAGCTATACCTATGAGCGTTCATCTGAATCGACCTGTTAGACCACTTGTCGTTGTTAATAATGCTATAAAATCTTAGGAAATTTCTTTAGATACATATATAGCTACCCTTTGATAACCGAACCCGAGACTTTGATTCGGAAACAAATTTCTGAAAATCTTTTACATAAGATATGTTAAACAAAGTCACAAACTTTCAAAACAATCACTATGTTTTATATATCTTATCTATTGACAAATCTTTTATCTCGAATCTTCAAAAGTTCAAAACTGTCAATATGATTAAATCATAACTGTCCTTATTCCAGCACTGATCACATAGGGGGAAATTGTTGAAAAATGTTTTTGTATGTGACCATCACTGAAATAAGACGAATTGTTTTTTTTTATATTATCTAACAAATATTATCAGTTATTTCAGGTTGCATAAATTCGTCATCAAACGGAAAATATGAAAACACGCGAATGACAAAAACGCATAGACGATAAAATTAGTTGTGCGACTAGACAGTTTCAACGATATATATATATATATATATATATATATATATATATATATATATATATATATATATATATATATATATATATATATATATATATATATATGTATATATATTGTGTTGAAAAGTCAAAGAAAGAAGCATACCACTTGCACACACTAGCCATTACTTTAAAAATACTCAAGTGAAGAAGATATTTGTTTCATGTATGTATACTTGTATGTATGTATGGAAAGTGTATGTATATGTAAGTTAGTATATAAGAGAGTTGTGTGCTCTTTCATTCATTACCTCTTATAAACTTTGAAAAACCTCTCCATACACCAAAACCTCTCAACCAAGAACATCAAGAACACCAAGAACACCAAGAACATCAAGAACACCAAGAACACCAAGAACATCAAGAACACCAAGAACACCAAGAACACCAAGAACACCAAGAACACCTCCAAACAACCTACAAATACCCTCCAAACATCCTCCAAATACCCTCCTTAAACCTTCTCCAAACATCCTTTAAACCACCACAAAATCTCCACCTTGCTGTTTTTTCGACATCAGAATTTCGAAGTTAAGAAAAAATTCACCGAGGATAACTCAACAAGATAATACGGGAGAGATTTTTACCACAAATTATTCAGAACCTTACCTACATCTAGGAAGTTTTCTGGACGATTTTGACCAAGGGAAACCCCAGAGAGACGATATACAAAATCAGGTATCCAGATAGATTTCTGTTGACCAGATCAGAATCTTCAAGTCCAAAACAAACGTAACTGGGTGTAATACATCCAACAAACCCTGGAGAGATTTTTACCACAAATTATTCAGAACCTTACCTACATCTAGGAAGTTTTCTGGACGATTTTGACCAAGGGAAACCCCAGAGAGACGATATACAAAATCGGGTATCCAGATAGATTTCGGTTCACCAGATCAGAATCTTCAAGTCAGAAACAAAGCTAACTGGGTACAATACATCCGACAAACCCTGGAGAGATTTTTACCACAAATTATTCAGAACCTTACCTACATCTAGGAAGTTTTCTGGACGATTTTGACCAACGGAAACCCCAGAGAGACGATATACAAAATTGGGTATCCAGATAGATTTCGGTTCACCAGATCAGAATCTTCAAGTCAGACACAAAGCTAACTGGGTACAATACATCCAACAAACCCTGGAGAGATTTTTACCACAAATTATTCAGAACCTTACCTACATCTAGGAAGTTTCGTGGTCGATTTTGACCAAGGGAAACTCCAGAGAGACGCCAGAGAAAATCGGGTATCCAGAGAAATATATCCAAAAATTAAGAAAACCTTCAAACCCTTATGTAAACAAATTGTTTTACATAAAATTTGAAACAAAAAGAATTTTGTGTTACTTATCATATTCCGGATTGAACTATTGAACAAATAGTGACAAAGTCTTTTAGGTTACCAGTCCAACCCTAAGCCCGTTCAGTCAATTTATTGGCGAACTTACTTGAAAGACCAGTCGCTTCATCCGTCCAGTTCTAAACCCGTTATATATATTTATACATATTATTTAACTTCTAACATTTATATACAGTCATTTATATTATTTACAGCTTAACGTTATTTAAATACAGTTATTTACTTTATTTATAGCTTTCAGTCATTTACTATTTTCTAGTGGTGACTAATAATCCCATATTTATTTCCGCAACTATTATTGTTTATATTCCGCATTTTATATCTAATTAATATAAATATCTGTCACACAGTAACTGTATCCGAGCCGTTATTCGTGGTGATTAGATCTTATATTATAATTTCTAACACTTGTATTCTCAGGTAATCGTTAAGCTGGAAGATATGCAAATGTGTTTGGTTTCGTTTATGTAACATCACTTATCGTACCTTGAACAATTAGAACTTATGTATTTTAACAATGTACTTGATGTGAACTATGTTGGTTGTATTATGTAATGTTGGTGATGAATGTGTTATGTTTCATGTATATTCATTGTGATGATTATTCAATTATTAGTCACACGAGCCCCTGGACGTTTCCGCCGTCTGGTTCTGAGGCGTGACAATATTCTCATAGCAATAATGTTTAGTAGGATCTCCCTTGTCAAGACCAGGAGGATCGTTTGCCCTTTGTCGAAGTATACTTTGAATTTGCCTTTGCCTCTTTATTTCCTTTTCAATTGCTGCCTTCTTTTCTTCAGTAGTGGGTTCTGTAGAAATGCCTTTTCCTTTGTTTTTAATCTCTTCAGTTGAAGGAGGTGGCTTTGACGAACTTGAACCCCCAACATTAGAACCAATTACAACTCCTTTCGAAATGGGCTTTGTTGTTGTTGCTATTGAAGTAATTTTAGATGAAGTCTTCGGCAATGAAGTAAGAATTTTAGTAGAAATGACTTTCCCAACAACTTTCGCATCCTCATCTCCTTTCTAAATATCACTTCCTACCATACTGATCTTCAAACCCATGTTCATGCCAAATCTAACTCCTTCTCCCCCTTGCACCCCTGTGCGAACATGTGGGGTATCTGCTGGCATTAAATTAATTAGCTGCATAAGAGGAGCTAATTCAGCTTTCAGTGTTGACTCCAAAGATAGAAAATTTTGAGACAAAGATTCTGAAGTGAGCAATGTGGAAGATGAAGAATCAATCTTCGAAACTAATTCTTTTAGAATGTTCAATGTTTCTTCAATTTTAGTAAAATTATAAACATCAAGGTCAGCCTTCTTATCAACTTTCGGGAGGAAAGGACTGATACCATTTGACTACATTCGTAACAACATCAGCTATTTTATCAACTTTGGTGTGAAGAGAAGAGTAATCCTTTGTAAGGGCTGCAAATTCCTTCTCCATATCAACCCTAAGTTCTTCAATTTTCCGATTAAAATCTTCACAAACTGTTTTAACATCTTTAACAAACAAGATGTGCCTTTCTTTTGCAACAACTTTTAAATCTTTAAGTGCACCATTAAAAGTTGAAGATTGAGCCTTGACACGATTCTCATTATTCCTATCTATTTGCTCCAAGTCATTCCTTAATCGAAGCTCTTGAGCCTTGAGCATGACATCGACTTCTATGCCAGACACATAATTCCGACCCCTTGCATCAGCTTGAAGCTGCAATAAGGAATTAAGCTTTTTGTTGAGAATTTTGAATTGTTTCCCAGACATTAACATGTGGTCAGGAATATTCTCCTCTTCTGGATCGAATTCAATATCAGAAAATGAACCCATAAATTCACCATCTTCAGTGGTGTCATCTTCATGAACAGTTTTGGGTCCTTCGGTGGATTGTGATGGGAATAACGAAGTAATGGGTTGAGTAAGAATGTGTTCAAAGGTTGGTGATTGAGTGGATTGAGATAAGGATGTAGAAATAGAAGGGTGAAATGGTGGTAGAGAAACAATGGTGTCAATGGTAGATGTATCGAATGAAAATGAAATGATAATAGTTGAAGTACCTTGGGATTCGTTGGTCGACACTCCTTCATTTGCGTCCATATGAGATATGTTCACAGGGATGCCTGAAGTCCGAACCTCCTCAGAAACTGATTTGGTATGCGAAACTTCAGGTGATGTGATAGTTGTCTTTGCAGGTGTAGATATCTTTGAATGATCACCTTGATTAGTGGTTATGTCCACATTAGATGTTTTCATAGAGCCACCAGAACCTCCAGTTTCCTCGATATCCGACTTGATTGGAGAGCCCCTCGTTGGTGATGGAATACCCATATTAAAATCACGAGGTGGGGTTTGCGATTTACCACTTCCTTCAAGATTGGACTCAGGAACAACTTCTTCAACCTCCTTTCACTTTTTCTTAGAGATACCTTTCGCCATATCTTCAGCTCTTCACTTTTTAGATGCAGGAGATACAGGAGTTGGAATTTCTCGAATGACAACTCCTTTGCGATTAAGTTGTGGCTTTCGAGTGAGCTTTTGTTGAGAAACACCCTTAGGCGAAAAACTACTTGACCTATTTGGTGAATGACGAGGTCGATGAGCCATCTTATTCAAATGCTTCAATACACGAGATTTTGAAGGCATAGTCTCCTTGGGTTGAGTAGAAATGTTTTTGATTATTGGCTTAACAACTTTCTTTGGAGATGGATCACACTGAACAACTTTCTTTTGAGTAACCGGAACAACTTTCTCAATAGGGATAGGTTTCAAAGCCTCTTTCTTAGAACCTTTTTTCTTTTTTGATGGACCACCAGGACCCTTTGGCAACAAAACTCCAGTTTCAATTGAAGGATTGATCGTTTTCAAATAAGCCACCAATACTGGATGTGAAGGGTCAACCTTGCGAAGCATAGCATGTGGAATGCGTGCAACTATCGAAAAGATGTTTGGATCATCCTCCACCATCTTCGGATGTTGATACAACGAAAATTCGGCCTTCTGGTCATCATCAGGAACATCAATTCCTTCCTTGTCATAAGCATGATGCAATATCAGGCTCCAATAACGAGCACAAGATATCCCATTCACTACATTCGTATTACCAATGCTCTTAACAAATTCTTCCCATAACTGAGTTGTGTAGTCTACCTACAAATCATAATAGAGACCAGCTATCATGGCAAAAATTTCCAATTTAGCCTTATCCAAAACAATAGTTCGACCCGCCAGGCATCTAAGAAAAATCCCAAATGAGAAATTCCATATGCAAGGTAGAGAAGACTTCTTGAAATCACTTATCCTTGTCAGAATCGATTGATGTCCCATCTCATTGAACATGTGAATGACCTGTTCATTTGAGACCTTATAGAAAGGTTCGACATTAGGAATATTCAAGATACGAGCAAATAGCTTCTTAGTTAACTTGAATGTCTTGTCATTTATCAACTGAAAAGTAACCACATTAATCGTCTTGCTATATACTGCAGTTGAACCAGGAAGAGATAACTAGGACATCGGAACAGAAAAGGAAGAAAACATGGCTGTAGACAGAACATAGTTATTCAAAGCAACAATGAACATCTGCAAACCTTCAGGATACTAAGTAATATCCAGTTGAACTCGGTAATTTGTGCTTTGAATCTTCATTATTGGTTGAGAACTGTTGTCATCTGTGGTTTGAGATGGATTAACATCCGCCATTGTTAGGGTTTTGAAAGAGCTTTTGCGAGAACGTAAAGAGAAAGAAATATTTGGGGAAATCTTGATCGCATAAAGCTGGAATGATATGACCCAAAACCCTTTTATACGTAAACCCCAATTTGAATTTGTAGCGGTTAAAGCATTTAATGCAGTCCACGTGGCTCCTTGAAAATCGGACTAGTAGCCGTAAAAATAGCCACATCTGAAAAGTGATTGGCACTTTTTCCTTGAAAACCGCACAACAACCAAAATGTATTGGCACTTTTTCCTTGAAAACTGCACAACAACCAAAACGTCACATCCAACAGGCTGTTCACTTGCTCCAATGGAATAAAAACCATCAGTAACCCTTCGGCATGGAGGCTAGGCTCTTTTGCTTTTGGGTTGAAAAGCGAAGTCATGTGCCAGATTTTGCGAAATCGTCAGCCTAAGTTGGTATTACTCAGAACCTCAAGAATTTTGTGAGTGCATATGTGTGTTGAAGTGAATAATCGAGTATAGGAATCAAAATCAAAGTAAATAAGTAAAGAACACGAGATCTAAATAGAATCTGGTTTCAACTCGTATTACTTTCAATGTTTTACAGAGAGAAATTCAGACAGAGAACTTGGAAAAACTCATATCTAACTCTAAGTAAACACTCCTATTTATAGGAGGACTGAAAGTACAAAAAATACTAAGGAATAAACATTAGACTTCGTTACAAAGATGCCTTAGTAAATACATAACAAAGAAACGAAACATGCATTACACAGACTTTGACATATTACAATATATTTTCGACCTTACAATCTCCCCCTTTGTAATAATGTCGAACTCTCAATATGTGAGACTCTGTGCAGCAATATGCATCATCCTTCTGATCTCTGAATACTATGTCATCACTTTCTTTAGTTCAGATTTATCCCCTTTGTTGTTTTTCTTGCAATTATTCATACGAACAATAAAGTTCTTATATTGAGCTGTAGTATACCTCTCCATTTCAATTGCTTGAAACAAAAACCTTTTAGCTTTCCCATTCTTATCTTTTACTGCAAATACCAACCCGAATGGCTTTAAACATATCTCGCCATCAGCATATTTCTTTAGTTCTGCTTGACACTTCGTCACTTCCATAGCCACTTTTACTTCCTTCCCAAGAGCAGTTGACAATTTAACATCGGTCAAAGCTAGACAATCCTAATAATTGTCTATGAAAATTTTGATATGACCAAGCCCTAGTCTCAAAATTTCCATATCAGTTCCTTGAAGTTGCGAAGCATCCATGTCTTTCAAAAGTAGAGCAACTTGAATAAGATCATTCAAGTTCATGAGTGGGAAATCTACAACTGAGAAATCACAAGCAATGTTGTTTTCTCTACCAACATGATAACGAAAGTTCTGTATCATGTTCTCAAACATCACATCTTTTGTAATACTTAATACCCTTGTGATCTTGATAAGAGACCAAACTTCATCTTGTTCCTTTCCAACAACAACATGAAACCTAAGTTTCATAGGAATAAGGTCATCTTCGTTCTTGAACTTCTCTATCACCTTATATTGGGCTGTTATGAACATCATTTCGTTAACAGGAAAATCAAGTTGATTGATATCAAAATTTTCGATAAAATAACTCTTTCTAGGTTTCTTCTCGAATGCATACATATTATGTTATGATACTCTGGCTTCAATATTTTCATAACTGTGCAACTTCTTAGGATCTCCCTTATCCATGTGTGGTGGATCATTCTCATGAAGCCTCATTATGCTTTCAATTTGCCTCTGTTTCTCCATTTCAGCTTCTATCTCAGCCTTTTCTCTTCCTTTGATTTTCAATCAAAATTTGTTTCCTTTTATCTTTTTCAGCTTCAGAAATCTTTGGCTTTGAAGAACTTGAACTCCCTCCTTCAGTTGTTGAACCAATTACATTTCCTTTCATTATAGGTCTTGTTGTGGTTTTGATGGCTTGTGTTGTATTGACTTTCGAAACTATTAGAGTTAGAATTTGAGTTGACACTACCTTTGTTGAAACATGAGTAGGCAACACCTTTTCAATAGTTTTCGGCTTATCTTCTCCTCCTTTAGAAACTTTCGAAGTTTTACCTATTTGAACTTTCTTCACTTTTTCTCCCCCTTGCACCCCTGTGACAGCAGGCGGGGCATCAGTAGGTAACATATTAGCAAACTTCGAGATTGGAGTCACAGACTTTTGAATAGCTTGATCCAGAGCATGTAACTTCTGAGTTAAAAACTCAGGAGTTAAGAACAAAGTCAGACTAGGTTTGGACACCAATTTTTTCAGCTCACCAAGTAAAACTCCCATCTTATCGAAATTTTGACCATCTTCATTTTCCTTTGCTTCAAACTTAGGAGTTAATGATTGATACCAATCGACAACCTTTGTAACTGCATCCGCTATAGTGTCAACATTCGACTTAATTATCGAATAGTTTGAATTCAGCTCATTTATCTCTTTTGAGACTTCAACCTTCAGCTCCTCAAGTTTTCGATTAACATCTTCTCGTACAGTCTTGACATCTTGAACAAAAAGAACATGACGTTCTTTTGCTACCATACGAAGATCTTTGATTTCAGAGTTAAACGAATCAGCCTAAGCCTTGACCCTCAATTCATTATTTTTATCCACAATGTCCAATTGTCTCTGCATTCTAAGCTCCTTTGCCTTCAACATAACATCAACTTCTATTCCCGAAACTGAATTCTTTGCTCCAGAATCAGCTTGTGATTGTAGAATAGAATTAAGCTTTCTGTTCAGAATTTTAAATTGCTTACAAGACATTAACATATGATCTGGTATATTCTCTTCTTTTGAATCGAAGTGTAAATCTTCAAACATTCCTCCAAAACCTCCTCCATCTGTTTCCATCATCGGAATTGAGTTTTGGTGTATTGGTGGATTGAGATTGAAAAAGAGTGGTAATTGGCTGTTGTAGAATTTGTTCGATTGTAGGTGAGGTGGTAACAGTTTGAAGTTGAGTGACGAAAGGTGGAAGTGAAACATCAACAGTTGAAATAGGTTCGAAAAGAGATGGATTAAGAATACTTTGAGTAATCAGTGATTGTGATGCTCCACCACTCATATTAACAAGTGCACCCGTATCAGATACGTTTGCAACAATGTTAGAAATTGGAACCTCCTCATTATTTGATTTGGTAAGAACAATTTCGAGTGGACAGGTTGTTGTTGTTGGTGGGATTGAGGTAGTGGATATTGGTAATGAGAGTCCTGGAGATTTCGATCCCAAAGGTGTGTCGGGTACTATTTCATTATCAGATGAGTCTTCACGGATAACTAACTTCTTTTTCTTTCTCTTGTCGGCAATATGCTTTGCCACATCCTCAGTTAGTCTTTTCTTCGAAGATGGAAATACCGAGGCTGGTATATCACGAATAATGACCCCTTGACTGTTTATCTGTGTCTTTCGAATAGTTGGTGAGAGATCATTAGACGAAGTTCGATATTTATGAGACATCTTCCTGAGGCGCTTAAAAACCCCTGATTTTGAAGGAATTAATTCCTTCGAAGATTCAGTAACCACCTTCTTCTCAGCCTTCTCAATTTTGTTCGAAACTTTCTCCTTTTCAACAATAACCTTTTTAGGAGAACTAGACTTGACTTTCTTGGGACTTTCTTGAACAACAACCTCATCAGTAACCTTTTTGGACTTCTTTGGCTTCTTTGATGAACCTTCATTATTGCTTTGAAACAATACACCAGTTTCAATTGAATGGTTTACATGCTTCAAATAAGGCACCAAGACAGAATTTGATGGATCAATCTTCTTAAGCATACCATCGGGAATCCTAACAACATTTGGGAAAACCTCCGAATCATCTTCCACTAACTTCGGAAAGTTATACTTTATAAATTCTGCTTTAGCTTCATCAACAGGAACTGGAATACCCTCTTTATCATAAGCATACTGAAGTATCAAACTCCAGTATCGAGCACACGATATACCTTGTACCATATTCGTGTTTTCCACACTCTTGATAAACTCCTTCCACAGTTGCGTAGCATAATCAACATTAAGATCGTAATATATACCAGCTACCATTGCATACACCTCCAATCTTCCCTTGTCTCACCCTACACTTCGTCCAGTTAAGCAACGAAGATAAATTCCAAATAAAAAAATTCCAGATACAAGGAAGACATGACTTTTTGAAGTCACTTATCTTAGTGAGTGATGGCTGATGACCCATCTCATTGAACATAAAGATTATTTGATCAGTTGAAACCTTGTAGAAGGGAGATGTGTTGGGAATTTCTAGAATCTGAGCAAACAAGCGCTTTGTAAGACGAAACCTCTTTTCATTCATCAAATTGAATGTAACTACATCAAGTGCTTTGCTGTAGGTAGCAGTTGAACCAGCATTTGACAACTAAGACATTGGTGTTGGATATAGTGTCTAAGTCCATAACTTTATTTGGTATGTACTTGACCCGACCCGGCATGGTCCATTTGGGTTGCATGGCATTGCAATACTTGGATAGACTAGATGAGAGAATAAGGCACTTATGATTATTAATATATTATAAGTTCTAATATATTAATAATAGTATTATTTAATTAGTATTGATCAAGTATTAATCTAGTATTAATTTGGTGATCAAAGTGAGACTAATTAAATATATAGGGTTGATTATGACAATCATCAATTATTTTATGGTGGATTAATGATCCATGGTTTATGGGTTTGGTTATAACCATATGGAGCTCCATGGATAGTCCATGGGAGTTACAAACCCATGGGTCATGAGAAATCAAGAGTCATGACAATTAAGGGCATTCATATGTAAACCCTAATTGTGACAACACTATAAAAGGAACCCTATGGCTAGCAAAATCGTGACCTAGTGTTACTAGAGAGGGCATAACCGATTTTGAGTGCTAGAAGTATTCTCTCAAGTTATTCCAAGTCTTGTGGTGTTGTGTGAAGCATTTGAGGCACAACATTTGGGGTGCTAGGCTCACAAAGTCTTGAAGGAATCCAAGCAACAACAAGGTATGTATTTCTACTAGTTTTATATTTTTATGTAATTCCCATGCCATGCTAGTTAGGAAATAACCTTGAAAAGGAAATTTGCATGTATATAGTGAAAACATAGATTCAAGGTTATTATGGTTGCATGTACACATAGGAAGTGTTAGAATGCTCAAAACCCTTCAGTGGTATCAGAGCCTAGGATTGTTTTCTGTATACTTGATGCAAAACTGCTTAAAAATCGAAAATTCTGCACTCTGACGACTGGACTCGCCGAGTCCATGGGGAGGACTCGCCGAGTCCATGAACAAATTCATCCTACTCGACGAGTAGAATAATGCACTCGACGAGTAGGAGCGTGTTGGGCAGTTTTTCAAGATTTGTTGCTGGAAATGGATTAAGATCATTATCCCAATCTGTTTTGGACTTGTAAAATCTGTTTTTCAAAATGATAATGATTATGTTAACCCATTTTTGCATGACTTTTATCAATTTTCAAGTATTGTATATAGTTATATGATTTCTTGAAATTGCTTGACATGAATTTGTGTTCTTATGAGTTTTTAGAAGATCATAGGAATTATATGTAACCTCCATGTATGTTTAATTCATGATCTTAATGGCAATGATGGTGTTCATAACTTGTCCTCAAGTTATGGATAACCAAAAGTCACTTCTTTAAATTGTGATTAAAGAACTAAAGAAGTTTCATAAAATGAAGAGTCTTCATTTTTATGAACCATTAAAACTCATAAGTTACAAATTGAAGAGACTTGGAATAGTTTCAATTCTTGCCCTCAAGTTTTGGAATTTAAAAAGTCTTACACTCTAATACTTTAATTCCAAATTAAACCTTAGATTTTTAAAAAGTTTAAAAATCAACACTTATACTATTATTATAATTTTATTATATAGATATGTATAAGAATATGTCATTCTTACCGTTAGTAGGCCTCATTCACGAAGGCGGTCTATAAGGGGGGTATAAGGTTGTTGCCTATAAAATGGTGACTTAATGGGTGTCCACTCTCACCCACCGCTTCCTTGATCGGTGGAGGGTCGTTAGCCGAACGGGTAGGATACGACTTTAAATACTCGTTAAAAGTATAATGAATTATAAAGTAACTATACATTATAAATTCCCAATCTTAGTTACTTTAGGAAAATGTGAAATTGGTGCTAGCCCATAAAATTACACTTTGTACCTTACCAAGTCGTTAGTGGAGCGTATGTGGTTAACCGGCACACTAACATGGACTAGTAAGAGTGGCAAAAGGTAACTTGACCTTATTATAGATCGGTGGAGCGTGTGTGGTTAACCGGCACATCGATTAGGTAATATTGTTGAGGGTACCAAGTCAATTTGTATGGTTATTCACACCTTGTTTGTGATCCTCGGCATCCCAGTCACAAACTTGAGAGGGCACAATCGAGATTCAAACATGCCATTGAAAAGTTCAATGTATCTCAAAAGATCTAGGAGTTTCAAAACCAATAAAACCTAATAATAAAATATTTCGTTCTTATGGTGGAAATTGGTAAATCGTCATTTACCTACCTTCAAATATTTTATAGTATGGATTACGGCATCCCTCTTCCAACTATAAATAGTTTGTTGGATCCTAGCCTTAATATTTCATTTGGGTAAATTATTAAGGATTCCTAATCTAATGAAACTTGTCTTTCTTTCCTTTCAGATGTCTTCCAACAATGTTTCTGGCTCAAACCCAACAGGCTCCTTTTCCCTTATGAACTTGTGTGGTGAGGTCATCTTTGATGGATCCAATTTCAATGAGTGGATCAGAAACATCAGAATGATTACCCGCTATGAGGACAAAGAATATGTCCTCGATAGGGAGCTTAAGGTTGTGAATGAAGCCACTGTTACTCCTGAAGAGTTTGCGGAGTTTGTTGCACATGAAAAGGATGCTACTAAAGTAGCATGCATCATGATGGCCACCATGACTCCTGAACTTCAAAAATCCTATGAAGATTTCTACCCCTATGAGATGCACCTGGATCTGATGGAAAGGTACCATTAGAGCGCGCGTCAGGAGAGGTATGAAATCATCTCCTCCATGATAACCGCAAGGATGAAGGATGGTGAACCCATCACCGGTCACTTGCAGAAGATGCAAAGGTTCGTTGACCGGTTGCTGAAGCTAAATGTTGACTTTCCTGAGGAAATGGCGATTGACATCATTCTCCATTCTTTACCTCCAAGTTATGATCAGTTTCGTATGACTTATCATATGAACAAGGAGTAAGTCACATTTAGCAAACTTCAAGGACTCTTAAGGACAGCTGAAAATGTCCTTAAGGGTAAAGCGGTTGCTACTTCTACTCCTTCAACAGCCCCTGTTCTGGCTATTGGGCAGGGAAAAGGTAAGAAGAGGAAAAGCCCTTCGAAGGGTACCAAGGGTAAGACTCTTGATGGTTCCTCTTCAAGTGGGACAAAGAAAGGTCCCATTACTCCTTCTTCAAACCCAAAGGAAGCACAATGCTTCTATTTCCAGGATAAGGGACACTTCAAGCGAAGCTGCCCTAAATATCTGCAAGATATAAAGGATGGGAAGGTTAAACCCACCCATACAGGTATTTACACAATATTGTCTAATAACTCATCTAATGCTAATTCTTGGGTGCTTGATACAGGTTGTGGTATTCACATTTGTACTGATTTGCAGGCACTAAGAAGAAGTGAGCAAGTGGAGCACGGGAAGATAAACTTAGTCATGGGCAACAGGAAAGCATCACCTGTTACCAAGATAGGAGTTTATTCTTTATTGCTTAATAATGGGTTAATGTTAGATTTGAATAAGTGTTGTTACTCGCCCGAAATGGCGAGAAATATTATTTCTTTTCATGGCTTGTACAAACAAGGTTTTTCATTTTCATTTGATAATAAAAATGGTGCTATTAATGTTTATTACAATGATGTATTTTACTTTAAAGCATTACCTTGTGATGGTGTATATGAAGCCGTGAATGTTGTAGACAATCTAGGAAATAATGTGTTGTATATTGATTCTTCAGATAGCTTGGATAAAGCATCCTTGTGGCATTGTCGTCTTGGACATGTTAACAAGAAGCGCATAGGCCAACTCCAAAAGGCTGGAGTCTTGGAATCATTTGACCTCAAGTCAGATGATAGTTGCGAGTCTTGTTTACTTGGAAAAATGACAAAGTCACCCTTCACAGGTACTTGTGATAGGGGTGAAGGTTTGTTGGACCTTGTACACACGGATGTGTGTGGGCCCTTCAGAGTTGCTACAAGGGATGCTAATCGCTATTATGCGACTTTTACTGATGATTACAGTAGATATGGATATATTTACTTAATCAAGCATAAGTCAGAAACCTTTGAAAAATTCAAAGAGTTTAAGCAGGAAGTCGAGAATCAATTGGGCAGGAACATCAAGATGCTCCGATCCGATCGGGGAGGAGAGTATCTTAGCATTGAGTTCCTTGACTATCTTAAGGAATGTGGGATTGTCTCACAATTGACACCTCCCAGAACACCACAGTTGAATGGTGTAGCTGAGAGGCGCAATCGAGCCTTGCTGGATATGGTTCGTTCCATGATGAGTCGAGCTTCGTTACCAATCTCTTTCTGGGGGTATGCCTTAGAGACTGCCACCCATATCCTTAATCTAGTCCCTACTAAAAAGGTTGCCAAAACACCTCACGAGATGTGGACTGGGAAAGTTCCCAATTTGGACCACATCAAGATTTGGGGTTGTGAAGCTTTCGTGAGGCGTGAGACTCATGATAAGCTTGAACCTCGAAGTGAGAGGTGTATTTTCATCGGCTACCCACAGAGATCCTTTGGTTACCTCTTCTATAGACCAAGTGATAATGTGGTCTTTGTAGCAAGAAGAGGAGTCTTTCGTGAGAGAGAATTCATAAGCCAAGGGGACAGTGGGAGGCAAATTGACCTTGAAGAGCTTCAAGAGTCAAGTGGTGAAGGAACCTCAAATGCTATCGACCAACCTGAGGAGGAAACTCCTGTTGATCCGATAGATGAGTCTGTACCTCCAAGACGTTCCACTAGGGTGAGGAACACACCTGATTTTTATTATGGTTATCACATCACCGCTGAAGGTGATACATTTATTAGTGATAGTACATTAATAGATTTGGATGAACCTAATAATTACAGGGAAGCCATGGCAGGCCCTGAGTCTGCTAAATGGAAGGAGGCTATGGACAGCGAGATTTAGTCCATGTATGAAAATCAAGTTTGGAACTTGGTTGACAATGTACCAGGTCGTAAGACAGTTGGGTGCAAATAGGTCTTCAAGAAGAAGACCGACATGGATGGGAAGATACATACTTGCGAAGGGCTTTACTCAAACTCCGGGAGTTGACTATGATGAGACTTTCTCACCAGTAGCTAAGATTAAGTCTATTAGAGTGTTGTTAGCCATAGCTGCATTTCATGATTATGAAATATGGAAAATGGATGTCAAAACCGCTTTCCTTAATGGAAAGTTGGCTGAGGATGTTTACATGGCTCAACCAGAGGGTTTTGTTGATACAAGATACCCTAATAGAGTGTGTAAGCTTGATAAATCCATTTATGGATTGAAACAAGCATCTCGCAGATGGAATCTTTGCTTTGATGAGAAAGTCAAAGAGTTTGGCTTTTCTAGGAGTGAGGATGAGTCTTGTGTGTATGTCAGGGCTAGTGGGAGCATAGTTAGCTTCTTGGTGTTGTATGTGGATGACATACTTCTCATAGGAAACGACGTCCCAACCTTGCAGGAGGTTAAGTCCTGGCTTGGGAAGTGTTTCGCTATGAAGGACCTTGGGGAAGCTGCCTATATCCTAGGGATAAGGATATTGAGAGATAGGAGTAAGAGACTAATTGGACTTAGTCAAAGTACTTACTTGGATAAGGTGCTGAAGAGGTTCAGCATGCAAGAATCCAAGAAAGGGGAATTACCCATCCAGGGTAATGCCAAGCTGAGTAAGACTCAGAGTCCGAGTACAGAGGCTGAGATAGCTGAGATGAGTCATATACCATATGCTTCCGCTGTGGGCTCGATCATGTATGCTATGACTTGTACTCGCCCTGATGTGGCCTTTGCCTTGAGCATGGTCAGTAGATATCAAGGGAACCCTGGCAAGGCACACTGGACAGCGGTAAAGAACATTCTCAAGTATCTGCGGAGGACTAAGGATTGGATCCTTACCCTCGGAGGCAGTGATGACTTGAGAGTGGAAGGATATAGCGATGCTAGCTTCCAGACTGATAGGGATAATTTCCGCTCTCAGTCAGGCTTGGTCTTTATCCTAAATGGAGGGGAAATTACTTGGAAAAGTTCCAAGCAGGAGACAGTAGCTGATTCTACTTGTGAATCAGAGTACATAGCAGCAAGTGAAGCAGCTAAGGAGGCGATATGGCTAAAGAACTTCATCGGAGACCTTGGAGTTGTACCAGCTATAAAGGAGCCAATGGAAATTTTCTGTGACAGCGAAAGTGCGGTTGCTTTGGCTAAGGAACCGAGAGATCACGGGAGATCTAGGCACATTGGCAGAAAATAGCATTTCATCAGACATCGAATAGAAGAAGGACTCCTCGTGGCTAAGAGGGTATCATCAGATGAGAACCCGGCAGATCCCCTCACGAAGGGACTGAGCAGGGTTAAGCATTTACAGCATGCCAGGCGCATTGGGCTGAAGGATGATATTAGTTTCAATAATTAAATTCCTGAAACTTGTAAAATGTAATTGACATTTGATGATAAATAAAAGTTGTTATTTATTTATGAGTAAGGTGTTACTATCTTGTGTTGATTGTTTACTATGTTTCAATTTTGCATGTTTTTACTTCCAGAATAATTATGTTATTATTCAAACCATCCACAGTCAGTCAAACTTTGGAAGTAAGTATTGATTTAAGACTGTCATGAAATTTGGCTTGTATGATTTGTCTAAAAGTGCTTTGGACAATGCAATGGTTGCTACAACATTCATGAGTACTCATAAGGGCTGAGTATTGGATCCAACCCACGCTCACTTGCATCACTTCATGGAATTTATCTCGAGTGATCGTGAGACGGTAATATCATATAAATCTTCAAACCTAGAGATATGAGTTGTTGACTATGAGTTGGTTATTCATTGATTGCACGAAAACGCATTGGCAACTCGATGTCATAAAACGTGCCTTTATGAATAATTCAACAAGTAGTTAGTACAAGCATATCAGTCGAAGTTTATCTGTTCCTTCTAGAAATAGAAGCGATATCTGGGCCCCTCGATGATTTGGTTTTGACCTATGTACCGGGCCCGGTCAGAACCTAATTGATGTGTTCAATTTAGTTCTATGTCAAAACAAATCAGAGATCGAGAAACAAATGCTGGACAATAAGTAAGACCATGTTCCATGTGTTTGTCCGGCTGATATCATGAGAACAGAGGATTATATGATCACTTATCTTAAATGGCGTATCATCATCATCTCAGTTCCGAGAGACTTTGAAAGAGCTACGATTGCTAGTCGGATTTTGAAGTCATATTTGCAAATATAGTTATTAGACTTATCCAAGTGGGAGACTGTTGGATATAGTGTCTAAGTCCATAACTTTATTTGGTATGTACTTGAGCCGACCCGGCATGGTCCATTTGGGTTGCATGGCATTGCAATACTTGGATAGACTAGATGAGAGAATAAGGCACTTATGATTATTAATATATTATAAGTTCTAATATATTAATAATAGTATTATTTAATTAGTATTGATCAAGTATTAATCTAGTATTAATTTGGTGATCAAAGTGAGACTAATTAAATATATAGGGTTGATTATGACAATCATCAATTATTTTATGGTGGATTAATGATCCATGGTTTATGGGTTTGGTTATAACCATATGGAGCTCCATGGATAGTCCATGGGAGTTACAAACCCATGGGTCATGAGAAATCAAGAGTCATGACAATTAAGGGCATTCATATGTAAACCCTAATTGTGACAACACTATAAAAGGAACCCTATGGCTAGCAAAATCGTGACCTAGTGTTACTAGAGAGGGCATAACCGATTTTGAGTGCTAGAAGTATTCTCTCAAGTTATTCCAAGTCTTGTGGTGTTGTGTGAAGCATTTGAGGCACAACATTTGGGGTGCTAGGCTCACAAAGTCTTGAAGGAATCCAAGCAACAACAAGGTATGTATTTCTACTAGTTTTATATTTTTATGTAATCCCCATGCCATGCTAGTTAGGAAATAACCTTGAAAAGGAAATTTGCATGTATATAGTGAAAACATAGATTCAAGGTTATTAGGGTTGCATGTACACATAGGAAGTGTTAGAATGCTCAAAACCCTTCAATTGGAACATCAAAGGCGTTGAACATAGCAGTAGCAAGACCTGAATGTTGAAGAGCAACAATCAAGATTTTGAGTTCTTCTGGATACAACAAGACATCAGCCTCAACTTGATAGTTGGTGCTTTGAATCTTCATGATTGGTTGAGATGCAACTTCTTCAGTAGTGTTGGTATGAGCAGCAGCCATTGATTAGGGTTTTGAGAAAATTCTTGAAGAACAGAGAAATTTAGGGCTTTTTGATCGTCTGAGAATTTGAGCGCGTAATTATAAAAGGAGATGATAAATTCCTTTTATATGTATACCCAATTGAATTCCAAACGGTTTCATTAAAGAGTAAGCCACGTCTGTCCTTGAAACTTGCAACACTAGCCGTTATAAGTGTCGTGTCAGATAAAGTACCTTGGAAAGCGGACCAAGTTGCCAATCAGTTACATCAAACTGTTCGTGAGTACCAAGTGGATAAGATCAAAAACCTTTGGCATGGAGGTTAGGCTCTTTCGTTTTTGGGTTTAGAAACGAAGTCATATGCCAGACTTGTGAAATCATCAGCATGAGTTGGTAGTACTCAGAACCTTAAGGATTTCGTGAGCGTAGTGTGCCAACAAAATAAGAGAAGAAGCAAAATGACAAAAATTTGGGATCTGTGATGTCGAAAAATAAAATTTCGACACAAAAGCAGTTAAACCCCGGGAAAAGGTTGTTTCGTTAATTATCAAGAGAGATAATCAACAGCTTGTGTGGTTTCCTGTGAATTACAATCAAATACTTGTAGAGAAGTATTGAAGGGCTTCTTTTATATGGCTTCGTGGGTGGCTTAAATTTTTTTTTTGTTACATATCAACCTAAACATAAGGTGAGTAATTGTAACAAAAATTACTTGTTTGACCAGTGTAGTCAGTGACAAGTATGCTTTGGAAATTTTTGTTCGTGACAAAGACAACGAATGATACTCATACAGAAATCATATTCCAAAAAAAAAATAACAAGTGTTAGCTGGATCCTGTTGGGAAACAAATGGCGTGTGATTCGAACATTTGATCAAGACCACTCACAATGAAAGAACATGATTTTGGGTATACGAAAAATTGGTACAGAAACAAATGTTTCGTGAAATCTGGAACTTTGTTCCCCGTCAATTCCTTTTTGGTTTACGAAGAATTGGGTTTCACCTTCATCACGACCTCATGAATCCGGATCATAAACACATATTTTTTATATGTCTAGGTCTCAATTGGTTTAATCAAAGACCTCTTGGACATATGTCATTGTGTGTGAACTGTGTTAGAATTTTGAGATGAAAAAGGTTTGTTCACGAATCCAATTGTACCTCTGCTATGTTTAGACCAAGCAGAAATCTCTTAACTCATTTGAGAAGAGTTAGGTAGCTCAATAGACTAATGTGAATACAAGCCTGATTGGGAAGAAATTTTCATGATGAAAAATTTCATTAAGGCTTTCGAAATCACACATTGACTCAATGGAGGCTTGGGTCGACATGCTGCAGCATGCTTCTAGGGAAAACCTAACTAGTTCTAAATTTTCAAAAGATTACCTGACCCCAGAGCTGCAAGCATGAATCTTGATAGACTCCTTTAGAATCTACATGAAACAAGTAAAACCAACTACAAACAACAAAAATCTTTTTGGTTTTTATATTTTTGAAAATAAGAAACAAATAACGAAGAAAATCTTTTTGGTATTTTTGATTTTTGAAAATAAAACTAAATAACAAAAATATTTTTGTGCTTTTCAAATTTTTCCGAAATTAAAAAAAATTTAAGAATGTACCAAACTTAACGAAAAATTTCTTTCCCAGATGTCGAAAACGAAGCGTATCGAAGCGCTGAATCTGAATAGTAACCTCTGAATGATTAATACTATCAGCCTCTGAATGAGTCATTATTGCCTCTGAATCGACACATTTTCATCAACATCAACTAATCATTCTTTCAAAAGTAGTCCTGGAACAGAACTTGCTTCAATCATTCCCAATCCTGTCAAAATTCTAACAAATGAATTTTCATCCAATGGTTTTGTAAAAATATCAACAAGCTAATCAGTTGTTTTTACAAAATGAACTTCGATATTTCCATCTTCCACATGATCTTTAATGAAATGATAACGAAGTGCAATGTGTTTGATTTTCGAATGTTTTACCGGATTATGACAAATGCGTATAGCACTTTGTGAATCACAATACAATGGAATCTTTTTCATGTTTATTGCATAATCACACAATTGACTTTGGATCTATATGATTTGCGAAGTGCAAGCAGCAGCTGCAATATACTCAGCTTCAGCAGTTGAAATTACAACACAAGTTTGCTTTTTCGATTGCCAACTTACAAGCTTCCCATCCAATAATTGACATCCTCCACTTGTACTTTTTCGATCAAGATTACATCCTCCCAAATCTGCATCTGAAAACGCTTGAATAAAAAATCCTGATTTCGAAGGATATCACAATCCTAACGAAATTGTTCCCTTCAAGTATCGAAAAATATTTTTCACAGCAGTTAAGTGTGGTTCTCTTGGATTTGCTTGATACCTAGCACAATTACATACAGAAAACATGATATCAGGTCGACTGGCAGTAAGATAAAGCAATGAACCTATCATTCTCCTTTATAAAGTTAGATCAACAGCAGGTTTACCTATCGAAGGTGTTAGCCTTGTTCCAACCGCCATTGGTACTCTTAATTTCATGCTATTTGTTATTCCGAATTTTTCGAGCAAATTCTTTGTATATTTTTCTTGATTTATGAAAATGCCTTCTCTACTTTGATGAATGTTTAACCCGAGAAAACTGTTAATTTTTCCCATCATACTCATCTCAAACTGGCTTTTCATCAAACTTTCAAATTCGCTAGACAAAGCAGGGTCAATAGAGCCAAAAATAATATCATCGACATAAATTTGAACAAGCATTAGATGATCCCCAACTTTCTTTCGAAATAATGTGGGGTCAACTGATCATTGTTTAAATTTCGATTGTTTTAGAAAATTGGTAAGAGTTGCATACCATGCTCTTGGTGCTTGTTTTAACCCATAAACTGCTTTATCTAAGATATAAACATGATTAGATAATTCTTCATTCACGAAACCTAGAGGTTGTTCAACATAAACTGTTTCTTCAAGTTCACCGTTGAGAAAAGCACACTTTACAACCATTTGATAAACATCGAAATCTTTGTGAGCTGCATAGGCCAAAAATATTCTAACAGCCTCAAGTCCCGCGACAGGGGCAAAGGTTTCTTCATAATCGATACCTTCTTGTTGCGAATACCCTTTAACAACTAATCGTGCTTTATTTCGAACAATGTTTCCATCCTTGTCGGTTTTGTTTTTGAAAATCCATTTTAATCCGACAATCAAAACATTTTCAGGTTTAGGAATTAACCTCCAAACTTTGTTTCTATCAAACTCAGCCAGTTCAGATTGAATTGCTACAACCCAATCTAAGTGTTCCATTGCAACCTTAACTGTTTTTGGCTCTATTTTTGAAATAAAAACATTAAACATGCAAAACTCTTGATGAGCATTAAGTACCTCATTCTTTGCACGAATATGAGCTCTTGTGAATACTCCCTCTTGAAGATTTCCAATAACCTGTGCTTTTGGGTGATCTCTTGTCCATTTTTCCATTGGAGGATATGCTGGATCAAAATCCAATGGTGCATCTTCGTACATTTCTTCATTTTCCGATCCTACAACAGAAATATTATCAGTTAGTTCGTGAAATTCATCGTTTTGATCAAGATTTATCATATCAGTATCATTATGCCCCCCCTCGACATAATTATCACTCTGATGCTCCCCCTCGAAAACATCATTCATACTGCTCTTCTCCCCCTCGAAAGGATGCCCCCCCCTCAACAGTTGAAGGTATATTCAAGTACTCCCCCTCCACTTGTGCATCTAGCATACTTTAATCATTAGCAGTTATATCTGTTGTGATTATCGAATCATCAGAATATTTCGAAGATTCAGGAGTTTGATTATCCACAGCATTGACTTCAGCATCACCAGCCTTGTCTGGAACACCAAAAATTAAATCATAATCAAAATCATATTAATTATAACTTTCAGACTCATCTTTTGATTCATTAAGAATTGGTTTTTGTTCAAAGCATTTTTCAACTTGTTTCACATAATAATCATCAAAAGTGAGATTAAATGTTTCTTCAACTTTTCGTGTTCGTTTATTCAACACTCTGTATGCAACCGAGTTATTTGAATATACCAAAAAGATTCCTTCATCATCCTTAGCTTGAAATTTCGAAAGATTATCTTTGAGATTCATGATAAAACATCTGCAACCAAAAACATGAAAGAATTTGACATTAGGTTTTCGGTTATTTATAATTTCATACGGAGTTATATTGAAACGATGATGAATAAAGGATCGATTTTGAGTAAAACATGCTGTCGAAACTGCTTCTGCCCATAGATATTAAGGAAGATTCGCATATGTCAACATTGTTCTTGCTACTTCGCAAAGAGACCTATTCCTCCTTTCAACCACACCATTTTGTTGTGGTGTATATGGTGAAGAGAAATTATGCGAAATTCCTTTCTCTATTAAGAACGAATCAAGGAAATTGTTTTTAAACTCTGAACCATTATCACTTTTGATTTTACGAACTTTCTTCTTTAGGCTTGTCTCAATTTGCTTGATAAATTCAATCCTTGTTTGAGCGACATCAGATTTTAACCTGAGAAAATACACCCAAGTGAATCGTGAAAAATCATCAACAATAACCAAAATGTACCGTTTCTTGTTGATTGTTTCTACAGTTGATGGTCCACAAAGGTCAATATGAAGAAGTTCCAACGGTTCAACAATTTTCGAATCTATGACAACTGGATTCCCTTGGCGATGCTGTTTTCCTTGTTCGCAAGCTGCACATAAAGTATTGTTGTCAAACTTTAAAATAGGTAACCCTCGAAGAAGATCCTCTACCACCAACTTATTTAGATTTCGAAAATTTAAATGACATAAACGTCGATGCCATAACTAGTTAACATCAATTGGAGCTTTCGAAAGTAAACAAACTGAGGGTTTCCCAACAATAGGTTTGATGTCAAGAGTGAACATGTCACCATATCTTTTCGATTTCAGCAAAACTTCTTTCGTTTCAACATTCGAAATGATGCTCCCTTCTTCGTTAAACACAACTTGATTGCCAGTGCCCAAAAGTTGTGAAACAACTATCAAATTATGTTTAAGACCTTCGACATAAGCAACACGGTTTACAGTAAACTGTCCATTCGTTACTTTCCCGTAACCTTTTACTTGACATTTGTGATTGTTCCCGAACTTCACCACACCTGCATTGTCTAAACTTCGAAAATCTCGCAAATTCTCCTTTCTTCCAGTCATGTGACGTGAGCAACCACTATCTATATACCATTTCTCATCATATTGCTCGTCACACAATACCTGCATTTATAAAAAGAATTTAGGTACCCAAGGATGTTTGGGTCCTTGGTCATTAGCTTGAAAAAGTGAATGAAATTTAGAACCTAAAGCCCAAATTCTAACTTTGGATTTGAAAGTATCAATTAAGTCAAAATCATTAGTTAAAGGTATCTAAACATAATTTTTCGACAGTTTTGGACTTTCACTGATTTTCTCCTCACACTTCTCAAGATGATTGACTTTTGAGATCGGTTGCCATTTCTGAACTGGAGTATTTGATTCTTTCGAAGATGAACTTCCAGATGAAGATTCATTCAAATACTATTCATAAGCTTTCTTGATCTGATGTTGAGAAAACTTTCCCGATTGATACTGTTTCCCTTTTCTCTCAAGGCAATGATTAATGGTTTGCACTTCAGAAGAACCTTTTGTGTACGAAACTTTAATAGCTTTGTGTATGTATGGATTCGGAAAATTTGGTTTTTGTGGAGTATTTTTCGCAGATGAATTGAATTTATTATTTACAAATTTTTGATTGTTTGCAGATTTTCGAAAATTTTCAAATTTTCGAACATTCTCAAATTGACAAACATTTTGAAAATATCGATTTGTTATATTTGAATTAAAATTTCTTTTTGAAGAAAATCTTTTTTGCAAATTTGTTGCTTTTTGAAAGAATGAATTTGAAGTTGAAAACCGTTGTTGACTATTTGAATGAAAATTCTTTTGTTGATCATTTGTTTTGAAAATCCTTGATGATGTTGATTTTGAAAACTTCGTTGAATTATATTTTTGATTTGAATTTTGAGAATCAGATGAAATTGATTGAGCGGGATTTTTCTTTTTATCCGAATGAGTTGAAAATTTTGTTTGATCAGATTTAGACAACCCATTTTCATTCTTTTTCTTTGTTGTTTCATTTGATTGTTTTTCATTGTCCACTACTTGCCAAAACAATTTCTTTCTCGCCTGTCTTTTCGAAATTCCTTTTTCTTTTGAAAAATTTTCAACAAGATCCTTAAAATCTTGTGAATTTAATTTCACACTCTGATTTGTTTCAACAAAATCTTGTTTTAAAATCTCTTTTGTATTTTCCTGTTTTTCAACCCATTTTTGTTATGGTTTTTGTCTTTGAAAAACATATGAATTCTTTGTTAGATTATTTTCGACAATGCTTTGGTTTGAAAAGAATCCTTCGTCTGATGTGTTCTTATTATCTTCTTCAACCATTTTGTTGAACTCTGATTTGATGTTATCAACATTCCCAGTAGTGACAAACACTTGATTTGGAAAGACAACATCATCTATGCACTTAAAATTCGGATACACAACAGTATTTGTTTCCAAATAATGAACACCTTTTTCAGATAACAATTTGTCGAATTTTTCGGTGTCTTCAAACACTTGATCAACAACAATTCATGGAATGGATGTTTTATTTGAAACATTCTTTTCCGTTTCATAATTTTTCGAAACTTCTTCTTCATCCTCATCATCACTACTATCCGTTTGACTATCTCTCACACTCACATAATCATAGTCACAAACTTTCGAATTAGAGGGTCTATCAGCTTCATCCTCAACCATCAAATCATCAGAAATTTCTTTACCTTTTGACTTAGACGTGACATTAATGACAGATAACTGTGAACAATCGACACTTTCCTCCTCCTCAATTTCACTGATTTCGCTAAAACTATCAGAATTATCTTCGATATCAGCAAAATTTGATTGAGAGGCAAGTTTTGAATTCTCAGTTCTTTTCAAAATTTTTATTTGTTCAGTTTTGGTCAAAGTATCATTCACAATCTCAACAAGTTCATCAGCATTTAAATACTTATCTATCATAACAATACCATAAGCAAATCGATTATCAGGCACTTTACCGAATTCTGCTATGGATTTCTCACAATCATAGGACAAAATATCAACTTTTTCTCTTTCAAAAACAAGAAAAGGTAATAATTTCCTATGTTGTTCTTTGCTTATTTCAGACGAATGATGCAATGAAGTCAATTTAGCATAAAGTATTTTTGCTGAATTACAATAAATGTTTCGCTGTGCAAGCAACATTCGTACTACTTCGTTTAAACATTCCCTATCACTATTCACATTTTTCAATTGCAATTTCAAATACTCTATCCTGCTTCTTTTCGAATCTAACAATTTTTGAGTCTCTAGCAACTGATCATTCAATTTCTTAGCTTCATTACTAGCAGACACAACAATAGTATCAAAGTAAGTAACAGTATCATCAAATGCAATTATTTCAGAATCATAAGCTTGTAAAGGAATGTTAAAAGATTGAAGAATAGAGCGTACCTTTGTCGTCATTGTTGATGTATCTCCTGATTTGGTCATGAAGCAACGACTAGTCACCAATTTTTCTTCTTCCTCTTCAAACTTTGTGAACATGGCTCCATGCGTGGGATTACGCATCTCTTCATCATCAGAACCTGAAGACCATATCTGATAATTACCATCTTCCTCACCTTCGCCTCTCGTAACCAACGACATTCCTTTCGCTTTTGCACGAACCTCTTCTAAACGCTCCACATAGTATGCTTCGTCCTTGACTTTATTCTTCTTTTCGTCCTTCTTACGAAGCATACAATCACTCGACATATGATTAGCTTCGTGGCAGTAATGGCAATCAATTCCCAAATCTCCTTTAAGTTTCTTCTCAGCTTTGGATTCATCAGTCTTTGCTTCATTTTTCTCAAACTTTTTCTTTTCCTCACCAGCTGACTTTTTAACGAAACTTCCTTTAGCATCACCTTGTTTCATCTTTGGATTAAACGGTTTCTTGAAAAACTTCTTTACTCGATTGTTTGAGTAAAAAGCAACCGCCTCATCATTTGAATTCATAAGAAATCCTTCCTCATCTGAATTCTCTTTTTCAGTCGACTCTTTCTCAACAACTTTTGAAACTAGAGCCAAAGGACCTCCCATACTTAATTTCGACTCTTCAGCCATCTCATTCACCTCTCCTTCATGAGTTTTCAAAAGATTGTACAAGTCATTTAAAGACGAATTATCAAAACTTGATTGTGTTTTGACCATCAAAGTAACACTTCTCCATTCCTTTCGAAGCCCCATGATGAAAGTAAGGTTGAACCCATTGTTGACCTTGTAATCCCAAAGCGATTACACTTGTAGATAAGTTCATTCAAACGATCATAGTAGCTTTCAGTTGTTTTGTTTTCTTTTTGCTTGAATTCCTTCAACTCAACCAAGAATTGCTTGACTGAATTGATCTTAGTTTTCTCACTCCCTTGAAAATTTTCTTTAAGAGTGTTCCAAATATCCTTTGTAGTTTTACAACCGCGAACGTAATTGTAAACAACAGGTGGCAAGGCACCTCTCAATTCTCTCATACAACGTTTCTCGTTGTTCTTCAGCCTTGAAGATTGTTCAGAAACAGCAGATGCTGATCCTGATGATCCAATGTTTTGAATATTCAATGGAGGTTGAGCAGCTCTTGAAATGCAACTCCAGAATTCCTCGTCCAATCCGTTCAAGTAATCCTCCATTCGATCAGCCCACTGATCATAGTACTCTGGAATCAACATAGGAATCTTCGTAGAAGATCCTAACAGATGAGAAAATGAAGTCATCGTGTTCATGTTGAAATTTGCCATTATCGCACGGATATGATTTTTCAGAAAAACTTGATGAAATTCAAAGATGAATAGATGAATTGATCAGAAACACAAAGTCAATCACTCGATTACACAATTCGATTACAGAATCAAATCAACACTGAAGATCGGAGATGATTTTCAGAACCAGACAATACGAAAACTTTTGAGACAAATCGTGACTCAAAAACAAATGATTCAAATTGAAAATCAGATCTTCGCAGTTAGATTCCTGCTCTGATACCAATTGTTGAAGTGAATAATCGAGTATAGGAATCAAAATCAGAGTAAACAAGTAAAGAACACGAGATGTAAATAGAATCTGGTTTCAGCTCATATTACTTTCAATGTTTACAGAGTGAAATTCAGACAGAGAACTTGGAAAACTCATGTCTAACTCTAAGTAAACGCTCCTATTTATAGGAGGACTAAAAGTACAAAAAATACTAAGGACTGAACATTAGACTTCATTACACAAATACCTTAGTAAATACATAACAAAGCAAAGAAACATGCATTACACAAACTTCGACATATTAGAATATATTTTCGACCTTACAATGTGTGCCAAAGAATAAGATAAGAAGCAAACATAATAAAATTTGGTTCTATGATGTCAAATTTTAATCAACACAAAATCATTCAGACCCCGGGCAAAGATCACTTCCTTCTACATCAAGAGAGATATCGAACAGCTTGTGTGGTTTCCCGTGAATTAAAATCGAATACTCATAGAGGAGTATCGAAGGGCTTCTTTTACATGGCTTCGTGGGTTGGTTTAAATTTTGTTACAATCCACAACATAACATAAGTATGCAAAATTGTAAACAAAATTACTTGTTTGACCAGTGCAGTCAGTGACAAGTTGGCTTTTGGAAAAAATTTCAAGTAACAAAGGATCAAACTAATATTCAGACGAAAATCATATTCCAAAAAAAACTTTAGTCTTGGATGTTGTTGGGTAAAAATGTCGTGGGTTTCGAACATTTTAGCAAGACCATGCAAAAAGAAAGAATATGACTTCCCATATCGAAATAAGGTACTGAAAAAAATGTTTCGTTACATTCTAGAATGAAAGTTCCCCGTCAATTCTTTAAATGTTTCGCCTATAACCTGGTTGGTTTGAACCAGAGATGTCTTGGGTATGTGTCATTGTGTGTGATCGTGTAAGAATATTTGATGAAAAAGATTGGTTAAAGAGTCGAAAGTACCTTTGCAATTAGCGGACCTAGCAGGAAACTCGTAACTCATTTGAGAAGAGTAAGGTAGCTCAAGGACTAATGTGAATATAGCCTGATTGGGAAGGAATCCTCATGATGAGAAATCCATTAAGGCTTCGAAACACATTGAGTCATGGAGGCTTGGGTCAACATGCTGCAGCATGCTTCTAGGGACAACTAACTAGTGAAAAGTATCGAATATTTACCTTTCCCTAGAACTACAAAACATGTTCCACTATGAATCTTCGTTAGAAAGCTGCACAAAACATGTTAACCAATCCCAATAAAAAACAATTATTTTTGAGTTTTTGGTTTTTGAATGAAAATAACAAAAACGAGAAAATCTTTTTGATCTTTTTGATTTTTGAATGAAAAGACAAAAATAAGAACATCTTTTTGAAAATTTTTATTTTTGAATGAAACGACAAAAATAAGAAAATCTTTTTGAATTTTTTTTTGATTTTTGAATGAAAAGATAAAAATAAGAAAATCATTTTGAAATTTTTTTGATTTTTGAATGAAAAGACAAGAAAAGAAAAAAAATTATCAGACATGCGAATGGTAAAGTGTCGACAGAAGAAATGAAAGTATCGACGTTACGATAGGAATGAAGTAGCGAAGCATGTGTTGAATCATTCAGAGGAATTTCGAATGTGAAACGTGTTGAACGTTTAATGGTGAACAGTAACCTTTGAATGGATTAGTAATAGTTTGACATCACTTGTCTTTATGACGAATTCAGACCAGGAATCGCATTCGCATCTAGCATGCCTAAGGCCGATAAGATTGGAATAAATTCTTCTCATCCAATGGTTTTGTAAAGATATCAGCAAGCTGATCTGTTGTCTTTTAAAAAATGAACTTCCATGTTGCCATCTTCAACATGATTTTTGATAAAGTGATAACGAAGTGCAATGTGTTTTGTCTTCGAATGTTGCACAGGATTATCGCAGATGCGAATAGCACTTTATGAGTCACAATACAACGAAATTTTCTTCATGTTGATTGCATAATCAAGTAGTTGACTTTGAATCCATATGATTTGAGAAGTGCAAGTTCCAGAAACAACATATTCGGCTTTTGCTGTAGAAATTGAAACACAAGTTTGCTTTTTCGATTTCCAACTTACAAGCTTCCCATCCAAAAGTTGACATCCGCCACTTGTACTTTTACGATCAAGTTGACAACCACCCAGGCCAGCATCTAAAAAATCTTGAATGAAAAATCCAGTTTTCGAAGGATACCACAATCCTAACGAAACTGTGCCTTTGAGATAACGAAAAATGTTCTCGACTGCGGTAAGATGTGGTTACTTGGGATTCAATTGGTACCTAGCACAATTGCACACTGCAAACATAATATCAGGTCGACTAGCCGTTAGGTATAGTAATGAACCTATCATGCTTCGGTACAAAGTGAGATCAACAACTGGTTTGTCTAACGAAGGACCAAGTCGTGTTCCAACTGCCATAGGTACTCGCAACTTTGAGCTATTCGTCATGCCAAACTTTTCAAGCAGATTTTGAGAGTATTTCTCTTGATTGATAAAGATTCATTCTCTTCTTTGATGAATGTTTAACCCCAGAAAATTATTTATTTTGCCCATCATGCGCATCTCAAATTGGCTTTTCATCATATTCTCAAATTCCTTTGACATATTAGGATCAGTAGAGCCAAAAATAATATCATCAACATAAATTTGAACAAGCATGAGATGATCCCCAACTTTCTTTCGAAAGAGAGTAGGATCAACTGATCCCTGTATAAATTTCGATGATTTTAAGAAATTAGTAAGAGTGGCATACCAGACACGTGGAGCTTGTTTAAGGCCATAAAGAACCTTGTCTAAAACATAACAATAATAAGGGTATTGGGAATTGATAAAACCTAAGGGTTGCTCGAATTACATAGTTTCTTCTAGCAGTCCATTAAGAAAAGCACACTTTACATCCATTTGATATACATTGAAATCCTTGTGTGCTGCATAGGATAAGAAGATTCAAACAGCCTCGAGTCTTGCGACACAGGAAAAAGTTTCTTCATAATCGATACCTTCTTGTTGCGAATATCCTTTTACTACTAGCCTAGCCTTGTTTTGAACAATGTTCCCTTCTTTATCAGTTTTATTTTTGAAAATCCATTTTAAGCCTATTACTGATACATATTTAGGTTTCGGAACAAGTCTCCACACCTTATTTCTTTTGAATTCAACCAATTCCGATTGCATAGAAACAATCCAATCAGGATCTTCCATAGCAATGTTAACTGACTTTGGTTTAATTTTAGAAATAAACACATTGAACACACAAAACTCTTGATTAGCATTTAGTAGCTCATTCTTCGCACGTAGCTGAGCTCTTGTTAAAACTCCAGCTTGAGGATCACTGTGAATTTGTTCGTGTGGATGACTTCGAGTCCATCTATCCATTGGACGATATGTTGGATCAAAATCTAATGGTGCATCTTCGAATGTTTCATCTGTTTTGGAACCACCACCTGCAACAGACACACGATCAGTTCAATCATGAAAAATGTCATTTAGTGAATTCGAAGTATTCATGTGAGATTCAATTTGCTCCCCTTCAGCAGTTAGATCATTATCAGGATGCTCCCCCTCAACATCAACATTCAATTGTCCTTGCTCCCCTCTAAAGTATGCTCCCCCTCAACCTTATTTTTCGAAGTCAAGTGCTCCCCCTCCACTTGATCATTAGGAGTTTCAAGCAGCCTTTCGTTATTCATAGGAAAATTGGTTGATGAGATCATATCACCAACATCTTGTGGGATAGTCGAATCATCAGTGTGTATCAATGCTTCAGGGACGAGATTATCATCGGCATTAATTTCTGCATTAATAGCCCTATCAGGAACACCAAAAATTAAATCATAATCAAAATCGAATGAATTCAAAATTTGAGATTCATCAGTTGATTCATTAATAATTGGGTTTTTTTTCAAAGTATTTTTCGACTCTTTTAACATAGTAATCATCAAATGTACGATTAAAGGTTTCTTCGATTTTTATGGTTCGTTTGTTTAACACCCTGTATGCAACATAATTATGAGAATATCCTAGGAATATCCCTTCATTATCTTTTGACTGAAACTACGAAAGGTTATCCTTGAGATTCATAATGAAACATCTGCAACATAGATTTCTCGAGATATTTTGTTAATAAAGTTTTGTTATAGCATCTATAATTGCTTCAGGTTTAGGTGGACAACCCGACAAATATACATCCACATGAATTAGCTTATCGACTCCATGAACAGTACTATAAGAATCGGTACTCAACATCCCCCCTGTAATTGTACATTCTCCCATAGCAATAACATATTTTGGTTTAGGAATAATTGAAAAATGAGATTATTCAGGTATAAATTTAAGTAGGGTGGCTCACTTTGTTGGGCTTGTTTAAAGGTTTAACAAATAGCATTACCTCGATAAGATATTCCCTTCATTCTTCCTCTATGTTGTTTACGGAATCTGGTGGGTAAGAATCAATGTTCGGGGGCGTACGATGATTCTTTCACCTTTTGGGGCGTTAATTTACCTACTAAAATATCAGCTGTTTCCACCCAAGATCCCAGCATTACAATTCCATTTTGAATTACACAATCCAATGTCCCTAATACAGTATTTCACAATACGATAACTGGAACACCAACGACTTGTGCGGGCCCCCATCTTACACATCTTTTTTACCATATTGTGAAATATCGTATTGGGGAGGAATGCCTGTATGCCTAATTTATGCGGCGGATGTCAGCGGTTCAAGATCTTTCCCGCATTTTTTTATAAGTAGGTGATCCCCATCCTTGCGGTTAAGGTAACGGATTCGGGAATGGCCAGCTCCCATAGTGTAACGGTCGGTGTGTATAAGGCCCGGGAATGGATTCACCGCCGTATGGCTGACCGGAGATTACTAGCGATTCCGGCTTTATGCATGCTAGTTGCAGCCTGCAATCCGAACTGAGGATGGGTTTTTGGAGTTAGCTCACCCTCGCGGGATCGCGACCCTTTGTCAAAAACATGGAAAAATTTAACATTTGGATTCCTGTTGTTAATGATTTTATAAGGGGTTATGTTAAATCGACGATGAATAAAAGACCGATTTTGAGTAAAACAAGCCGTCGAAACTGCTTCAGCCCAGAGATATTGTGGAAGATTCGCATATGTAAGCATTGTTCTAGCGGCTTCGCAAAGTGATCGGTTCCTCCTTTCGACAACACCATTTTGTTGAGGTATGTATGGAGACAAAAAGTTATGCGAAATTCCTTTGTCAATTAAGAACGAATCAAGAACTTTATTCTTGAACTCTGAGCCATTGTTACTCTTGATCTTCTGAACCTTTTTCTTTAAACTCACTTCTATGTGCTTGATAAATTCGATCATTGCTTGAGCTGTTTTTGACTTTAAATGAAGAAAATATACCCACGTAAACCTAGAAAAGTCATCAATAATAACCAAAATGTAACTCTTCTTGTTGAGAGTTTCAACAGTTGAAGGACCACAAAGGTCAATATGAAGAAGTTCCAAAGGTTTAACAATCTTCGAATCAATAACTATCGGATGACCTTGTCTATGTTGCTTCTCTTGTTCACAAGCTGCACATAAAGTATCATTATCAAATTTTAATACAAGTAAACCACGAACAAGATCTTTTACCATCAATTTATTCAGATTCTTGAAATTCAGGTGAGAGAGCCTTCGATGCCATAACCAGCTTATGCCTGATGATGCTTTTGAAAGTAAGCAAACTGAGGGAACACCAACAATTGGTTTGATGTCAAGGGTAAACATATCGCCTTTTCTTTTGGATTTGAGAAGAACTTCTTTTGTATCGATGTTCGAAATCACACTTCCTTCTTCATTATAAACAACCTGATTGCCAGTGTCCATAACTAGTTGCGGAAAAATAATCAAGTTATGTTGAAGACCTTCGACATATGCTACCCTGTTAACAGTGAACTTTCCATTCATAACTTTACCATAACCATTGACATAACATTTGTGATTGTTGCCAAACTTCACCACTCCAGCATTATCAAGACTTCGATAATCTCTCAGGTTTTCCTTCCGACCAATCATGTGACGAGAGAAACCACTATCAATGTATCATTTGTCATCATATTTCTTGTCACACAAAACCTGCAATCAATGAAAAAATTTAGGTCCCAAAGGCTGTTTGGGTCCTGGTTATTAGAGCAAAATGCATGATGAAATGAAGATCCTATAATCCAATTATGAACTTTTGATTTCAATCTATCTATTTAGTCCACTTCGTGAGAAGAGGGTATTGAAATGAAATCATCCTTTGGTTTAGAATCAACACTGACTTTCCTTTTAACATTGTTAGTTTATTTCACATCAACTTTCGATTTTGGAACAACTTTCCACTGTCGAATAGATGGATTCGACTCTTTGGATGATGAACTTCCATTAGAAGACTCATTCAAGTAACTTTCATACGCAACCTTGATTTCTTCTTGTGAAAACTTTCCATTCTGATAAACTTTGCCTTTCCCTTCCAACCAGTGTAACGCCCGTAGATCCGGGCTAGTCAATTTAGAGACGATAAGCATACAAAAAAGATTTTTTTGATGGAAGATTAATTAGAAGGATTAATCATAATCAAGTTGTAGTATATGTCTCGAGGTTTCTGAAAATATAAAGAACGCCGAAATCCGAGTTATAACGAAGAAGTTATGACCTGTCGAAGTTTCGCGACAAACTGGCACGGTGCCGAATGTCGTAAAAAGTGAGTTTTCAATAAACTACTTTTTAGTTTTAGTGATCTAAACGAAACTTGTAGTGTTCGTTAAATCGAGAGTAGGTATAAAAAGAACGCCCAAATCTGACTTCGTATGAGGAAGTTATGATTTTTCGAAGTTTCAGCTTAGCAGTAGACAGCTAAAAACTCGAATTTTAGATCGAGTGATTTTTAGTCGACACGACCTAAACGAGAATCGAAGGTGTCGTCATTAGTAGCACAACGGTAAAAAGTCTGACGAAAACGGACGTCGGATGAAGAAGTTATGAAATTTTAACGGATTTCCTGTCCCGGTCTGTTAAAAATAATAATATAAAAATTAAAGTCAAAATTAGCCCATGAAGTCTAAACAGAAGTTGTAGAGCGTAAATTTACCTACGCGTGCATATAAAGAACGTAAAAAACGGAGCTCGTATGAGAAAGTTATGGATTTTAGAAGTTTTGACGCAAAAACCGAGGAATTTCGCATAGGTGGACTTCGGCCACATGTCCTCGCCTCGCATGTGCCACATGTCCGAAATGGTGAGTCATGCAAAGCCACGTGTCGGATTCTGATTTGACCGAAGGGAGGCCCAATCCGAACCTCGTACGCCTTACTCCGAGCCTCGCACATGGACTGCTAGACCGCGGTCCAATCGGCAACTGCGACCGAGGCCCTCGCACGTGCTGCCACCTGCGCACCTTCGCCTGCGGACCCCACCACCGGCGCCGACTTCGGATCTCCTATAAATAGAAGCCTCCTGCGAGTCTTCTCGGATACTTTTGGAATTTTGCCATTTTCACCCCTTTCTTCATATTAACATCCCCCGAAGCCCCGATATCGATTATAAGCCCCAGAATACGCCACGAAGAGCCCGTGAAGCCTGGAAAATTTATCTTTTCGGTTTCGAAGCCCGACCCTCGTAGAGCCCGGTTTCTGATTAAAACTCCCGGTTTTATTAGAAACGAACGTTTTAGGAAACGAATTGCTGCCCGATTTTCATCAAAACAAGTGAGTGTGTAGTTACTTTCACCTTACACATATATATGAAGTATTTTCTTTAAAATATGTGCTATGTGTAAATATATTAATTGTTTATTTGAGGTGACTGTTGAACTGATGTTTTATACAAGTTTTAAACTGTATATATATTTTTATCTACAAATATGTTGGATAGAACATGGGTAGATAGTTGGTGTGTGATAAATTAAAGTGATGAGAGGTTTCGACCTGATTTGAGATTCAGTCATCTAGCGGAGTTTGGATGACGACCACAGACTTTGTAGACAGTCCAGTGGGAAACATTAGCAGGCCCGCAACCTGTAGGTGTTAATGAACTTGGGTTTTTATTAGCTGTACTCCATCCCCCTCATGGTTGCCTTTAGGACATGTATGGCTGAGGAAACCCCTTAGCAGTAGTGTCCATCCCGATGATATTCTTTAGGCTAGGTCCCTTGTGATAAGTGTTTAGGGACGTAAAGTGAGGATAACGGGAAATGGGTAATCAGGGTTATTGTTGATTGGTGAACCTAATAAGTTTATTATTATTGTGGGTTGAAAACCCTATATGCTCTCCAAGCTCCCAAGCCTGACCCACTCAGTTTTGTTTTTATGATTACAGGTAGTGGACCCCGAGCATAGTCGGAGGATGACATGAGATTTTTGGATTATAGGCCAGTAGTTGTAAATAACTGTAGTAAGGCTTATAATGTCTTGTTTATGCTTTTGATCTGTATCGGAACATGACATCCCGAGGTTTTGATATATATGAAAAAATATATACCTTCTTAATGAAGGGTTTTGATAAACTTTTATCATATGTTGTTTGGGGACCAATTCCGCAACATCTTTTGAAAAGATTTCTCTGATTTTATTTTAAAAAGCATAAATTAAATCGGTCTTTTCTGGCCGAGAAATTAGGGGATGTCACAACCAGTGATTGATGTTTTTGAAATTTTTTGTTCCTTTTGAAAACTAAACATTACTTGGCTTCTTCGAAGATGGATTGGGAAAATGAGGTTGTGTAGTTTTAAACATCACATTTCTCTTTCCATGGACATTTAACTTATCAAAATGTTGTTTTGGAAAACTGGGTTTGACTTGTGATTGAAAATGATTTTGAAAATGTTTTTGATAACCAATAGTTGATTGATGAAAAACTTGTGGATCATTCGAAAATCTTCGTTGATTAGAAAATTGAGAAGAATTCCTTTGTTCATTTGGTTAAAAACCATTTCTTGGAAAAATATTTTGTGAAAACCTTTTGTTTTGAGAATGATGAACAAAATTCTTTGACGTTTGATGTTTTACAAAATTCTCTTTGTTTGATTTTTGAAAATGTTGTTTTGAATTTGACGTCGAAACTTGTGGTTGACTTTTTGACAAATCTTTTTGAGCAAATGTTTTCTTAACAAAAGACTTGTTTTGAAAAGTTATCTGAACTGATTTAGACTCGTTCTTCTCAGACGATTTATTTAACAAAACATTTTTTTTCTTTTGAGACTCCATATTTTGCCAATAAACTTTCTTTCTTGCTTTGCGCTTTGAAATTCCATTTTCTTTTGAAATCTTTTCAACTTGATCTTTGAAAATTTATGTAACATCCCATTTTTCAAGTAGCTTCAAATTCACCCCTCAGATTTAAATTATGTCACTTTTGGCCCTTGGGTTTGGAAAGAAGTGGAAATAAAGGACCAAGCTTGAAAAGGTGGCATTGGGTGAGTACGCCCAGCGTAAGCTGGGGTACACCCATCGTAGAAGGTCGAGTGGTCGCGGATGTTGGAGGTGTACGCCTAACGTAGAAGGTCGAGTGGTCGCGGATGTTGGAGGCGTACGCCCAGCGTACGAGATATACACCCAACGTACGCTTATTGACACAAAACCCTGATTTTAGGGTCCAAAACTATATAAAGAACATGAGGACTTGAACCCTAGCCCCTTATCAACCTCCCCAACCTCAGAAAAACCCTAGAACGTCTCATCCCTTCATTATTGAGTGATCTTGATCTTGAGAGGCCATCTTGATGATTTTTAAGCTTGGAAGAGAAAATAAGAAGTTGGCAAGGAAGGACATGGGGAGTTTGAGCTCATAGATCTGGAATAGCATCATCATTTGAGACTCTTTGGAGGTATAAAGCTCATAACTTTCCTCAAGAATGCTTAGATCTAGTGTAGCTTGATGCCTTATTGGATTCATGCATGAGTTAAGATCATTTCTATGAGAATGGAATACTATTTTGGAGTTTGGGCTTATTAGGGTCATGCAAAGTCACCAAGTCAGTGACTTTATGGATTAAAACGTTGAAAAGGACTTGGATATGTGATTTTAGCTTTTGGATTGGGGTATTAAGCACTTAATGGGAAAGTGACTTAACAGGGGAGTATGCTGAGCGTACATGTAGGTACGCCCAACATACTCACAATTTAGCTAGTACGCCGAACGTGTTTGGGCCTAGAAGATGTTTGGGCTTTGGGTAAGGCCCATTAGGGGGTTTGGGCTCAATTTAGCAAATTGGGCCATTAATGGGCCACTAGTGGGTTTGGAAAGCCTATCTAGTGTTGGGCTTTGTTTTGGTATTAGGCCTTGGTCCCAAAATAAAGAAAGGACAAAATCGACTATATGAACCCCCTTAGTCAGGATTGATAGGCATATGTTGACTCAGAATTTGTTATTTTGGATAGTATGGGATTTTCGGTGAGACAACACTTCAGGAGTCGATACTTCAGTTCAGACCGGCATTGCGAGGTGAGTTATCCTCACTATATCAACAACGTCTAAGGCACCAAGGCCGGCCCTTTATCGGATTTGTATCTGAGTATTTACTTGATATGTTTATTGATCTGCTAGATCTGTATCCTGGTAGTTAGGATGGTATTATGTTAGTGACCTGGTTTAGGTGGGTATCCTGGTATATAGGATGATGTTATGTTAGTGACCGGTTAGGTCGGAATCCTAGTTATAGGATGGCTGCTGTGTTGGTGATCTGTTAGATCGGTATGATTATCTGTTATATACATGCTAGCGTATGATATTTATGTGCACATGATTTTTTGATTGGTATGGGGGTTGGGTTGAGGCGGGTCCTGCTTCGTGCTGTAGGCCAACATACCCAGGGCGGACCGGATATACGGCAGGCCCAGGAGGGCACCTAGTCAGGCCGAAGGCCCGACGAGCGGTCCGGATAGGCTGAAGGCCCTGATAGGGTGGTCCAGACGTGACGAGGCTCGGAAAGTGGGCCAGACAGACTGAATCCCGGCGCGGGCGGTCCAGTCATACTGTAGACTCAGAGAGTGGACCAGGTGGACTGAAGGCCTGGTGCGGGCGGACCAGTTACACTGTAGACTCGAGATGCATGGCTGTTCTGTTGCTTATATATTTATATGATATGGTTATATCGGTATGAAGTTGGTATTTTGGGGGTAACTCACTAAGCCTTCGAGCTTACAGTTTTAGTTTATTGTTTTAGGTTCAGTGGATGACCACGGGAAGGCGAAGGTGTGACCGTACACTTCCTCGATAGATGATTTTGATTTCTGGGAACTCTAATGTTTAAACTATTTTGAAAAGAAATTGTAATAACTGAATGGTTTTAAATGATTTAAAAAGTTTAAAATTGGTTCGAATTTTGTGGATGTTACAAGTTGGTATTAGAGTCTTGTTTTGAGTGAATTGGAGGAACATTCGTGTGAATCCAGTCTCAAACTAAGGGAGAAGATTTTCGAAATAATTTTAAATGGTTTTCAAAATAAGAAAGGAGGATGCGAACTGTACGATCAGCCGGACCCAGTAAGTAGACCCCAAAATACCATACGGTTATTTGATATTGTGATATGTTAGAACAACATGCTAGTACTAGGCTAGGTATCTTCAGGAATTGCATGATAGAATGGCCTGATTACATGATGCATGCTAGCCTAGGGGTTTCTTTATATGAGATTGACATCATTACTATAGTTGCTTAGTGTATGCATCATGGCTGTACATAATTAAGATCTTATAGCCTGAGAACGTTTGATTTGGCCTTATGTTCTGTTGTTGTTGATTAGGGACATTAGGGTAGGATCAGATATTTGAAAGCCTATAGGGTCCAACGTTATGTATGGCTAGCATACACTAGTGCTACAAGGTTGGTGAAAGTTTCATGGATGGGTGGGTTGTGTGAGGCTGGGAGGCCAGTTACGAGATATTTAGCATTCCTCTAGGAGTGAGGATTGAGCGCTCTCTATGATTATGTATATTATTAGGGTGTTGTGATGATACTTGAGACAAATATGGGTAGGTGTGGAAGGTAGTATCGGCCCGTACTATTGAAAACACAGGACCCATACATGTAGCAAGGAAGTCACAAACCCTAGGATTGGGTTGGGAGTTGGTCCGATATCATTATATGGATTATCAGAGATCTTTCTAGTGCCTTACCTGAATGGTGGTTACGAGACGTCTTGAGACCAGACCCAGGTTAGGATCAGGAGCTGGTAGGATATGCCAACATTTTCAGAGGATCGTGTCAATGAGATCATCCGGGAGGAGGTGATTAAGATTGACCAGGGACAGTTACCGGAGATGTTCGGGTCTGTTAAGACCTCTATGGTTCAGTATTTCTACGAGCTCTATGCAGCCGCAACAGCTATAACGACGGCAGGGGGAGGAGCTGATCGAGCTTTCCATTATCGGGACTTGTTTCTGGGACATATTCTAATGAGCAGAGGACTGCAGTTACTTGAGATCATGGAGATATTATGTACTCGTTGCATTCCACGGGTTGAGCGAGAGAGGCTGGCACATGAGTTTCTAGATTTGAGGCTTAGGGTTTGCTCGAAGCCGGAATGTGAGTCGCGGGGACTCTGGAAAGGAGTGATGATTATGTTCAGCTGGGCTTTTGGCAGCTGGAATTGGAGTGGTTAATTGATGGATTGGGTTGTCGTTTTATAGGGCAAGGATGGTGCCCTTTCAGTTTTCGAGCTCAAAGGAGTGAGCAGGCTTGTGACCATAGGATCAGGTTGTATTCGGGGTCATATGGTTGCAGGGATTGGCGATATTATTTAAGCGCCGGTGAGCGCAGGTGGGTCGATGTGGCATAAGTATTTTGTGAGTTCCGGTTTGCCTTGGATCCCTTGTATTGGGCGGTAAGGATTGATTGTGCGACCTATTGTACTTTTGGGATTGTAAAATATGTCTTGGGAGTAGTTGTAACCCAGTTTAGGGCAGAGCTTGCTTCAGCTGCTGCAGTTCAGTTTTGGACGTTTGAGCGGGAACTTGTTTTGTACACCTTTGGAAAAGGGGTATTATGTGGGAGGATGGCGGATAGGGTCCCACGGAAGGGTTATTCAGAAGCAACCGTTCGTGATTGACGGATGAAAGCACCAAGGGAAGTAGCTCGTCACCGAGGTATTAGTTGGAGCACCTATCTTTTGGTCTTCAGGGCCTGAGTGTGGGGGGTCATTCAAGCATTAGTGACTGTCGGTTTCACAGGCATTCAAGAAGTGTTAATTGGTTCTTAGAAGTGTGGGCTCATTTGGGAATGGCTAGTAATGGAGCGCTAGTTAGAAAGAGTTGGTTGTCATCAGATCGATCTCTTGGAAGTGAGAAGGATTGGGAATCCTCCAGTTTTCATGTATTTTGAAGGCTTAGATGAATCTAAGTGGGGGAGAGTTACCACGGGATGCAGAAGCGGGAGAGGTTTTGAAACGGGGATAAGTTTCACAACCTAACAGGGAGAATGGAGGCGCCAGTGGTTGCTTGGTTTGAGGGTTGTGTTGGTTGGGGGTTCGGTAAAACTCCCCAGCATAAGAAACACGTCTTCTTGGTGCTTGATAGCAGAAGTCGGGGAACCAGGTTGGAGTTCAAGTCATGAATTGAATTCAGTTCGAGTATTCGGTCGTGGGTGTGCTCGACTCTGAGGGTTTTGGATTGATAGATTGAGGGTTTGGTTAGCTGCCAGGGCTCGATAGTACATTCAGCACGAGTGTGTGGATTATTTAGCGTATGTGGTAGATGCGCGGGTCAGGGATTAGACCACGGTTTTCCAAGAGGGTGGACGATTCACATGAGGCCTAGGGTTTGGCTAGGGTTAGAGTCCATGGAATGGATCAGGACTTTGGAACCCCAAGTGGGTGAGAATAGTCTGCATGGGAGCGATCACCATGAGGGGTGGTCCAAGGAGATGCTCAACAATTTAGAGCAGTCCGGATAGACTGAAGGCCGGTGGGGCGTACCAGTCAGGTCGAAGGCTCGGAGAACGGTCCAGACAGGATGAAGGCCCAGAGAGGCGGTCCAGACATGCTGAAGGTTCTGAGAGTGGTCCAGATAGGTTGAAGGCCTGGTGAGGCGGTCTAGTCATGCTGAAGACTCTGTATCTGTTTGTAGATCTATGTGCGGGTATTGAGTATGCTGCTATGCTATAGCAATCAGTAGGTCTGTCCCCAAGTATTCAACATGCTGCTGGAGTAGGCTGAAGACTCTAATGTATTTGAGGTTTGATTGGAAGTTGTTATTAGAGATCAGATGGAGTGTAGAGGATCTTGGTGATATCATCAGTTCGGAGTGTCTCAAAGGATTAATCTTCTTGGATTGGGTAATACTCCAGTTGGGGACTGGGAGTAGATCCGAATGAGTATTCGTCAGCTTAGGAAGGCATTGGATTAGAATGTCCTGTCATTCAGGTTCTGGGAACCGGGTTAGATCTTTCTCATGATCATCTATGGCGTTTGGATAGGGTTGAGGCGGTCCTGCTCTATGCAGTAGGCCAAGATACCCGGTGCGGACCGACTAAAAGTCGTAGGCACAGAGGCTCAAGGGGAGCGGTAGGGTTTAGGCGGTAGGCCAACAAACCCTGAGAATTTCAGCTCGATAGTTGAGTTGATTCGACATGTTGGTATTCCAATCTAGGGTATTCCATCCCGAGGATGACCAGACCATATGATCAATTGGACTTAGCATATTGGTATTCCAACCCGCAGGTTGGTATGGGCTAGATATGAGTGCCGTACTGCTTGGCCGGTAGTGGAAGGTATGTTGTTGATGGAAATCACTTGCGGGATTGTATTCTATGGATGTGGTGGCCGACAAGGAGAGTCATGGTAGATTATCGTCGGTATTAGGTGAACATCTTATCCTGATGGTCTATTAGGTGGCATGTTGTGCTTGATTGGGCTGAGTTGGTCCTGCTCTATGCAGTAGGACAAGATACCCGGTGCTGGCCGACGGTAAGTCGTAGGCACATAAGTTCAGCAGAATATGATCCATGGTTCTATTTTCGGGTAGGAACCTCACGATCCCAGGGCTGATTAGTCATTAGTAGTAATGGGAAGAGTTCTAGCGATGGTTAGTATGAGTGGTCTGTCATGGAGTCAGACCGAATTCGGGTTTCCAGATTGTAGGTTTTAGGTGGAGTAGGGTTGTGTGCCGCATGGGTTTATGGATTCGTCTACTCTGGAATGAAGAGATTTGCATGGGGTTTAGTCTCTTTCGAAAGACGTCGGATGTCATGGTTGTGGAGGTTCCCCTCAGGATGTTGGGTGGCCAGGGATGGTAAGGAATGATTTAGAGGAAGAAATCGAATTTAAGTGGGGGAGAGTTGTAATATCCCATTTTTCAAGTAGCTTCAAATTCAACCCTTGGTTTTGAATTATGTCACTTTGGGCCCCTGGGTTTGGAAAGAAGTCGAAAGAAAGGACCAAGATTGAAAAGGTGGCATTGGGTGAGTACACCCAACGTAAGCTGGGGTACGCCCAACGTAGAAGGTGGAGTAGTCGTGGGTGTTGGAGGCGTACGCCCAACGTACGAGATGTATGCCAAACGTATGCTCAGTGACACAAAACCCTAATTTTAGGGTCCAAAACTATATAAAGAACATGAGGACTTGAACCCTAGCCCCTTATCAGCCTCCCCAACCCCCGAAAAGCCCTAGAATGTCTCATCCCTTCATTCCTGAGTGATCTTGATCTTGAGAGGCCATCTTGGTGATTTTTAAGCTTGGAAGAGGAAAGAAGAAGTTGACAAGGAAGGACTTCGGGAGTTTGAGCTCATAGATCTGGAATAACATCATCATTTGAGACTCTTTGGAGGTATAAAGTTCATAACTTACCTCAAGAATGCTTAGATCTAGTGTAGCTTGATTTTGAAGTCATTTTGGTGCCAAGTATGGAACTTTATGGTTCAAATCCGATTTCTGGGCTTAGAGTTGCCACTTTCAGTTAAAAATGAGTCCCTAAGGCAGAAAGTTGCCATCTTGAATGCCTTATTGGATTCATGCATGAGTTAAGATCATTTCTATGAGAATGGAATGCTATTTTGGAGTTTGGGCTTATTAGGGTCATGCAAAGTCACCAAGTAAGTGACTTTATGGATTAAGACGTTGAAAAGGACTTGGATCTGTGATTTTAGCTTCTGGATTGGGGTATTAAGCACTTAATGGGAAATTGACTTAGCAGGGGAGTACGTTGAGCGTACATGCAGGTACGCCCAACGTACTCACCATTTAGCTAGTACGCCCAACATACATAGGAGTACGCCCAGCGTACTCATCAGATATGGGCCTTGCGAATTTTGGGCCTCGGTTTTGGGCCATGTAGGAGATTTTGGTTCTTTGGGCCTTGGTGGGCCATCAGAAGTCAGATAATGTGGGCCTAGAAGATGTTTGGGCTTAGGGTAAGGCCCATTAGGGGGTTTGGGCTCAATTTAGTAAATTGGGCCATTAGTGGACCACTAATGGGCTTGGAAAGCCTATCTAGTGTTGGTCTTTGTTTTGGTATTGGGCCTTGGTACCAAATTAAAGAAATGACAAAATGGACTATATGGATCCCCTTAGTCAGGATTGATAGCCATATGTTGACTCAGAATTTGTTATTTTGGAAAGTATGGGATTTTCGATGAGACAACACTTCGGGATTCGATACTTCAGTTCAGACCGGCATTGCGAGGTGAGTTATCCTTACTATATCAACAAGGTCTAAGGCACCAAGGTCGACCCTTTATCGGATTTGTATCCGGGTATTTGCTTGATATGCTTATTGATTTGCTAGATCTGCATCCTGGTAGTTAGGATGGTATTATGTTAATGACCTGGTTTAGGTCGGTATCCTGGTATATAGGATGATGTTATGTTAGTGACCGGTTAGGTCGAAATTCTGGTTATAGGATGGCTGCTGTGTTAGTGATCTGTTAGATCGGTATGATTATCTGTTATATACATGCTAGTGTATGATATTTATGTGCACATGATTGTTTGATTGGTATGGGGGTTGGGTTGAGGTGGGTCCTGCTACGTGCTGTATGCCAACATACCTAGGGCGAACCAGATAGACTGTAGGCCCAAGAGGGCACCTAGTCAGGCTGAAGGCCCGACGAGCAGTCCGGATAGGCTGAAGGCCCCGAGAGGGCGGTCTAGACGTGTCGAGGCTCGGAGAGTGGGCCAGACAGACTGAAGGCCCGGTGCGGGTGGTCCAATCATACTGTACACTTAGAGAGTGGACCAGGTGGACTAAAGGCCCGGTGCGGGCGGACCAGTCACACTGTAGACTCGAGATGCATGGCTGTTCTGTTGCTTATATGTTTATATGATATGGTTTTATCGGTATTAGGTTGGTATTTTGGGGGTAACTCACTAAGCCTTCGAGCTTACAGTTTTAGTTTATTGTTTCAGGTTCAACGGATGACTGCGGGAAGGCGAAGGTTTGACGGTACACTTCCTCGATAGATGATTTTGATTTCTAGGAACTTTGATGTTTAAACTATTTTGAAAATAAATTGTAATAACTAAATGGTTTTAAATGATTTAAAAAGTTTAAAATTGGCTCGAATTTTATGGATGTTTCAATTTGATCATGTAATTTGGATTTTTGAGAAACAACATCATTTGCTTGTTTTTTCACTTTTGAATTTTCAGTTTTAACAACCCATATTCTTTGTGGTTTTTGGCTTTGAAAAGTGCACGAGTTCTTGGTGAGGTTATTTTCGACAATACTTTGATTAGAGAAAAATCTTTCTTTTGAAGCTTTCTTGTTATCCTCTTCAACAATTTTGTTGATTTCAGGTTTAACTTTATCACCATTTCCTGAGGTAACAAACAGTTGATTTAGGATGACAACTTCATCTTAAGATTTGAAATTAGGATACACGACCGTATTGGGTTCAAGATAATGAGAAACCTTTTCTTTCAGGATTTCGTCGAACTTCTCGGTATCCTCATATACTTGATCAACAACAACTTAGGGAATGGTTGTTTCTTTCGAAACATCATCATTATCTTCGTCACTATCTGTCTGACTATCTTCAACAGTCACATGGTCAGGATCATGAACTTTCGAAGTCGAAGGTTGGTCAATGTCAACTTTAACCGAAGAATCATTACATATTTCTTTACCCTTTGCTAAAGAAGTGACATTAATGACAGATAACTGAGAACAGTCAACAATTTCCTCGGCCACAATTTCACTCATATCATCAGAATCATCTTCGATATTAGCAAAATTGTTTTGCGAGTTAGGTGTCGAATTCTGATTTCTTTTCAAAATTTTTATTTGTTCGCTTTTGGTCAAGGTCTCATTTACAATGTTAAGAAGATCATTTGCATCTAAACATTCATCAATTTTCACAACAACATTTGCATGATAATCTATTGGAACCTTATCATATTCAGAGATTTTCTTTTCACAGTCATAGGAAGTCGAATCTATTTTCTCCCTTTCGAAGGCCAAAAAGGGCAAAAGTTTTGTATGCTGTTCTTTGCTAATCTCAGACGAGTGATTTAAAGCAGTTAATTTCCCATATGACCTTTTTGCAGTATTTCAATAAATGTTTTGTTTTTTATGCAGATGTTGATTATCAGATCTACGACCATCACAATCACACATTACATGAGTCAATTGTAAGTCTAGTTGGTTTATCAAAGTTTTCTTGTTCTCCAAAATCCTCTGAGTTTCTAGTAGTTTTTTATTGAACTTTTTCGCATCACTACTAGCAGAATTAAGAAGATCATTAATGACAAGCTCGAACCTCGTAGTGAGCGGTGTACTTTCATCGGCTACTCACATAAATCCTTTGGATATCTCTTCTACAAATCGAGTGACAATGTTGTCTTCGTTGCGAGGAGAGGAGTCTTTCGCGAGAGAGAACTCATAGGCGAAGGAGACAGTAGGAGGCAAATTGACCTTGAAGAGCCTCAAGAGTCAAGTGGTGAAGGAAACTCAAACACTAGCAATCAACCTGAGGAGGAAACTCCTGTTGAACCAGTTGACGAATCCGTACCTTTGAGGCGTTCCGGTAGAGTTAGTGTTCCACTTGTGTTGTATGGTTTCCATATAACACCTGAGGGTGATAAATTTATCAGTGATAGCACACTAGTAAATTTGGATAAACCTAACAATTACATGGAAGCCCTGGCAGGCCCCGAGTCTGCAAAATGGAAAGAGGCTATGGACAGAAAGATTGAGTCCATGTATGACAATCAAGTTTGGAACTTGGTTGACAATGTACCGGGTCGTAAGACAGTCGGGTGCAAATGGATCTTCAAGAAGAAGACCGACATGGATGGGAAAGTACACACATATAAGGCGCGACTGGTTGCGAATGGCTTTACTCAAACTCATGGAGTTGACTATGATGAGACCTTCTCCCCAGTAGCGAAGATTAAATCTATTAGGGTTATGTTAGCCATAGTTGCGTTTCATGACTATGAAATATGGAAAATAGATGTCAAAACCACTATCGTTAATGGGAAGTTGGCTGAAGATGTGTACATGAGTCAGCCAGAGGGTTTTGTCAATGCAAAGTGCCCTAATAGAGTGTGTAAGCTTGAGAAATCCATTTATGGATTGAAACAAGCATCTCGTAGATGGAATCTTTGTTTCGATGAGAAAGTCAAAGAGTTTATATTTTCGAGAAGCGAGGATGAGTCCTGTGTGTATGTCAAGGCTAGTGGGAGTACAGTTAGCTTTCTGGTGTTGTATGTGGATGACATACTACTCATAGGAAACAAGATTCCAACCTTGCAGGAGGTTAAGTCCTGGCTTGGGAAGTGTTTCACTATGAAGGACCTTGGAGAAGCTGCTTACATCCTAGGGATAATGATATTGAGAAACAGGAGTAAAAGACTAATTGGACTTAGTCAAAGTACCTACTCGGAGAAGGTGCTAAAGCGTTTAGCATGGAGAATTCCAAGAAAGGTGACTTACCCATCCAAGGCAATACCAAACTAAGTAAGACTCAGAGTCCGAGTACAGAGGCTGAGATAGCTGAGAAGAGTCCGTAGTTGGCTCAATCATGTATGATATGACTTGTACTCGCCCTGATGTGGCCTTTGCTTTGAGCATGGTCAACAGATATCAAGGGAATCTTGGTAAAGCTCACTGGACTGAGGTAAAGAATATTCTTAAGTACCTACGCAGGACTAAGGACTGGTTCCTTACTCTTGGTGGGAGTGATGACTTAAGAGTCATAGGGTATAGTGACGCAAACTTTCAGACCGACAGAGAAAATTTCCGCTCTCATTCGGGCTGGGTTTTTACCTTGAATGGAGGAGCGATAACTTGGAAAAGTAACCAACAGGAGACTGTAGCTGATTAAACATGCGAATCAGAGTACATAGTAGCAAGTGAAGCGTTGAAGGAGGCGATATGGCTAAAGAACTTCATCGGAGACCTTGGAGTTGTACCAGCTATAAAGGAGCATATGGAGATTTTATGTGACAATGAGGGTGCGGTTGCCTTAACCAAGGGACCAAGGGATCATGGCAGATCCATGAACATCAACATGAAATATCAGTTCATAAGACATCGGGTGGAAGAAGGAATCCTCTTGGTAAAGAGGGTATCATCAGATGAGAACCCAGCAGATCCCCTCACGAAGGGACTGAATAGGGTTAAGCATTTGCAGCATGCGAGGCGAATTGGGCTGAAGGATGATATTAATTTTATTGATTAGATAGCTATTTTGAAACTTTTAATAGATAAAATGTAATTGACGTTTGACGATTAAATAAAACGTGTTTTTTATTTATGAGTAAAGTTACTATCTTGTGTCAATTGTTTACTAATGTTTCATTTTGCATGTTTTGACTTCCAGAATAATTATATTATTCAAACTATCCACAGTGGATCCTACTTTGGAAGTAGGTATTGAGGCAAGACTGTCATGAATTTGGCTTGTAGATTGTCTGAAGTGTATTAGAGATAGCAAAATTTTGCAACAACATTCATGAGTGCTCATAAGGTCTGAGTATTGGATTAAACCCACGCTCACTTGAATCACTTCATGGAATTTCTCACGAGTGATTGTGAGACGATACTATTATATAAGTATTCAAACCAAGATATATGAGTTGTTGACTATGAGTTGGTTGTACATTGATAGTGCGAAAACGCATCAGTAACTTGATGTTATAAAACACACTGTTGTGTATGATTTGATGAATAGTTAGTACAAACATATAACGGCGAAGTTTATGTGTTCCTTTTAATTCTTGGAGGATTAAAAGCGATATCTTGGGCCCCTCGATGATTTTGTTTTGACTTATGTACCGGGCCCGGTCGAGACTAAATTGATGTGTTCAATTATGTTCTCTGCCAAACAAATCAGAAATCGAGAAACAAACTGTTGGACAATAAGTATGACATTGTTCCATGTATTTGTCCGGCTGATATCTTGAAGAACAGAGGATTATATGATCCCTTATCTAAAGGACGCGTCACTGACTAGGTCAGAGTTTGTCAACGGATTTTAAGAGCTACGATTGCAAGTCGGTTTGAGTCGTACTTGCAGTTATAGTTCTTAGACATATCCAAGTGGGAGACTGTTGGATTAGGTGTCTAAGCCCATAACTATAATTGGTATATACTTGACCCAATAGTAGCATGGTCCTTTTGGGTTGCCTTCATCAATGCAAATTGATAGGATGGACTTTTGAGAATAAGGTTATTTGTGATTTGTTAATATATTACAAGTATAATACATTAATATGAAATCATATTATTTAATTAGTATTGATCAAGAATTAATTTGGAATTAATTTAGTGATAAAAAACAACTAGTTAAATATATGGGTACTGATTTGGTAAATCAATGATTGTTATAGTTTGGGCCAATGATCCATCGTTATTTGGGTGTGCTAAACCAACATGGATAGTCCATGGAGGTTCTCCCATGGAGCCTAAGTAAGATGAAGAGTGATGGTGCATTAGGGTTTGCATAGATGTAACCCTGGAACTTGCCACACTATAAATAGACACCCCTAGAGTCAAAGTCGGTTCATCCTATCATTCTTAGAGTGTGATATTGAATTTGAGCTAACCACCTTATTCTCTCAAGCCTCCTTTTTGCACTTAGTGTTTGTGACACATTAGAGGAATCACATTTGAGGTGCTAAATCTTTTGAAGGCCAAGAACTACAAGTCCTATTAAGAGGTAAGTTATCTAACTAGTAATTTTGTTCAATTGTATGCTAGTTAGGATGAATGCTTTGGAAAATCAAATTGCATGTATAATTAGAGAAAACATAGATCCAAAGCATCTAGGGTTGTATGTGCACCATAAGGTTGTTAGAGTGCTCAAAATCCATCACTTTAAGCTTTTTCTTCACCTTCGCATCTTCAACCTTGACATCCTTCTTCTCGACTTTCATTTCCTCACTCACTGATTTTCCAGAAAAGCTTCATTTCACTTCACCAGCTCATGACTTCGCATTAAAAGGCTTTTTGAAGAATTTCTTCACGCGGTTGTTCGAATAAAAAGCCACTGTTTTGTCATCAGAATTTACGATTAAGCCTTTATCTTCCTAATTTTCCTTCTTAGCAATTTCTTTCTCAACCTCTCTTCCAACAACCTTCGACACAAGAGCAAGAGGACCACCCAGACTGATCCTTGTTTCATCAACAATCTCATTTACTTCAGAATCTTGTGCTTTTAATACATTGTAGAGGTCATTCAATGAAAAATAGTCGAAACTTTGCTGTGAAACGCATCTTCAAATACCTAAAAGGCACTCCCAAACTTGGCCTTTGGTATCCAGCTAAATCCGATTTTCAGCTGAACGCTTTCACCGACTCAGACTATGGAGGATGCAAGTTAGATAGAAAGAGTACATCTGGTAGCTGTCAATTCCTAGGAGGTAGACTAGTGAGTTGGACTTCAAAGAAACAGACTTGTGTATCCACATCAACAGCAGAAGCTGAATACGTCGCTGCCGCCAGCTGTTGTTCGCAAGTCATATGGATGCAAACTCAACTGCGAGACTATGGCTTCAAAATTTCACAAATTCCCATATTTTGTGACTCAACCAGTGCAATTGCCATTTCTCACAATCCCGTTCACCATTCCATGACAAAGCACATCGATATTCAATATCATTTCATCAAAGACAACATTCAAAAGGGTCATATCGAATTGCACTTCATCAACACCGAAGATCAAATTGCCGATGTCTTCACTAAGGCTCTCGATGAAACAAAGTTTCAATACTTCCTAGGCCGTCTAGGAATGTTAAATCCAGATAACATCTATCCTTAAACTTTTACTTTTTGTTTGTACAAAAGTGTGTTTACTTTCATTCAAAAGGAAAATTCAAAAAAGAATTGAAAATTGCTTTCCTTTAAAAAAAAAATTACCAAAAACATTCAAATAACCAATATTTTCAAAAACATTCAGAAAACCAAATCTTCAAAAAAATTAATAAAAGACTTGCCATAATAAGCTTTTATAGAACCTTGTGATTAATCTTCTCTTGACTTAATTTTCAGATGCTTATGCTCGATGAAGATTTTAAGTCATATTGATTCTCAATTGGAGTGAAGGTTCAAATATCCTACTTTTCATAATGTATATAACTTTATTTCCTTCGATTTTATTTCATTATTGACGATTTTAAACAATCAAGGGACATAAGGTTAGGAGGTTCAGATGAAAACAAAAACCCATGTGAGAATTTGTGCCTCGTCGATCTAAATCATTGTGGAAATCATTTCTTGTGAGCTTAGGTGTGTCACTATTGCTTATAAGGTATACCCAATTATACCTTGTCACGGTCTCATTTTTGCTTAGATATCAAAATGACCAGGGACGATACATTCATTTCTTACATACTAGACAAACTGTCTTTTATGCCACCTATCCCTACCTAGATAAAAGCCAACCAAAAATGAAGACTTGCGATCCCATGATCCATCAAGCAAACAACGACATATCCTTACAAGAAAACCAAAGGAGAAAAAAATATCTATCAACATCTAATCCTCAAAGACAAATCAACAAGAAAACAAATGGATTCAATAAAGATATACCAAACAAAACAAAAAAAAATATTCTATATTTGGTATTTTCAAACAAACTTTCAACCAAATGGTTATTTCAAAACAAAAATCATAAAATCCCGCGATTTGTTTTAACCATTTTTCACAAAAGAAGATATCTCAATCCCTCAAGACAAATACTCTCAAAAACAAATTTTCTCAAAAGTAGCTAACTCTCGATGCCAAAAGAAAATATCTTTTTACAATAAATTGATATTGATCAACAAAAAGGATACCATCAAAGAAGAAGTTGCAACAAAGGATTTCCCGGGATACTGTAGCCTTCATCACTGAAGAATCTTAGTTGCAAACTGCACTATGAAAATTGCTAAACCCCTCTACATGTATTTCCCGACGGAGAGAGAGTGAACTTTAATGGCATGAATGAAGAAACCCGCTGAGTAATGCCGAAACCAGTCTTATGTGATTGATTATCTAATAATGAGACTAAGTGACCTTTCAGGAAAAGCATAGCTGAACACCTCCAATATGAGTGTGAGTCGTCAGAGAGAGATATCACTCATTTTTAGTGATCATTAACTTGCTCTGCTGCCAGAACAACCAAACACCCAAGTGAAGTGTGAGCTATACCTATGAGCGTTCATCTGAATCGACCTGTTAGACCACTTGTCGTTGTTAATAATGCTATAAAATCTTAGGAAATTTCTTTAGATACATATATAGCTACCCTTTGATAACCGAACCCGAGACTTTGATTCGGAAACAAATTTCTGAAAATCTTTTACATAAGATATGTTAAACAAAGTCACAAACTTTCAAAACAATCACTATGTTTTATATATCTTATCTATTGACAAATCTTTTATCTCGAATCTTCAAAAGTTCAAAACTGTCAATATGATTAAATCATAACTGTCCTTATTCCAGCACTGATCACATAGGGGGAAATTGTTGAAAAATGTTTTTGTATGTGACCATCACTGAAATAAGACGAATTGTTTTTTTTTATATTATCTAACAAATATTATCAGTTATTTCAGGTTGCATAAATTCGTCATCAAACGGAAAATATGAAAACACGCGAATGACAAAAACGCATAGACGATAAAATTAGTTGTGCGACTAGACAGTTTCAACGATATATATATATATATATATATATATATATATATATATATATATATATATATATATATATATATATATATGTATATATATTGTGTTGAAAAGTCAAAGAAAGAAGCATACCACTTGCACACACTAGCCATTACTTTAAAAATACTCAAGTGAAGAAGATATTTGTTTCATGTATGTATACTTGTATGTATGTATGGAAAGTGTATGTATATGTAAGTTAGTATATAAGAGAGTTGTGTGCTCTTTCATTCATTACCTCTTATAAACTTTGAAAAACCTCTCCATACACCAAAACCTCTCAACCAAGAACATCAAGAACACCAAGAACACCAAGAACACCAAGAACATCAAGAACACCAAGAACACCAAGAACATCAAGAACACCAAGAACACCAAGAACACCAAGAACACCAAGAACACCTCCAAACAACCTACAAATACCCTCCAAACATCCTCCAAATACCCTCCTTAAACCTCCTCCAAACATCCTTTAAACCACCACAAAATCTCCACCTTGCTGTTTTTTCGACATCAGAATTTCGAAGTTAAGAAAAAATTCACCGAGGATAACTCAACAAGATAATACGGGAGAGATTTTTACCACAAATTATTCAGAACCTTACCTACATCTAGGAAGTTTTCTGGACGATTTTGACCAAGGGAAACCCCAGAGAGACGATATACAAAATCAGGTATCCAGATAGATTTCTGTTGACCAGATCAGAATCTTCAAGTCCAAAACAAACGTAACTGGGTGTAATACATCCAACAAACCCTGGAGAGATTTTTACCACAAATTATTCAGAACCTTACCTACATCTAGGAAGTTTTCTGGACGATTTTGACCAAGGGAAACCCCAGAGAGACGATATACAAAATCGGGTATCCAGATAGATTTCGGTTCACCAGATCAGAATCTTCAAGTCAGAAACAAAGCTAACTGGGTACAATACATCCAACAAACCCTGGAGAGATTTTTACCACAAATTATTCAGAACCTTACCTACATCTAGGAAGTTTTCTGGACGATTTTGACCAACGGAAACCCCAGAGAGACGATATACAAAATTGGGTATCCAGATAGATTTCGGTTCACCAGATCAGAATCTTCAAGTCAGACACAAAGCTAACTGGGTACAATACATCCAACAAACCCTGGAGAGATTTTTACCACAAATTATTCAGAACCTTACCTACATCTAGGAAGTTTCGTGGTCGATTTTGACCAAGGGAAACTCCAGAGAGACGCCAGAGAAAATCGGGTATCCAGAGAAATATATCCAAAAATTAAGAAAACCTTCAAACCCTTATGTAAACAAATTGTTTTACATAAAATTTGAAACAAAAAGAATTTTGTGTTACTTATCATATTCCGGATTGAACTATTGAACAAATAGTGACAAAGTCTTTTAGGTTACCAGTCCAACCCTAAGCCCGTTCAGTCAATTTATTGGCGAACTTACTTGAAAGACCAGTCGCTTCATCCGTCCAGTTCTAAACCCGTTATATATATTTATACATATTATTTAACTTCTAACATTTATATACAGTCATTTATATTATTTACAGCTTAACGTTATTTAAATACAGTTATTTACTTTATTTATAGCTTTCAGTCATTTACTATTTTCTAGTGGTGACTAATAATCCCATATTTATTTCCGCAACTATTATTGTTTATATTCCGCATTTTATATCTAATTAATATAAATATCTGTCACACAGTAACTGTATCCGAGCCGTTATTCGTGGTGATTAGATCTTATATTATAATTTCTAACACTTGTATTCTCAGGTAATCGTTAAGCTGGAAGATATGCAAATGTGTTTGGTTTCGTTTATGTAACATCACTTATCGTACCTTGAACAATTAGAACTTATGTATTTTAACAATGTACTTGATGTGAACTATGTTGGTTGTATTATGTAATGTTGGTGATGAATGTGTTATGTTTCATGTATATTCATTGTGATGATTATTCAATTATTAGTCACACGAGCCCCTGGACGTTTCCGCCGTCTGGTTCTGAGGCGTGACAATATTCTCATAGCAATAATGTTTAGTAGGATCTCCCTTGTCAAGACCAGGAGGATCGTTTGCCCTTTGTCGAAGTATACTTTGAATTTGCCTTTGCCTCTTTATTTCCTTTTCAATTGCTGCCTTCTTTTCTTCAGTAGTGGGTTCTGTAGAAATGCCTTTTCCTTTGTTTTTAATCTCTTCAGTTGAAGGAGGTGGCTTTGACGAACTTGAACCCCCAACATTAGAACCAATTACAACTCCTTTCGAAATGGGCTTTGTTGTTGTTGCTATTGAAGTAATTTTAGATGAAGTCTTCGGCAATGAAGTAAGAATTTTAGTAGAAATGACTTTCCCAACAACTTTCGCATCCTCATCTCCTTTCTAAATATCACTTCCTACCATACTGATCTTCAAACCCATGTTCATGCCAAATCTAACTCCTTCTCCCCCTTGCACCCCTGTGCGAACATGTGGGGTATCTGCTGGCATTAAATTAATTAGCTGCATAAGAGGAGCTAATTCAGCTTTCAGTGTTGACTCCAAAGATAGAAAATTTTGAGACAAAGATTCTGAAGTGAGCAATGTGGAAGATGAAGAATCAATCTTCGAAACTAATTCTTTTAGAATGTTCAATGTTTCTTCAATTTTAGTAAAATTATAAACATCAAGGTCAGCCTTCTTATCAACTTTCGGGAGGAAAGGACTGATACCATTTGACTACATTCGTAACAACATCAGCTATTTTATCAACTTTGGTGTGAAGAGAAGAGTAATCCTTTGTAAGGGCTGCAAATTCCTTCTCCATATCAACCCTAAGTTCTTCAATTTTCCGATTAAAATCTTCACAAACTGTTTTAACATCTTTAACAAACAAGATGTGCCTTTCTTTTGCAACAACTTTTAAATCTTTAAGTGCACCATTAAAAGTTGAAGATTGAGCCTTGACACGATTCTCATTATTCCTATCTATTTGCTCCAAGTCATTCCTTAATCGAAGCTCTTGAGCCTTGAGCATGACATCGACTTCTATGCCAGACACATAATTCCGACCCCTTGCATCAGCTTGAAGCTGCAATAAGGAATTAAGCTTTTTGTTGAGAATTTTGAATTGTTTCCCAGACATTAACATGTGGTCAGGAATATTCTCCTCTTCTGGATCGAATTCAATATCAGAAAATGAACCCATAAATTCACCATCTTCAGTGGTGTCATCTTCATGAACAGTTTTGGGTCCTTCGGTGGATTGTGATGGGAATAACGAAGTAATGGGTTGAGTAAGAATGTGTTCAAAGGTTGGTGATTGAGTGGATTGAGATAAGGATGTAGAAATAGAAGGGTGAAATGGTGGTAGAGAAACAATGGTGTCAATGGTAGATGTATCGAATGAAAATGAAATGATAATAGTCGAAGTACCTTGGGATTCGTTGGTCGACACTCCTTCATTTGCGTCCATATGAGATATGTTCACAGGGATGCCTGAAGTCCGAACCTCCTCAGAAACTGATTTGGTATGCGAAACTTCAGGTGATGTGATAGTTGTCTTTGCAGGTGTAGATATCTTTGAATGATCACCTTGATTAGTGGTTGTGTCCACATTAGATGTTTTCATAGAGCCACCAGAACCTCCAGTTTCCTCGATATCCGACTTGATTGGAGAGCCCCTCGTTGGTGATGGAATACCCATATTAAAATCACGAGGTGGGGTTTGCGATTTACCACTTCCTTCAAGATTGGACTCAGGAACAACTTCTTCAACCTCCTTTCACTTTTTCTTAGAGATACCTTTCGCCATATCTTCAGCTCTTCACTTTTTAGATGCAGGAGATACAGGAGTTGGAATTTCTCGAATGACAACTCCTTTGCGATTAAGTTGTGGCTTTCGAGTGAGCTTTTGTTGAGAAACACCCTTAGGCGAAAAACTACTTGACCTATTTGGTGAATGACGAGGTCGATGAGCCATCTTATTCAAATGCTTCAATACACGAGATTTTGAAGGCATAGTCTCCTTGGGTTGAGTAGAAATGTTTTTGATTATTGGCTTAACAACTTTCTTTGGAGATGGATCAGACTGAACAACTTTCTTTTGAGTAACCGGAACAACTTTCTCAATAGGGATAGGTTTCAAAGCCTCTTTCTTAGAACCTTTTTTCTTTTTTGATGGACCACCAGGACCCTTTGGCAACAAAACTCCAGTTTCAATTGAAGGATTGATCGTTTTCAAATAAGCCACCAATACTGGATGTGAAGGGTCAACCTTGCGAAGCATAGCATGTGGAATGCGTGCAACTATCGAAAAGATGTTTGGATCATCCTCCACCATCTTCGGATGTTGATACAACGAAAATTCGGCCTTCTGGTCATCATCAGGAACATCAATTCCTTCCTTGTCATAAGCATGATGCAATATCAGGCTCCAATAACGAGCACAAGATATCCCATTCACTACATTCGTATTACCAATGCTCTTAACAAATTCTTCCCATAACTGAGTTGTGTAGTCTACCTACAAATCATAATAGAGACCAGCTATCATGGCAAAAATTTCCAATTTAGCCTTATCCAAAACAATAGTTCGACCCGCCAGGCATCTAAGAAAAATCCCAAATGAGAAATTCCATATGCAAGGTAGAGAAGACTTCTTGAAATCACTTATCCTTGTCAGAATCGATTGATGTCCCATCTCATTGAACATGTGAATGACCTGTTCATTTGAGACCTTATAGAAAGGTTCGACATTAGGAATATTCAAGATACGAGCAAATAGCTTCTTAGTTAACTTGAATGTCTTGTCATTTATCAACTGAAAAGTAACCACATTAATCGTCTTGCTATATACTGCAGTTGAACCAGGAAGAGATAACTAGGACATCGGAACAGAAAAGGAAGAAAACATGGCTGTAGACAGAACATAGTTATTCAAAGCAACAATGAACATCTGCAAACCTTCAGGATACTAAGTAATATCCAGTTGAACTCGGTAATTTGTGCTTTGAATCTTCATTATTGGTTGAGAACTGTTGTCATCTGTGGTTTGAGATGGATTAACATCCGCCATTGTTAGGGTTTTGAAAGAGCTTTTGCGAGAATGTAAAGAGAAAGAAATATTTGGGGAAATCTTGATCGCATAAAGCTGGAATGATATGACCCAAAACCCTTTTATACGTAAACCCCAATTTGAATTTGTAGCGGTTAAAGCATTTAATGCAGTCCACGTGGCTCCTTGAAAATCGGACTAGTAGCCGTAAAAATAGCCACATCTGAAAAGTGATTGGCACTTTTTCCTTGAAAACCGCACAACAACCAAAATGTATTGGCACTTTTTCCTTGAAAACTGCACAACAACCAAAACGTCACATCCAACAGGCTGTTCACTTGCTCCAATGGAATAAAAACCATCAGTAACCCTTCGGCATGGAGGCTAGGCTCTTTTGCTTTTGGGTTGAAAAGCGAAGTCATGTGCCAGATTTTGCGAAATCGTCAGCCTAAGTTGGTATTACTCAGAACCTCAAGAATTTTGTGAGTGCATATGTGTGTTGAAGTGAATAATCGAGTATAGGAATCAAAATCAAAGTAAATAAGTAAAGAACACGAGATCTAAATAGAATCTGGTTTCAACTCGTATTACTTTCAATGTTTTACAGAGAGAAATTCAGACAGAGAACTTGGAAAAACTCATATCTAACTCTAAGTAAACACTCCTATTTATAGGAGGACTGAAAGTACAAAAAATACTAAGGAATAAACATTAGACTTCGTTACAAAGATGCCTTAGTAAATACATAACAAAGAAACGAAACATGCATTACACAGACTTTGACATATTACAATATATTTTCGACCTTACAATCTCCCCCTTTGTAATAATGTCGAACTCTCAATATGTGAGACTCTGTGCAGCAATATGCATCATCCTTCTGATCTCTGAATACTATGTCATCACTTTCTTTAGTTCAGATTTATCCCCTTTGTTGTTTTTCTTGCAATTATTCATACGAACAATAAAGTTCTTATATTGAGCTGTAGTATACCTCTCCATTTCAATTGCTTGAAACAAAAACCTTTTAGCTTTCCCATTCTTATCTTTTACTGCAAATACCAACCCGAATGGCTTTAAACATATCTCGCCATCAGCATATTTCTTTAGTTCTGCTTGACACTTCGTCACTTCCATAGCCACTTTTACTTCCTTCCCAAGAGCAGTTGACAATTTAACATCGGTCAAAGCTAGACAATCCTAATAATTGTCTATGAAAATTTTGATATGACCAAGCCCTAGTCTCAAAATTTCCATATCAGTTCCTTGAAGTTGCGAAGCATCCATGTCTTTCAAAAGTAGAGCAACTTGAATAAGATCATTCAAGTTCATGAGTGGGAAATCTACAACTGAGAAATCACAAGCAATGTTGTTTTCTCTACCAACATGATAACGAAAGTTCTGTATCATGTTCTCAAACATCACATCTTTTGTAATACTTAATACCCTTGTGATCTTGATAAGAGACCAAACTTCATCTTGTTCCTTTCCAACAACAACATGAAACCTAAGTTTCATAGGAATAAGGTCATCTTCGTTCTTGAACTTCTCTATCACCTTATATTGGGCTGTTATGAACATCATTTCGTTAACAGGAAAATCAAGTTGATTGATATCAAAATTTTCGATAAAATAACTCTTTCTAGGTTTCTTCTCGAATGCATACATATTATGTTATGATACTCTGGCTTCAATATTTTCATAACTGTGCAACTTCTTAGGATCTCCCTTATCCATGTGTGGTGGATCATTCTCATGAAGCCTCATTATGCTTTCAATTTGCCTCTGTTTCTCCATTTCAGCTTCTATCTCAGCCTTTTCTCTTCCTTTGATTTTCAATCAAAATTTGTTTCCTTTTATCTTTTTCAGCTTCAGAAATCTTTGGCTTTGAAGAACTTGAACTCCCTCCTTCAGTTGTTGAACCAATTACATTTCCTTTCATTATAGGTCTTGTTGTGGTTTTGATGGCTTGTGTTGTATTGACTTTCGAAACTATTGGAGTTAGAATTTGAGTTGACACTACCTTTGTTGAAACATGAGTAGGCAACACCTTTTCAATAGTTTTCGGCTTATCTTCTCCTCCTTTAGAAACTTTCGAAGTTTTACCTATTTGAACTTTCTTCACTTTTTCTCCCCCTTGCACCCCTGTGACAGCAGGCGGGGCATCAGTAGGTAACATATTAGCAAACTTCGAGATTGGAGTCACAGACTTTTGAATAGCTTGATCCAGAGCATGTAACTTCTGAGTTAAAAACTCAGGAGTTAAGAACAAAGTCAGACTAGGTTTGGACACCAATTTTTTCAGCTCACCAAGTAAAACTCCCATCTTATCGAAATTTTGACCATCTTCATTTTCCTTTGCTTCAAACTTAGGAGTTAATGATTGATACCAATCGACAACCTTTGTAACTGCATCCGCTATAGTGTCAACATTCGACTTAATTATCGAATAGTTTGAATTCAGCTCATTTATCTCTTTTGAGACTTCAACCTTCAGCTCCTCAAGTTTTCGATTAACATCTTCTCGTACAGTCTTGACATCTTGAACAAAAAGAACATGACGTTCTTTTGCTACCATACGAAGATCTTTGATTTCAGAGTTAAACGAATCAGCCTGAGCCTTGACCCTCAATTCATTATTTTTATCCACAATGTCCAATTGTCTCTGCATTCTAAGCTCCTTTGCCTTCAACATAACATCAACTTCTATTCCCGAAACTGAATTCTTTGCTCCAGAATCAGCTTGTGATTGTAGAATAGAATTAAGCTTTCTGTTCAGAATTTTAAATTGCTTACAAGACATTAACATATGATCTGGTATATTCTCTTCTTTTGAATCGAAGTGTAAATCTTCAAACATTCCTCCAAAACCTCCTCCATCTGTTTCCATCATCGGAATTGAGTTTTGGTGTATTGGTGGATTGAGATTGAAAAAGAGTGGTAATTGGCTGTTGTAGAATTTGTTCGATTGTAGGTGAGGTGGTAACAGTTTGAAGTTGAGTGACGAAAGGTGGAAGTGAAACATCAACAGTTGAAATAGGTTCGAAAAGAGATGGATTAAGAATACTTTGAGTAATCAGTGATTGTGATGCTCCACCACTCATATTAACAAGTGCACCCGTATCAGATACGTTTGCAACAATGTTAGAAATTGGAACCTCCTCATTATTTGATTTGGTAAGAACAATTTCGAGTGGACAGGTTGTTGTTGTTGGTGGGATTGAGGTAGTGGATATTGGTAATGAGAGTCCTGGAGATTTCGATCCCAAAGGTGTGTCGGGTACTATTTCATTATCAGATGAGTCTTCACGGATAACTAACTTCTTTTTCTTTCTCTTGTCGGCAATATGCTTTGCCACATCCTCAGTTAGTCTTTTCTTCGAAGATGGAAATACCGAGGCTGGTATATCACGAATAATGACCCCTTGACTGTTTATCTGTGTCTTTCGAATAGTTGGTGAGAGATCATTAGACGAAGTTCGATATTTATGAGACATCTTCCTGAGGCGCTTAAAAACCCCTGATTTTGAAGGAATTAATTCCTTCGAAGATTCAGTAACCACCTTCTTCTCAGCCTTCTCAATTTTGTTCGAAACTTTCTCCTTTTCAACAATAACCTTTTTAGGAGAACTAGACTTGACTTTCTTGGGACTTTCTTGAACAACAACCTCATCAGTAACCTTTTTGGACTTCTTTGGCTTCTTTGATGAACCTTCATTATTGCTTTGAAACAATACACCAGTTTCAATTGAATGGTTTACATGCTTCAAATAAGGCACCAAGACAGAATTTGATGGATCAATCTTCTTAAGCATACCATCGGGAATCCTAACAACATTTGGGAAAACCTCCGAATCATCTTCCACTAACTTCGGAAAGTTATACTTTATAAATTCTGCTTTAGCTTCATCAACAGGAACTGGAATACCCTCTTTATCATAAGCATACTGAAGTATCAAACTCCAGTATCGAGCACACGATATACCTTGTACCATATTCGTGTTTTCCACACTCTTGATAAACTCCTTCCACAGTTGCGTAGCATAATCAACATTAAGATCGTAATATATACCAGCTACCATTGCATACACCTCCAATCTTCCCTTGTCTCACCCTACACTTCGTCCAGTTAAGCAACGAAGATAAATTCCAAATAAAAAAATTCCAGATACAAGGAAGACATGACTTTTTGAAGTCACTTATCTTAGTGAGTGATGGCTGATGACCCATCTCATTGAACATAAAGATTATTTGATCAGTTGAAACCTTGTAGAAGGGAGATGTGTTGGGAATTTCTAGAATCTGAGCAAACAAGCGCTTTGTAAGACGAAACCTCTTTTCATTCATCAAATTGAATGTAACTACATCAAGTGCTTTGCTGTAGGTAGCAGTTGAACCAGCATTTGACAACTAAGACATTGGTGTTGGATATAGTGTCTAAGTCCATAACTTTATTTGGTATGTACTTGACCCGACCCGGCATGGTCCATTTGGGTTGCATGGCATTGCAATACTTGGATAGACTAGATGAGAGAATAAGGCACTTATGATTATTAATATATTATAAGTTCTAATATATTAATAATAGTATTATTTAATTAGTATTGATCAAGTATTAATCTAGTATTAATTTGGTGATCAAAGTGAGACTAATTAAATATATAGGGTTGATTATGACAATCATCAATTATTTTATGGTGGATTAATGATCCATGGTTTATGGGTTTGGTTATAACCATATGGAGCTCCATGGATAGTCCATGGGAGTTACAAACCCATGGGTCATGAGAAATCAAGAGTCATGACAATTAAGGGCATTCATATGTAAACCCTAATTGTGACAACACTATAAAAGGAACCCTATGGCTAGCAAAATCGTGACCTAGTGTTACTAGAGAGGGCATAACCGATTTTGAGTGCTAGAAGTATTCTCTCAAGTTATTCCAAGTCTTGTGGTGTTGTGTGAAGCATTTGAGGCACAACATTTGGGGTGCTAGGCTCACAAAGTCTTGAAGGAATCCAAGCAACAACAAGGTATGTATTTCTACTAGTTTTATATTTTTATGTAATTCCCATGCCATGCTAGTTAGGAAATAACCTTGAAAAGGAAATTTGCATGTATATAGTGAAAACATAGATTCAAGGTTATTAGGGTTGCATGTACACATAGGAAGTGTTAGAATGCTCAAAACCCTTCAGTGGTATCAGAGCCTAGGATTGTTTTCTGTATACTTGATGCAAAACTGCTTAAAAATCGAAAATTCTGCACTCTGACGACTGGACTCGCCGAGTCCATGGGGAGGACTCGCCGAGTCCATGAACAAATTCATCCTACTCGACGAGTAGAATAATGCACTCGACGAGTAGGAGCGTGTTGGGCAGTTTTTCAAGATTTGTTGCTGGAAATGGATTAAGATCATTATCCCAATCTGTTTTGGACTTGTAAAATCTGTTTTTCAAAATGATAATGATTATGTTAACCCATTTTTGCATGACTTTTATCAATTTTCAAGTATTGTATATAGTTATATGATTTCTTGAAATTGCTTGACATGAATTTGTGTTCTTATGAGTTTTTAGAAGATCATAGGAATTATATGTAACCTCCATGTATGTTTAATTCATGATCTTAATGGCAATGATGGTGTTCATAACTTGTCCTCAAGTTATGGATAACCAAAAGTCACTTCTTTAAATTGTGATTAAAGAACTAAAGAAGTTTCATAAAATGAAGAGTCTTCATTTTTATGAACCATTAAAACTCATAAGTTACAAATTGAAGAGACTTGGAATAGTTTCAATTCTTGCCCTCAAGTTTTGGAATTTAAAAAGTCTTACACTCTAATACTTTAATTCCAAATTAAACCTTAGATTTTTAAAAAGTTTAAAAATCAACACTTATACTATTATTATAATTTTATTATATAGATATGTATAAGAATATGTCATTCTTACCGTTAGTAGGCCTCATTCACGAAGGCGGTCTATAAGGGGGGTATAAGGTTGTTGCCTATAAAATGGTGACTTAATGGGTGTCCACTCTCACCCACCGCTTCCTTGATCGGTGGAGGGTCGTTAGCCGAACGGGTAGGATACGACTTTAAATACTCGTTAAAAGTATAATGAATTATAAAGTAACTATACATTATAAATTCCCAATCTTAGTTACTTTAGGAAAATGTGAAATTGGTGCTAGCCCATAAAATTACACTTTGTACCTTACCAAGTCGTTAGTGGAGCGTATGTGGTTAACCGGCACACTAACATGGACTAGTAAGAGTGGCAAAAGGTAACTTGACCTTATTATAGATCGGTGGAGCGTGTGTGGTTAACCGGCACATCGATTAGGTAATATTGTTGAGGGTACCAAGTCAATTTGTATGGTTATTCACACCTTGTTTGTGATCCTCGGCATCCCAGTCACAAACTTGAGAGGGCACAATCGAGATTCAAACATGCCATTGAAAAGTTCAATGTATCTCAAAAGATCTAGGAGTTTCAAAACCAATAAAACCTAATAATAAAATATTTCGTTCTTATGGTGGAAATTGGTAAATCGTCATTTACCTACCTTCAAATATTTTATAGTATGGATTACGGCATCCCTCTTCCAACTATAAATAGTTTGTTGGATCCTAGCCTTAATATTTCATTTGGGTAAATTATTAAGGATTCCTAATCTAATGAAACTTGTCTTTCTTTCCTTTCAGATGTCTTCCAACAATGTTTCTGGCTCAAACCCAACAGGCTCCTTTTCCCTTATGAACTTGTGTGGTGAGGTCATCTTTGATGGATCCAATTTCAATGAGTGGATCAGAAACATCAGAATGATTACCCGCTATGAGGACAAAGAATATGTCCTCGATAGGGAGCTTAAGGTTGTGAATGAAGCCACTGTTACTCCTGAAGAGTTTGCGGAGTTTGTTGCACATGAAAAGGATGCTACTAAAGTAGCATGCATCATGATGGCCACCATGACTCCTGAACTTCAAAAATCCTATGAAGATTTCTACCCCTATGAGATGCACCTGGATCTGATGGAAAGGTACCATTAGAGCGCGCGTCAGGAGAGGTATGAAATCATCTCCTCCATGATAACCGCAAGGATGAAGGATGGTGAACCCATCATCGGTCACTTGCAGAAGATGCAAAGGTTCGTTGACCGGTTGCTGAAGCTAAATGTTGACTTTCCTGAGGAAATGGCGATTGACATCATTCTCCATTCTTTACCTCCAAGTTATGATCAGTTTCGTATGACTTATCATATGAACAAGGAGTAAGTCACATTTAGCAAACTTCAAGGACTCTTAAGGACAGCTGAAAATGTCCTTAAGGGTAAAGCGGTTGCTACTTCTACTCCTTCAACAGCCCCTGTTCTGGCTATTGGGCAGGGAAAAGGTAAGAAGAGGAAAAGCCCTTCGAAGGGTACCAAGGGTAAGACTCTTGATGGTTCCTCTTCAAGTGGGACAAAGAAAGGTCCCATTACTCCTTCTTCAAACCCAAAGGAAGCACAATGCTTCTATTTCCAGGATAAGGGACACTTCAAGCGAAGCTGCCCTAAATATCTGCAAGATATAAAGGATGGGAAGGTTAAACCCACCCATACAGGTATTTACACAATATTGTCTAATAACTCATCTAATGCTAATTCTTGGGTGCTTGATACAGGTTGTGGTATTCACATTTGTACTGATTTGCAGGCACTAAGAAGAAGTGAGCAAGTGGAGCACGGGAAGATAAACTTAGTCATGGGCAACAGGAAAGCATCACCTGTTACCAAGATAGGAGTTTATTCTTTATTGCTTAATAATGGGTTAATGTTAGATTTGAATAAGTGTTGTTACTCGCCCGAAATGGCGAGAAATATTATTTCTTTTCATGGCTTGTACAAACAAGGTTTTTCATTTTCATTTGATAATAAAAATGGTGCTATTAATGTTTATTACAATGATGTATTTTACTTTAAAGCATTACCTTGTGATGGTGTATATGAAGCCGTGAATGTTGTAGACAATCTAGGAAATAATGTGTTGTATATTGATTCTTCAGATAGCTTGGATAAAGCATCCTTGTGGCATTGTCGTCTTGGACATGTTAACAAGAAGCGCATAGGCCAACTCCAAAAGGCTGGAGTCTTGGAATCATTTGACCTCAAGTCAGATGATAGTTGCGAGTCTTGTTTACTTGGAAAAATGACAAAGTCACCCTTCACAGGTACTTGTGATAGGGGTGAAGGTTTGTTGGACCTTGTACACACGGATGTGTGTGGGCCCTTCAGAGTTGCTACAAGGGATGCTAATCGCTATTATGCGACTTTTACTGATGATTACAGTAGATATGGATATATTTACTTAATCAAGCATAAGTCAGAAACCTTTGAAAAATTCAAAGAGTTTAAGCAGGAAGTCGAGAATCAATTGGGCAGGAACATCAAGATGCTCCGATCCGATCGGGGAGGAGAGTATCTTAGCATTGAGTTCCTTGACTATCTTAAGGAATGTGGGATTGTCTCACAATTGACACCTCCCAGAACACCACAGTTGAATGGTGTAGCTGAGAGGCGCAATCGAGCCTTGCTGGATATGGTTCGTTCCATGATGAGTCGAGCTTCGTTACCAATCTCTTTCTGGGGGTATGCCTTAGAGACTGCCACCCATATCCTTAATCTAGTCCCTACTAAAAAGGTTGCCAAAACACCTCACGAGATGTGGACTGGGAAAGTTCCCAATTTGGACCACATCAAGATTTGGGGTTGTGAAGCTTTCGTGAGGCGTGAGACTCATGATAAGCTTGAACCTCGAAGTGAGAGGTGTATTTTCATCGGCTACCCACAGAGATCCTTTGGTTACCTCTTCTATAGACCAAGTGATAATGTGGTCTTTGTAGCAAGAAGAGGAGTCTTTCGTGAGAGAGAATTCATAAGCCAAGGGGACAGTGGGAGGCAAATTGACCTTGAAGAGCTTCAAGAGTCAAGTGGTGAAGGAACCTCAAATGCTATCGACCAACCTGAGGAGGAAACTCCTGTTGATCCGATAGATGAGTCTGTACCTCCAAGACGTTCCACTAGGGTGAGGAACACACCTGATTTTTATTATGGTTATCACATCACCGCTGAAGGTGATACATTTATTAGTGATAGTACACTAATAGATTTGGATGAACCTAATAATTACAGGGAAGCCATGGCAGGCCCTGAGTCTGCTAAATGGAAGGAGGCTATGGACAGCGAGATTTAGTCCATGTATGAAAATCAAGTTTGGAACTTGGTTGACAATGTACCAGGTCGTAAGACAGTTGGGTGCAAATAGGTCTTCAAGAAGAAGACCGACATGGATGGGAAGATACATACTTGCGAAGGGCTTTACTCAAACTCCGGGAGTTGACTATGATGAGACTTTCTCACCAGTAGCTAAGATTAAGTCTATTAGAGTGTTGTTAGCCATAGCTGCATTTCATGATTATGAAATATGGAAAATGGATGTCAAAACCGCTTTCCTTAATGGAAAGTTGGCTGAGGATGTTTACATGGCTCAACCAGAGGGTTTTGTTGATACAAGATACCCTAATAGAGTGTGTAAGCTTGATAAATCCATTTATGGATTGAAACAAGCATCTCGCAGATGGAATCTTTGCTTTGATGAGAAAGTCAAAGAGTTTGGCTTTTCTAGGAGTGAGGATGAGTCTTGTGTGTATGTCAGGGCTAGTGGGAGCATAGTTAGCTTCTTGGTGTTGTATGTGGATGACATACTTCTCATAGGAAACGACGTCCCAACCTTGCAGGAGGTTAAGTCCTGGCTTGGGAAGTGTTTCGCTATGAAAGACCTTGGGGAAGCTGCCTATATCCTAGGGATAAGGATATTGAGAGATAGGAGTAAGAGACTAATTGGACTTAGTCAAAGTACTTACTTGGATAAGGTGCTGAAGAGGTTCAGCATGCAAGAATCCAAGAAAGGGGAATTACCCATCCAGGGTAATGCCAAGCTGAGTAAGACTCAGAGTCCGAGTACAGAGGCTGAGATAGCTGAGATGAGTCATATACCATATGCTTCCGCTGTGGGCTCGATCATGTATGCTATGACTTGTACTCGCCCTGATGTGGCCTTTGCCTTGAGCATGGTCAGTAGATATCAAGGGAACCCTGGCAAGGCACACTGGACAGCGGTAAAGAACATTCTCAAGTATCTGCGGAGGACTAAGGATTGGATCCTTACCCTCGGAGGCAGTGATGACTTGAGAGTGGAAGGATATAGCGATGCTAGCTTCCAGACTGATAGGGATAATTTCCGCTCTCAGTCAGGCTGGGTCTTTATCCTAAATGGAGGGGAAATTACTTGGAAAAGTTCCAAGCAGGAGACAGTAGCTGATTCTACTTGTGAATCAGAGTACATAGCAGCAAGTGAAGCAGCTAAGGAGGCGATATGGCTAAAGAACTTCATCGGAGACCTTGGAGTTGTACCAGCTATAAAGGAGCCAATGGAAATTTTCTGTGACAGCAAAAGTGCGGTTGCTTTGGCTAAGGAACCGAGAGATCACGGGAGATCTAGGCACATTGGCAGAAAATAGCATTTCATCAGACATCGAATAGAAGAAGGACTCCTCGTGGCTAAGAGGGTATCATCAGATGAGAACCCGGCAGATCCCCTCACGAAGGGACTGAGCAGGGTTAAGCATTTACAGCATGCCAGGCGCATTGGGCTGAAGGATGATATTAGTTTCAATAATTAAATTCCTGAAACTTGTAAAATGTAATTGACATTTGATGATAAATAAAAGTTGTTATTTATTTATGAGTAAGGTGTTACTATCTTGTGTTGATTGTTTACTATGTTTCAATTTTGCATGTTTTTACTTCCAGAATAATTATGTTATTATTCAAACCATCCACAGTCAGTCAAACTTTGGAAGTAAGTATTGATTTAAGACTGTCATGAAATTTGGCTTGTATGATTTGTCTAAAAGTGCTTTGGACAATGCAATGGTTGCTACAACATTCATGAGTACTCATAAGGGCTGAGTATTGGATCCAACCCACGCTCACTTGCATCACTTCATGGAATTTATCTCGAGTGATCGTGAGACGGTAATATCATATAAATCTTCAAACCTAGAGATATGAGTTGTTGACTATGAGTTGGTTATTCATTGATTGCACGAAAACGCATTGGCAACTCGATGTCATAAAACGTGCCTTTATGAATAATTCAACAAGTAGTTAGTACAAGCATATCAGTCGAAGTTTATCTGTTCCTTCTAGAAATAGAAGCGATATCTGGGCCCCTCGATGATTTGGTTTTGACCTATGTACCGGGCCCGGTCAGAACCTAATTGATGTGTTCAATTTAGTTCTATGTCAAAACAAATCAGAGATCGAGAAACAAATGCTGGACAATAAGTAAGACCATGTTCCATGTGTTTGTCCGGCTGATATCATGAGAACAGAGGATTATATGATCACTTATCTTAAATGGCGTATCATCATCATCTCAGTTCCGAGAGACTTTGAAAGAGCTACGATTGCTAGTCGGATTTTGAAGTCATATTTGCAAATATAGTTATTAGACTTATCCAAGTGGGAGACTGTTGGATATAGTGTCTAAGTCCATAACTTTATTTGGTATGTACTTGACCCGACCCGGCATGGTCCATTTGGGTTGCATGGCATTGCAATACTTGGATAGACTAGATGAGAGAATAAGGCACTTATGATTATTAATATATTATAAGTTCTAATATATTAATAATAGTATTATTTAATTAGTATTGATCAAGTATTAATCTAGTATTAATTTGGTGATCGAAGTGAGACTAATTAAATATATAGGGTTGATTATGACAATCATCAATTATTTTATGGTGGATTAATGATCCATGGTTTATGGGTTTGGTTATAACCATATAGAGCTCCATGGATAGTCCATGGGAGTTACAAACCCATGGGTCATGAGAAATCAAGAGTCATGACAATTAAGGGCATTCATATGTAAACCCTAATTGTGACAACACTATAAAAGGAACCCTATGGCTAGCAAAATCGTGACCTAGTGTTACTAGAGAGGGCATAACCGATTTTGAGTGCTAGAAGTATTCTCTCAAGTTATTCCAAGTCTTGTGGTGTTGTGTGAAGCATTTGAGGCACAACATTTGGGGTGCTAGGCTCACAAAGTCTTGAAGGAATCCAAGCAACAACAAGGTATGTATTTCTACTAGTTTTATATTTTTATGTAATCCCCATGCCATGCTAGTTAGGAAATAACCTTGAAAAGGAAATTTGCATGTATATAGTGAAAACATAGATTCAAGGTTATTAGGGTTGCATGTACACATAGGAAGTGTTAGAATGCTCAAAACCCTTCAATTGGAACATCAAAGGCGTTGAACATAGCAGTAGCAAGACCTGAATGTTGAAGAGCAACAATCAAGATTTTGAGTTCTTCTGGATACAACAAGACATCAGCCTCAACTTGATAGTTGGTGCTTTGAATCTTCATGATTGGTTGAGATGCAACTTCTTCAGTAGTGTTGGTATGAGCAGCAGCCATTGATTAGGGTTTTGAGAAAATTCTTGAAGAACAGAGAAATTTAGGGCTTTTTGATCGTCTGAGAATTTGAGCGCGTAATTATAAAAGGAGATGATAACTTCCTTTTATATGTATACCCAATTGAATTCCAAACGGTTTCATTAAAGAGTAAGCCACGTCTGTCCTTGAAACTTGCAACACTAGCCGTTATAAGTGTCGTGTCAGATAAAGTACCTTGGAAAGCGGACCAAGTTGCCAATCAGTTACATCAAACTGTTCGTGAGTACCAAGTGGATAAGATCAAAAACCTTTGGCATGGAGGTTAGGCTCTTTCGTTTTTGGGTTTAGAAACGAAGTCATATGCCAGACTTGTGAAATCATCAGCATGAGTTGGTAGTACTCAGAACCTTAAGGATTTCGTGAGCGTAGTGTGCCAACAAAATAAGAGAAGAAGCAAAATGACAAAAATTTGGGATCTGTGATGTCGAAAAATAAAATTTCGACACAAAAGCAGTTAAACCCCGGGAAAAGGTTGTTTCGTTAATTATCAAGAGAGATAATCAACAGCTTGTGTGGTTTCCTGTGAATTACAATCAAATACTTGTAGAGAAGTATTGAAGGGCTTCTTTTATATGGCTTCGTGGGTGGCTTAAATTTTTTTTTTGTTACATATCAACCTAAACATAAGGTGAGTAATTGTAACAAAAATTACTTGTTTGACCAGTGTAGTCAGTGACAAGTATGCTTTGGAAATTTTTGTTCGTGACAAAGACAACGAATGATACTCATACAGAAATCATATTCCAAAAAAAAAATAACAAGTGTTAGCTGGATCCTGTTGGGAAACAAATGGCGTGTGATTCGAACATTTGATCAAGACCACTCACAATGAAAGAACATGATTTTGGGTATACGAAAAATTGGTACAGAAACAAATGTTTCGTGAAATCTGGAACTTTGTTCCCCGTCAATTCCTTTTTGGTTTACGAAGAATTGGGTTTCACCTTCATCACGACCTCATGAATCCGGATCATAAACACATATTTTTTATATGTCTAGGTCTCAATTGGTTTAATCAAAGACCTCTTGGACATATGTCATTGTGTGTGAACTGTGTTAGAATTTTGAGATGAAAAAGGTTTGTTCACGAATCCAATTGTACCTCTGCTATGTTTAGACCAAGCAGAAATCTCTTAACTCATTTGAGAAGAGTTAGGTAGCTCAATAGACTAATGTGAATACAAGCCTGATTGGGAAGAAATTTTCATGATGAAAAATTTCATTAAGGCTTTCGAAATCACACATTGACTCAATGGAGGCTTGGGTCGACATGCTGCAGCATGCTTCTAGGGAAAACCTAACTAGTTCTAAATTTTCAAAAGATTACCTGACCCCAGAGCTGCAAGCATGAATCTTGATAGACTCCTTTAGAATCTACATGAAACAAGTAAAACCAACTACAAACAACAAAAATCTTTTTGGTTTTTATATTTTTGAAAATAAGAAACAAATAACGAAGAAAATCTTTTTGGTATTTTTGATTTTTGAAAATAAAACTAAATAACAAAAATATTTTTGTGCTTTTCAAATTTTTCCGAAATTAAAAAAAATTTAAGAATGTACCAAACTTAACGAAAAATTTCTTTCCCAGATGTCGAAAACGAAGCGTATCGAAGCGCTGAATCTGAATAGTAACCTCTGAATGATTAATACTATCAGCCTCTGAATGAGTCATTATTGCCTCTGAATCGACACATTTTCATCAACATCAACTAATCATTCTTTCAAAAGTAGTCCTGGAACAGAACTTGCTTCAATCATTCCCAATCCTGTCAAAATTCTAACAAATGAATTTTCATCCAATGGTTTTGTAAAAATATCAACAAGCTAATCAGTTGTTTTTACAAAATGAACTTCGATATTTCCATCTTCCACATGATCTTTAATGAAATGATAACGAAGTGCAATGTGTTTGATTTTCGAATGTTTTACCGGATTATGACAAATGCGTATAGCACTTTGTGAATCACAATACAATGGAATATTTTTCATGTTTATTGCATAATCACACAATTGACTTTGGATCTATATGATTTGCGAAGTGCAAGCAGCAGCTGCAATATACTCAGCTTCAGCAGTTGAAATTACAACACAAGTTTGCTTTTTCGATTGCCAACTTACAAGCTTCCCATCCAATAATTGACATCCTCCACTTGTACTTTTTCGATCAAGATTACATCCTCCCAAATCTGCATCTGAAAACGCTTGAATAAAAAATCCTGATTTCGAAGGATATCACAATCCTAACGAAATTGTTCCCTTCAAGTATCGAAAAATATTTTTCACAGCAGTTAAGTGTGGTTCTCTTGGATTTGCTTGATACCTAGCACAATTACATACAGAAAACATGATATCAGGTCGACTGGCAGTAAGATAAAGCAATGAACCTATCATTCTCCTTTATAAAGTTAGATCAACAGCAGGTTTACCTATCGAAGGTGTTAGCCTTGTTCCAACCGCCATTGGTACTCTTAATTTCATGCTATTTGTTATTCCGAATTTTTCGAGCAAATTCTTTGTATATTTTTCTTGATTTATGAAAATGCCTTCTCTACTTTGATGAATGTTTAACCCGAGAAAACTGTTAATTTTTCCCATCATACTCATCTCAAACTGGCTTTTCATCAAACTTTCAAATTCGCTAGACAAAGCAGGGTCAATAGAGCCAAAAATAATATCATCGACATAAATTTGAACAAGCATTAGATGATCCCCAACTTTCTTTCGAAATAATGTGGGGTCAACTGATCATTGTTTAAATTTCGATTGTTTTAGAAAATTGGTAAGAGTTGCATACCATGCTCTTGGTGCTTGTTTTAACCCATAAACTGCTTTATCTAAGATATAAACATGATTAGATAATTCTTCATTCACGAAACCTAGAGGTTGTTCAACATAAACTGTTTCTTCAAGTTCACCATTGAGAAAAGCACACTTTACAACCATTTGATAAACATCGAAATCTTTGTGAGCTGCATAGGCCAAAAATATTCTAACAGCCTCAAGTCCCGCGACAGGGGCAAAGGTTTCTTCATAATCGATACCTTCTTGTTGCGAATACCCTTTAACAACTAATCGTGCTTTATTTCGAACAATGTTTCCATCCTTGTCGGTTTTGTTTTTGAAAATCCATTTTAATCCGACAATCAAAACATTTTCAGGTTTAGGAATTAACCTCCAAACTTTGTTTCTATCAAACTCAGCCAGTTCAGATTGAATTGCTACAACCCAATCTAAGTGTTCCATTGCAACCTTAACTGTTTTTGGCTCTATTTTTGAAATAAAAACATTAAACATGCAAAACTCTTGATGAGCATTAAGTACCTCATTCTTTGCACGAATATGAGCTCTTGTGAATACTCCCTCTTGAAGATTTCCAATAACCTGTGCTTTTGGGTGATCTCTTGTCCATTTTTCCATTGGAGGATATGCTGGATCAAAATCCAATGGTGCATCTTCGTACATTTCTTCATTTTCCGATCCTACAACAGAAATATTATCAGTTAGTTCGTGAAATTCATCGTTTTGATCAAGATTTATCATATCAGTATCATTATGCCCCCCCTCGACATAATTATCACTCTGATGCTCCCCCTCGAAAACATCATTCATACTGCTCTTCTCCCCCTCGAAAGGATGCCCCCCCCCTCAACAGTTGAAGGTATATTCAAGTACTCCCCCTCCACTTGTGCATCTAGCATACTTTCATCATTAGCAGTTATATCTGTTGTGATTATCGAATCATCAGAATATTTCGAAGATTCAGGAGTTTGATTATCCACAGCATTGACTTCAGCATCACCAGCCTTGTCTGGAACACCAAAAATTAAATCATAATCAAAATCATATTAATTATAACTTTCAGACTCATCTTTTGATTCATTAAGAATTGGTTTTTGTTCAAAGCATTTTTCAACTTGTTTCACATAATAATCATCAAAAGTGAGATTAAATGTTTCTTCAACTTTTCGTGTTCGTTTATTCAACACTCTGTATGCAACCGAGTTATTTGAATATACCAAAAAGATTCCTTCATCATCCTTAGCTTGAAATTTCGAAAGATTATCTTTGAGATTCATGATAAAACATCTGCAACCAAAAACATGAAAGAATTTGACATTAGGTTTTCGGTTATTTATAATTTCATACGGAGTTATATTGAAACGATGATGAATAAAGGATCGATTTTGAGTAAAACATGCTGTCGAAACTGCTTCTGCCCATAGATATTAAGGAAGATTCGCATATGTCAACATTGTTCTTGCTGCTTCGCAAAGAGACCTATTCCTCCTTTCAACCACACCATTTTGTTGTGGTGTATATGGTGAAGAGAAATTATGCGAAATTCCTTTCTCTATTAAGAACGAATCAAGGAAATTGTTTTTAAACTCTGAACCATTATCACTTTTGATTTTACGAACTTTCTTCTTTAGGCTTGTCTCAATTTGCTTGATAAATTCAATCCTTGTTTGAGCGACATCAGATTTTAACCTGAGAAAATACACCCAAGTGAATCGTGAAAAATCATCAACAATAACCAAAATGTACCGTTTCTTGTTGATTGTTTCTACAGTTGATGGTCCACAAAGGTCAATATGAAGAAGTTCCAACGGTTCAACAATTTTCGAATCTATGATAACTGGATTCCCTTGGCGATGCTGTTTTCCTTGTTCGCAAGCTGCACATAAAGTATTGTTGTCAAACTTTAAAATAGGTAACCCTCGAAGAAGATCCTCTACCACCAACTTATTTAGATTTCGAAAATTTAAATGACATAAACGTCGATGCCATAACTAGTTAACATCAATTGGAGCTTTCGAAAGTAAACAAACTGAGGGTTTCCCAACAATAGGTTTGATGTCAAGAGTGAACATGTCACCATATCTTTTCGATTTCAGCAAAACTTCTTTCGTTTCAACATTCGAAATGATGCTCCCTTCTTCGTTAAACACAACTTGATTGCCAGTGCCCAAAAGTTGTGAAACAACTATCAAATTATGTTTAAGACCTTCGACATAAGCAACACGGTTTACAGTAAACTGTCCATTCGTTACTTTCCTGTAACCTTTTACTTGACATTTGTGATTGTTCCCGAACTTCACCACACCTGCATTGTCTAAACTTCGAAAATCTCGCAAATTCTCCTTTCTTCCAGTCATGTGACGTGAGCAACCACTATCTATATACCATTTCTCATCATATTGCTCGTCACACAATACCTGCATTTATAAAAAGAATTTAGGTACCCAAGGATGTTTGGGTCCTTGGTCATTAGCTTGAAAAAGTGAATGAAATTTAGAACCTAAAGCCCAAATTCTAACTTTGGATTTGAAAGTATCAATTAAGTCAAAATCATTAGTTAAAGGTATCTAAACATAATTTTTCGACAGTTTTGGACTTTCACTGATTTTCTCCTCACACTTCTCAAGATGATTGACTTTTGAGATCGGTTGCCATTTCTGAACTGGAGTATTTGATTCTTTCGAAGATGAACTTCCAGATGAAGATTCATTCAAATACTATTCATAAGCTTTCTTGATCTGATGTTGAGAAAACTTTCCCGATTGATACTGTTTCCCTTTTCTCTCAAGGCAATGATTAATGGTTTGCACTTCAGAAGAACCTTTTGTGTACGAAACTTTAATAGCTTTGTGTATGTATGGATTCGGAAAATTTGGTTTTTGTGGAGTATTTTTCGCAGATGAATTGAATTTATTATTTACAAATTTTTGATTGTTTGCAGATTTTCGAAAATTTTCAAATTTTCGAACATTCTCAAATTGACAAACATTTTGAAAATATCGATTTGTTATATTTGAATTAAAATTTCTTTTTGAAGAAAATCTTTTTTGCAAATTTGTTGCTTTTTGAAAGAATGAATTTGAAGTTGAAAACCGTTGTTGACTATTTGAATGAAAATTCTTTTGTTGATCATTTGTTTTGAAAATCCTTGATGATGTTGATTTTGAAAACTTCGTTGAATTATATTTTTGATTTGAATTTTGAGAATCAGATGAAATTGATTGAACGGGATTTTTCTTTTTATCCGAATGAGTTGAAAATTTTGTTTGATCAGATTTAGACAACCCATTTTCATTCTTTTTCTTTGTTGTTTCATTTGATTGTTTTTCATTGTCCACTACTTGCCAAAACAATTTCTTTCTCGCCTGTCTTTTCGAAATTCCTTTTTCTTTTGAAAAATTTTCAACAAGATCCTTAAAATCTTGTGAATTTAATTTCACACTCTGATTTGTTTCAACAAAATCTTGTTTTAAAATCTCTTTTGTATTTTCCTGTTTTTCAACCCATTTTTGTTATGGTTTTTGTCTTTGAAAAACATACGAATTCTTTGTTAGATTATTTTCGACAATGCTTTGGTTTGAAAAGAATCCTTCGTCTGATGTGTTCTTATTATCTTCTTCAACCATTTTGTTGAACTCTGATTTAATGTTATCAACATTCCCAGTAGTGACAAACACTTGATTTGGAAAGACAACATCATCTATGCACTTAAAATTCGGATACACAACAGTATTTGTTTCCAAATAATGAACACCTTTTTCAGATAACAATTTGTCGAATTTTTCGGTGTCTTCAAACACTTGATCAACAACAATTCATGGAATGGATGTTTTATTTGAAACATTCTTTTCCGTTTCATAATTTTTCGAAACTTCTTCTTCATCCTCATCATCACTACTATCCGTTTGACTATCTCTCACACTCACATAATCATAGTCACAAACTTTCGAATTAGAGGGTCTATCAGCTTCATCCTCAACCATCAAATCATCAGAAATTTCTTTACCTTTTGACTTAGACGTGACATTAATGACAGATAACTGTGAACAATCGACACTTTCCTCCTCCTCAATTTCACTGATTTCGCTAAAACTATCAGAATTATCTTCGATATCAGCAAAATTTGATTGAGAGGCAAGTTTTGAATTCTCAGTTCTTTTCAAAAATTTTATTTGTTCAGTTTTGGTCAAAGTATCATTCACAATCTCAACAAGTTCATCAGCATTTAAATACTTATCTATCATAACAATACCATAAGCAAATCGATTATCAGGCACTTTACCGAATTCTGCTATGGATTTCTCACAATCATAGGACAAAATATCAACTTTTTCTCTTTCAAAAACAAGAAAAGGTAATAATTTCCTATGTTGTTCTTTGCTTATTTCAGACGAATGATGCAATGAAGTCAATTTAGCATAAAGTATTTTTGCTGAATTACAATAAATGTTTCGCTGTGCAAGCAACATTCGTACTACTTCGTTTAAACATTCCCTATCACTATTCACATTTTTCAATTGCAATTCCAAATACTCTATCCTGCTTCTTTTCGAATCTAACAATTTTTGAGTCTCTAGCAACTGATCATTCAATTTCTTAGCTTCATTACTAGCAGACACAACAATAGTATCAAAGTAAGTAACAGTATCATCAAATGCAATTATTTCAGAATCATAAGCTTGTAAAGGAATGTTAAAAGATTGAAGAATAGAGCGTACCTTTGTCGTCATTGTTGATGTATCTCCTGATTTGGTCATGAAGCAACGACTAGTCACCAATTTTTCTTCTTCCTCTTCAAACTTTGTGAACATGGCTCCATGCGTGGGATTACGCATCTCTTCATCATCAGAACCTGAAGACCATATCTGATAATTACCATCTTCCTCACCTTCGCCTCTCGTAACCAACGACATTCCTTTCGCTTTTGCACGAACCTCTTCTAAACGCTCCACATAGTATGCTTCGTCCTTGACTTTATTCTTCTTTTCGTCCTTCTTACGAAGCATACAATCACTCGACATATGATTAGCTTCGTGGCAGTAATGGCAATCAATTCCCAAATCTCCTTTAAGTTTCTTCTCAGCTTTGGATTCATCAGTCTTTGCTTCATTTTTCTCAAACTTTTTCTTTTCCTCACCAGCTGACTTTTTAACGAAACTTCCTTTAGCATCACCTTGTTTCATCTTTGGATTAAACGGTTTCTTGAAAAACTTCTTTACTCGATTGTTTGAGTAAAAAGCAACCGCCTCATCATTTGAATTCATAAGAAATCCTTCCTCATCTGAATTCTCTTTTTCAGTCGACTCTTTCTCAACAACTTTTGAAACTAGAGCCAAAGGACCTCCCATACTTAATTTCGACTCTTCAGCCATCTCATTCACCTCTCCTTCATGAGTTTTCAAAAGATTGTACAAGTCATTTAAAGACGAATTATCAAAACTTGATTGTGTTTTGACCATCAAAGTAACACTTCTCCATTCCTTTCGAAGCCCCATGATGAAAGTAAGGTTGAACCCATTGTTGACCTTGTAATCCCAAAGCGATTACACTTGTAGATAAGTTCATTCAAACGATCATAGTAGCTTTCAGTTGTTTTGTTTTCTTTTTGCTTGAATTCCTTCAACTCAACCAAGAATTGCTTGACTGAATTGATCTTAGTTTTCTCACTCCCTTGAAAATTTTCTTTAAGAGTGTTCCAAATATCCTTTGTAGTTTTACAACCGCGAACGTAATTGTAAACAACAGGTGGCAAGGCACCTCTCAATTCTCTCATACAACGTTTCTCGTTGTTCTTCAGCCTTGAAGATTGTTCAGAAACAGCAGATGCTGATCCTGATGATCCAATGTTTTGAATATTCAATGGAGGTTGAGCAGCTCTTGAAATGCAACTCCAGAATTCCTCGTCCAATCCGTTCAAGTAATCCTCCATTCGATCAGCCCACTGATCATAGTACTCTGGAATCAACATAGGAATCTTCGTAGAAGATCCTAACAGATGAGAAAATGAAGTCATCGTGTTCATGTTGAAATTTGCCATTATCGCACGGATATGATTTTTCAGAAAAACTTGATGAAATTCAAAGATGAATAGATGAATTGATCAGAAACACAAAGTCAATCACTCGATTACACAATTCGATTACAGAATCAAATCAACACTGAAGATCGGAGATGATTTTCAGAACCAGACAATACGAAAACTTTTGAGACAAATCGTGACTCAAAAACAAATGATTCAAATTGAAAATCAGATCTTCGCAGTTAGATTCCTGCTCTGATACCAATTGTTGAAGTGAATAATCGAGTATAGGAATCAAAATCAGAGTAAACAAGTAAAGAACACGAGATGTAAATAGAATCTGGTTTCAGCTCATATTACTTTCAATGTTTACAGAGTGAAATTCAGACAGAGAACTTGGAAAACTCATGTCTAACTCTAAGTAAACGCTCCTATTTATAGGAGGACTAAAAGTACAAAAAATACTAAGGACTGAACATTAGACTTCATTACACAGATACCTTAGTAAATACATAACAAAGAAAAGAAACATGCATTACACAAACTTCGACATATTAGAATATATTTTCGACCTTACAATGTGTGCCAAAGAATAAGATAAGAAGCAAACATAATAAAATTTGGTTCTATGATGTCAAATTTTAATCAACACAAAATCATTCAGACCCCGGGCAAAGATCACTTCCTTCTACATCAAGAGAGATATCGAACAGCTTGTGTGGTTTCCCGTGAATTAAAATCGAATACTCATAGAGGAGTATCGAAGGGCTTCTTTTACATGGCTTCGTGGGTTGGTTTAAATTTTGTTACAATCCACAACATAACATAAGTATGCAAAATTGTAAACAAAATTACTTGTTTGACCAGTGCAGTCAGTGACAAGTTGGCTTTTGGAAAAAATTTCAAGTAACAAAGGATCAAACTAATATTCAGACGAAAATCATATTCCAAAAAAAACTTTAGTCTTGGATGTTGTTGGGTAAAAATGTCGTGGGTTTCGAACATTTTAGCAAGACCATGCAAAAAGAAAGAATATGACTTCCCATATCGAAATAAGGTACTGAAAAAAATGTTTCGTTACATTCTAGAATGAAAGTTCCCCGTCAATTCTTTAAATGTTTCGCCTATAACCTGGTTGGTTTGAACCAGAGATGTCTTGGGTATGTGTCATTGTGTGTGATCGTGTAAGAATATTTGATGAAAAAGATTGGTTAAAGAGTCGAAAGTACCTTTGCAATTAGCGGACCTAGCAGGAAACTCGTAACTCATTTGAGAAGAGTAAGGTAGCTCAAGGACTAATGTGAATATAGCCTGATTGGGAAGGAATCTTCATGATGAGAAATCCATTAAGGCTTCGAAACACATTGAGTCATGGAGGCTTGGGTCAACATGCTGCAGCATGCTTCTAGGGACAACTAACTAGTGAAAAGTATCGAATATTTACCTTTCCCTAGAACTACAAAACATGTTCCACTATGAATCTTCGTTAGAAAGCTGCACAAAACATGTTAACCAATCCCAATAAAAAACAATTATTTTTGAGTTTTTGGTTTTTGAATGAAAATAACAAAAACGAGAAAATCTTTTTGATCTTTTTGATTTTTGAATGAAAAGACAAAAATAAGAACATCTTTTTGAAAATTTTTATTTTTGAATGAAACGACAAAAATAAGAAAATCTTTTTGAATTTTTTTTTGATTTTTGAATGAAAAGATAAAAATAAGAAAATCATTTTGAAATTTTTTTGATTTTTGAATGAAAAGACAAGAAAAGAAAAAAAATTATCAGACATGCGAATGGTAAAGTGTCGACAGAAGAAATGAAAGTATCGACGTTACGATAGGAATGAAGTAGCGAAGCATGTGTTGAATCATTCAGAGGAATTTCGAATGTGAAACGTGTTGAACGTTTAATGGTGAACAGTAACCTTTGAATGGATTAGTAATAGTTTGACATCACTTGTCTTTATGACGAATTCAGACCAGGAATCGCATTCGCATCTAGCATGCCTAAGGCCGATAAGATTGGAATAAATTCTTCTCATCCAATGGTTTTGTAAAGATATCAGCAAGCTGATCTGTTGTCTTTTAAAAAATGAACTTCCATGTTGCCATCTTCAACATGATTTTTGATAAAGTGATAACGAAGTGCAATGTGTTTTGTCTTCGAATGTTGCACAGGATTATCGCAGATGCGAATAGCACTTTATGAGTCACAATACAACGAAATTTTCTTCATGTTGATTGCATAATCAAGTAGTTGACTTTGAATCCATATGATTTGAGAAGTGCAAGTTCCAGAAACAACATATTCGGCTTTTGCTGTAGAAATTGAAACACAAGTTTGCTTTTTCGATTTCCAACTTACAAGCTTCCCATCCAAAAGTTGACATCCACCACTTGTACTTTTACGATCAAGTTGACAACCACCCAGGCCAGCATCTAAAAAATCTTGAATGAAAAATCCAGTTTTCGAAGGATACCATAATCCTAACGAAACTGTGCCTTTGAGATAACGAAAAATGTTCTCGACTGCGGTAAGATGTGGTTACTTGGGATTCAATTGGTACCTAGCACAATTGCACACTGCAAACATAATATCAGGTCGACTAGCCGTTAGGTATAGTAATGAACCTATCATGCTTCGGTACAAAGTGAGATCAACAACTGGTTTGTCTAACGAAGGACCAAGTCGTGTTCCAACTGCCATAGGTACTCGCAACTTTGAGCTATTCGTCATGCCAAACTTTTCAAGCAGATTTTGAGAGTATTTCTCTTGATTGATAAAGATTCATTCTCTTCTTTGACGAATGTTTAACCCCAGAAAATTATTTATTTTGCCCATCATGCGCATCTCAAATTGGCTTTTCATCATATTCTCAAATTCCTTTGACATATTAGGATCAGTAGAGCCAAAAATAATATCATCAACATAAATTTGAACAAGCATGAGATGATCCCCAACTTTCTTTCGAAAGAGAGTAGGATCAACTGATCCCTGTATAAATTTCGATGATTTTAAGAAATTAGTAAGAGTGGCATACCAGACACGTGGAGCTTGTTTAAGGCCATAAAGAACCTTGTCTAAAACATAACAATAATAAGGGTATTGGGAATTGATAAAACCTAAGGGTTGCTCGAATTACATAGTTTCTTCTAGCAGTCCATTAAGAAAAGCACACTTTACATCCATTTGATATACATTGAAATCCTTGTGTGCTGCATAGGATAAGAAGATTCAAACAGCCTCGAGTCTTGCGACACAGGAAAAAGTTTCTTCATAATCGATACCTTCTTGTTGCGAATATCCTTTTACTACTAGCCTAGCCTTGTTTTGAACAATGTTCCCTTCTTTATCAATTTTATTTTTGAAAATCCATTTTAAGCCTATTACTGATACATATTTAGGTTTCGGAACAAGTCTCCACACCTTATTTCTTTTGAATTCAACCAATTCCGATTGCATAGAAACAATCCAATCAGGATCTTCCATAGCAATGTTAACTGTCTTTGGTTTAATTTTAGAAATAAACACATTGAACACACAAAACTCTTGATTAGCATTTAGTAGCTCATTCTTCGCACGTAGCTGAGCTCTTGTTAAAACTCCAGCTTGAGGATCACTGTGAATTTGTTCGTGTGGATGACTTCGAGTCCATCTATCCATTGGACGATATGTTGGATCAAAATCTAATGGTGCATCTTCGAATGTTTCATCTGTTTTGGAACCACCACCTGCAACAGACACACGATCAGTTCAATCATGAAAAATGTCATTTAGTGAATTCGAAGTATTCATGTGAGATTCAATTTGCTCCCCTTCAGCAGTTAGATCATTATCAGGATGCTCCCCCTCAACATCAACATTCAATTGTCCTTGCTCCCCTCTAAAGTATGCTCCCCCTCAACCTTATTTTTCGAAGTCAAGTGCTCCCCCTCCACTTGATCATTAGGAGTTTCAAGCAGCCTTTCGTTATTCATAGGAAAATTGGTTGATGAGATCATATCACCAACATCTTGTGGGATAGTCGAATCATCAGTGTGTATCAATGCTTCAGGGACGAGATTATCATCGGCATTAATTTCTGCATTAATAGCCCTATCAGGAACACCAAAAATTAAATCATAATCAAAATCGAATGAATTCAAAATTTGAGATTCATCAGTTGATTCATTAATAATTGGGTTTTTTTTCAAAGTATTTTTCGACTCTTTTAACATAGTAATCATCAAATGTACGATTAAAGGTTTCTTCGATTTTTATGGTTCGTTTGTTTAACACCCTGTATGCAACATAATTATGAGAATATCCTAGGAATATCCCTTCATTATCTTTTGACTGAAACTACGAAAGGTTATCCTTGAGATTCATAATGAAACATCTGCAACATAGATTTCTCGAGATATTTTGTTAATAAAGTTTTGTTATAGCATCTATAATTGCTTCAGGTTTAGGTGGACAACCCGACAAATATACATCCACATGAATTAGCTTATCGACTCCATGAACAGTACTATAAGAATCGGTACTCAACATCCCCCCTGTAATTGTACATTCTCCCATAGCAATAACATATTTTGGTTTAGGAATAATTGAAAAATGAGATTATTCAGGTATAAATTTAAGTAGGGTGGCTCACTTTGTTGGGCTTGTTTAAAGGTTTAACAAATAGCATTACCTCGATAAGATATTCCCTTCATTCTTCCTCTATGTTGTTTACGGAATCTGGTGGGTAAGAATCAATGTTCGGGGGCGTACGATGATTCTTTCACCTTTTGGGGCGTTAATTTACCTACTAAAATATCAGCTGTTTCCACCCAAGATCCCAGCATTACAATTCCATTTTGAATTACACAATCCAATGTCCCTAATACAGTATTTCACAATACGATAACTGGAACACCAACGACTTGTGCGGGCCCCCATCTTACACATCTTTTTTACCATATTGTGAAATATCGTATTGGGGAGGAATGCCTGTATGCCTAATTTATGCGGCGGATGTCAGCGGTTCAAGATCTTTCCCGCATTTTTTTATAAGTAGGTGATCCCCATCCTTGCGGTTAAGGTAACGGATTCGGGAATGGCCAGCTCCCATAGTGTAACGGTCGGTGTGTATAAGGCCCGGGAATGGATTCACCGCCGTATGGCTGACCGGAGATTACTAGCGATTCCGGCTTTATGCATGCTAGTTGCAGCCTGCAATCCGAACTGAGGATGGGTTTTTGGAGTTAGCTCACCCTCGCGGGATCGCGACCCTTTGTCAAAAACATGGAAAAATTTAACATTTGGATTCCTGTTGTTAATGATTTTATAAGGGGTTATGTTAAATCGACGATGAATAAAAGACCGATTTTGAGTAAAACAAGCCGTCGAAACTGCTTCAGCCCAGAGATATTGTGGAAGATTCGCATATGTAAGCATTGTTCTAGCGGCTTCGCAAAGTGATCGGTTCCTCCTTTCGACAACACCATTTTGTTGAGGTATGTATGGAGACAAAAAGTTATGCGAAATTCCTTTGTCAATTAAGAACGAATCAAGAACTTTATTCTTGAACTCTGAGCCATTGTTACTCTTGATCTTCTGAACCTTTTTCTTTAAACTCACTTCTATGTGCTTGATAAATTCGATCATTGCTTGAGCTGTTTTTGACTTTAAATGAAGAAAATATACCCACGTAAACCTAGAAAAGTCATCAATAATAACCAAAATGTAACTCTTCTTGTTGAGAGTTTCAACAGTTGAAGGACCACAAAGGTCAATTTGAAGAAGTTCCAAAGGTTTAACAATCTTCGAATCAATAACTATCGGATGACCTTGTCTATGTTGCTTCTCTTGTTCACAAGCTGCACATAAAGTATCATTATCAAATTTTAATACAAGTAAACCACGAACAAGATCTTTTACCATCAATTTATTCAGATTCTTGAAATTCAGGTGAGAGAGCCTTCGATGCCATAACCAGCTTATGCCTGATGATGCTTTTGAAAGTAAGCAAACTGAGGGAACACCAACAATTGGTTTGATGTCAAGGGTAAACATATCGCCTTTTCTTTTGGATTTGAGAAGAACTTCTTTTGTATCGATGTTCGAAATCACACTTCCTTCTTCATTATAAACAACCTGATTGCCAGTGTCCATAACTAGTTGCGGAAAAATAATCAAGTTATGTTGAAGACCTTCGACATATGCTACCCTGTTAACAGTGAACTTTCCATTCATAACTTTACCATAACCATTGACATAACATTTGTGATTGTTGCCAAACTTCACCACTCCAGCATTATCAAGACTTCGATAATCTCTCAGGTTTTCCTTCCGACCAATCATGTGATGAGAGAAACCACTATCAATGTATCATTTGTCATCATATTTCTTGTCACACAAAACCTGCAATCAATGAAAAAATTTAGGTCCCAAAGGCTGTTTGGGTCCTGGTTATTAGAGCAAAATGCATGATGAAATGAAGATCCTATAATCCAATTATGAACTTTTGATTTCAATCTATCTATTTAGTCCACTTCGTGAGAAGAGGGTATTGAAATGAAATCATCCTTTGGTTTAGAATCAACACTGACTTTCCTTTTAACATTGTTAGTTTATTTCACATCAACTTTCGATTTTGGAACAACTTTCCACTGTCGAATAGATGGATTCGACTCTTTGGATGATGAACTTCCATTAGAAGACTCATTCAAGTAACTTTCATACGCAACCTTGATTTCTTCTTGTGAAAACTTTCCATTCTGATAAACTTTGCCTTTCCCTTCCAACCAGTGTAACGCCCGTAGATCCGGGCTAGTCAATTTAGAGACGATAAGCATACAAAAAAGATTTTTTTGATGGAAGATTAATTAGAAGGATTAATCATAATCAAGTTGTAGTATATGTCTCGAGGTTTCTGAAAATATAAAGAACGCCGAAATCCGAGTTATAACGAAGAAGTTATGACCTGTCGAAGTTTCGTGACAAACTGGCACGGTGCCGAATGTCGTAAAAAGTGAGTTTTCAATAAACTACTTTTTAGTTTTAGTGATCTAAACGAAACTTGTAGTGTTCGTTAAATCGAGAGTAGGTATAAAAAGAACGCCCAAATCTGACTTCGTATGAGGAAGTTATGATTTTTCGAAGTTTCAGCTTAGCAGTAGACAGCTAAAAACTCGAATTTTAGATCGAGTGATTTTTAGTCGACACGACCTAAACGAGAATCGAAGGTGTCGTCATTAGTAGCACAACGGTAAAAAGTCTGACGAAAACGGACGTCGGATGAAGAAGTTATGAAATTTTAACGGATTTCCTGTCCCGGTCTGTTAAAAATAATAATATAAAAATTAAAGTCAAAATTAGCCCATGAAGTCTAAACAGAAGTTGTAGAGCGTAAATTTACCTACGCGTGCATATAAAGAACGTAAAAAACGGAGCTCGTATGAGAAAGTTATGGATTTTAGAAGTTTTGACGCAAAAACCGAGGAATTTCGCATAGGTGGACTTCGGCCACATGTCCTCGCCTCGCATGTGCCACATGTCCGAGATGGTGAGTCATGCAAAGCCACGTGTCGGATTCTGATTTGACCGAAGGGAGGCCCAATCCGAACCTCGCACGCCTTACTCCGAGCCTCGCACATGGACTGCTAGACCGCGGTCCAATCGGCAACTGCGACCGAGGCCCTCGCACGTGCTGCCACCTGCGCACCTTCGCCTGCGGACCCCACCATCGGCGCCGACTTCGGATCTCCTATAAATAGAAGCCTCCTGCGAGTCTTCTCGGATACTTTTGGAATTTTGCCATTTTCACCCCTTTCTTCATATTAACATCCCCCGAAGCCCCGATATCGATTATAAGCCCCGGAATACGCCACGAAGAGCCCGTGAAGCCTGGAAAATTTATCTTTTCGGTTTCGAAGCCCGACCCTCGTAGAGCCCGGTTTCTGATTAAAACTCCCGGTTTTATTAGAAACGAACGTTTTAGGAAACGAATTGCTGCCCGATTTTCATCAAAACAAGTGAGTGTGTAGTTACTTTCACCTTACACATATATATGAAGTATTTTCTTTAAAATATGTGCTATGTGTAAATATATTAATTGTTTATTTGAGGTGACTGTTGAACTGATGTTTTATACAAGTTTTAAACTGTATATATATATTTTTATCTACAAATATGTTGGATAGAACATGGGTAGATAGTTGGTGTGTGATAAATTAAAGTGATGAGAGGTTTCGACCTGATTTGAGATTCAGTCATCTAGCGGAGTTTGGATGACGACCACAGACTTTGTAGACAGTCCAGTGGGAAACATTAGCAGGCCCGCAACCTGTAGGTGTTAATGAACTTGGGTTTTTATTAGCTGTACTCCATCCCCCTCATGGTTGCCTTTAGGACATGTATGGCTGAGGAAACCCCTTAGCAGTAGTGTCCATCCCGATGATATTCTTTAGGCTAGGTCCCTTGTGATAAGTGTTTAGGGACGTAAAGTGAGGATAACGGGAAATGGGTAATCAGGGTTATTGTTGATTGGTGAACCTAATAAGTTTATTATTATTGTGGGTTGAAAACCCTATATGCTCTCCAAGCTCCCAAGCCTGACCCACTCAGTTTTGTTTTTATGATTACAGGTAGTGGACCCCGAGCATAGTCGGAGGATGACATGAGATTTTTGGATTATAGGCCAGTAGTTGTAAATAACTGTAGTAAGGCTTATAATGTCTTGTTTATGCTTTTGATCTGTATCGGAACATGACATCCCGAGGTTTTGATATATATGAAAAAATATATACCTTCTTAATGAAGGGTTTTTATAAACTTTTATCATATGTTGTTTGGGGACCAATTCCGCAACATCTTTTGAAAAGATTTCTCTGATTTTATTTTAAAAAGCATAAATTAAATCGGTCTTTTCTGGCCGAGAAATTAGGGGATGTCACAACCAGTGATTGATGTTTTTGAAATTTTTTGTTCCTTTTGAAAACTAAACATTACTTGGCTTCTTCGAAGATGGATTGGGAAAATGAGGTTGTGTAGTTTTAAACATCACATTTCTCTTTCCATGGACATTTAACTTATCAAAATGTTGTTTTGGAAAACTGGGTTTGACTTGTGATTGAAAATGATTTTGAAAATGTTTTTGATAACCAATAGTTGATTGATGAAAAACTTGTGGATCATTCGAAAATCTTCGTTGATTAGAAAATTGAGAAGAATTCCTTTGTTCATTTGGTTAAAAACCATTTCTTGGAAAAATATTTTGTGAAAACCTTTTGTTTTGAGAATGATGAACAAAATTCTTTGACGTTTGATGTTTTACAAAATTCTCTTTGTTTGATTTTTGAAAATGTTGTTTTGAATTTGACGTCGAAACTTGTGGTTGACTTTTTGACAAATCTTTTTGAGCAAATGTTTTCTTAACAAAAGACTTGTTTTGAAAAGTTATCTGAACTGATTTAGACTCGTTCTTCTCAGACGATTTATTTAACAAAACATTTTTTTTCTTTTGAGACTCCATATTTTGCCAATAAACTTTCTTTCTTGCTTTGCGCTTTGAAATTCCATTTTCTTTTGAAATCTTTTCAACTTGATCTTTGAAAATTTATGTAACATCCCATTTTTCAAGTAGCTTCAAATTCACCCCTCAGATTTAAATTATGTCACTTTTGGCCCTTGGGTTTGGAAAGAAGTGGAAATAAAGGACCAAGCTTGAAAAGGTGGCATTGGGTGAGTACGCCCAGCGTAAGCTGGGGTACACCCATCGTAGAAGGTCGAGTGGTCGCGGATGTTGGAGGTGTACGCCTAACGTAGAAGGTCGAGTGGTCGCGGATGTTGGAGGCGTACGCCCAGCGTACGAGATATACACCCAACGTACGCTTATTGACACAAAACCCTGATTTTAGGGTCCAAAACTATATAAAGAACATGAGGACTTGAACCCTAGCCCCTTATCAACCTCCCCAACCTCAGAAAAACCCTAGAACGTCTCATCCCTTCATTATTGAGTGATCTTGATCTTGAGAGGCCATCTTGATGATTTTTAAGCTTGGAAGAGAAAATAAGAAGTTGGCAAGGAAGGACATGGGGAGTTTGAGCTCATAGATCTGGAATAGCATCATCATTTGAGACTCTTTGGAGGTATAAAGCTCATAACTTTCCTCAAGAATGCTTAGATCTAGTGTAGCTTGATGCCTTATTGGATTCATGCATGAGTTAAGATCATTTCTATGAGAATGGAATACTATTTTGGAGTTTGGGCTTATTAGGGTCATGCAAAGTCACCAAGTCAGTGACTTTATGGATTAAAACGTTGAAAAGGACTTGGATATGTGATTTTAGCTTTTGGATTGGGGTATTAAGCACTTAATGGGAAAGTGACTTAACAGGGGAGTATGCTGAGCGTACATGTAGGTACGCCCAACATACTCACAATTTAGCTAGTACGCCGAACGTGTTTGGGCCTAGAAGATGTTTGGGCTTTGGGTAAGGCCCATTAGGGGGTTTGGGCTCAATTTAGCAAATTGGGCCATTAATGGGCCACTAGTGGGTTTGGAAAGCCTATCTAGTGTTGGGCTTTGTTTTGGTATTAGGCCTTGGTCCCAAAATAAAGAAAGGACAAAATCGACTATATGAACCCCCTTAGTCAGGATTGATAGGCATATGTTGACTCAGAATTTGTTATTTTGGATAGTATGGGATTTTCGGTGAGACAACACTTCAGGAGTCGATACTTCAGTTCAGACCGGCATTGCGAGGTGAGTTATCCTCACTATATCAACAACGTCTAAGGCACCAAGGCCGGCCCTTTATCGGATTTGTATCTGAGTATTTACTTGATATGTTTATTGATCTGCTAGATCTGTATCCTGGTAGTTAGGATGGTATTATGTTAGTGACCTGGTTTAGGTGGGTATCCTGGTATATAGGATGATGTTATGTTAGTGACCGGTTAGGTCGGAATCCTAGTTATAGGATGGCTGCTGTGTTGGTGATCTGTTAGATCGGTATGATTATCTGTTATATACATGCTAGGCTATGATATTTATGTGCACAAGATTTTTTGATTGGTATGGGGGTTGGGTTGAGGCGGGTCCTGCTTCGTGCTGTAGGCCAACATACCCAGGGCGGACCGGATATACGGCAGGCCCAGGAGGGCACCTAGTCAGGCCGAAGGCCCGACGAGCGGTCCGGATAGGCTGAAGGCCCTGATAGGGTGGTCCAGACGTGACGAGGCTCGGAAAGTGGGCCAGACAGACTGAATCCCGGCGCGGGCGGTCCAGTCATACTGTAGACTCAGAGAGTGGACCAGGTGGACTGAAGGCCTGGTGCGGGCGGACCAGTTACACTGTAGACTCGAGATGCATGGCTGTTCTGTTGCTTATATATTTATATGATATGGTTATATCGGTATGAAGTTGGTATTTTGGGGGTAACTCACTAAGCCTTCGAGCTTACAGTTTTAGTTTATTGTTTTAGGTTCAGTGGATGACCACGGGAAGGCGAAGGTGTGACCGTACACTTCCTCGATAGATGATTTTGATTTCTGGGAACTCTAATGTTTAAACTATTTTGAAAAGAAATTGTAATAACTGAATGGTTTTAAATGATTTAAAAAGTTTAAAATTGGTTCGAATTTTGTGGATGTTACAAGTTGGTATTAGAGTCTTGTTTTGAGTGAATTGGAGGAACATTCGTGTGAATCCAGTCTCAAACTAAGGGAGAAGATTTTCGAAATAATTTTAAATGGTTTTCAAAATAAGAAAGGAGGATGCGAACTGTACGATCAGCCGGACCCAGTAAGTAGACCCCAAAATACCATACGGTTATTTGATATTGTGATATGTTAGAACAACATGCTAGTACTAGGCTAGGTATCTTCAGGAATTGCATGATAGAATGGCCTGATTACATGATGCATGCTAGCCTAGGGGTTTCTTTATATGAGATTGACATCATTACTATAGTTGCTTAGTGTATGCATCATGGCTGTACATAATTAAGATCTTATAGCCTGAGAACGTTTGATTTGGCCTTATGTTCTGTTGTTGTTGATTAGGGACATTAGGGTAGGATCAGATATTTGAAAGCCTATAGGGTCCAACGTTATGTATGGCTAGCATACACTAGTGCTACAAGGTTGGTGAAAGTTTCATGGATGGGTGGGTTGTGTGAGGCTGGGAGGCCAGTTACGAGATATTTAGCATTCCTCTAGGAGTGAGGATTGAGCGCTCTCTATGATTATGTATATTATTAGGGTGTTGTGATGATACTTGAGACAAATATGGGTAGGTGTGGAAGGTAGTATCGGCCCGTACTATTGAAAACACAGGACCCATACATGTAGCAAGGAAGTCACAAACCCTAGGATTGGGTTGGGAGTTGGTCCGATATCATTATATGGATTATCAGAGATCTTTCTAGTGCCTTACCTGAATGGTGGTTACGAGACGTCTTGAGACCAGACCCAGGTTAGGATCAGGAGCTGGTAGGATATGCCAACATTTTCAGAGGATCGTGTCAATGAGATCATCCGGGAGGAGGTGATTAAGATTGACCAGGGACAGTTACCGGAGATGTTCGGGTCTGTTAAGACCTCTATGGTTCAGTATTTCTACGAGCTCTATGCAGCCGCAACAACTATAACGACGGCAGGGGGAGGAGCTGATCGAGCTTTCCATTATCGGGACTTGTTTCTGGGACATATTCTAATGATCAGAGGACTGCAGTTACTTGAGATCATGGAGATATTATGTACTCGTTGCATTCCACGGGTTGAGCGAGAGAGGCTGGCACATGAGTTTCTAGATTTGAGGCTTAGGGTTTGCTCGAAGCCGGAATGTGAGTCGCGGGGACTCTGGAAAGGAGTGATGATTATGTTCAGCTGGGCTTTTGGCAGCTGGAATTGGAGTGGTTAATTGATGGATTGGGTTGTCGTTTTATAGGGCAAGGATGGTGCCCTTTCAGTTTTCGAGCTCAAAGGAGTGAGCAGGCTTGTGACCATAGGATCAGGTTGTATTCGGGGTCATATGGTTGCAGGGATTGGCGATATTATTTAAGCGCCGGTGAGCGCAGGTGGGTCGATGTGACATAAGTATTTTGTGAGTTCCGGTTTGCCTTGGATCCCTTGTATTGGGCGGTAAGGATTGATTGTGCGACCTATTGTACTTTTGGGATTGTAAAATATGTCTTGGGAGTAGTTGTAACCCAGTTTAGGGCAGAGCTTGCTTCAGCTGCTGCAGTTCAGTTTTGGACGTTTGAGCGGGAACTTGTTTTGAACACCTTTGGAAAAGGGGTATTATGTGGGAGGATGGCGGATAGGGTCCCACGGAAGGGTTATTCAGAAGCAACCGTTCGTGATTGACGGATGAAAGCACCAAGGGAAGTAGCTCGTCACCGAGGTATTAGTTGGAGCACCTATCTTTTGGTCTTCAGGGCCTGAGTGTGGGGGGTCATTCAAGCATTAGTGACTGTCGGTTTCACAGGCATTCAAGAAGTGTTAATTGGTTCTTAGAAGTGTGGGCTCATTTGGGAATGGCTAGTAATGGAGCGCTAGTTAGAAAGAGTTGGTTGTCATCAGATCGATCGCTTGGAAGTGAGAAGGATTGGGAATCCTCCAGTTTTCATGTATTTTGAAGGCTTAGACGAATCTAAGTGGGGGAGAGTTACCACGGGATGCAGAAGCGGGAGAGGTTTTGAAACGGGGATAAGTTTCACAACCTAACAGGGAGAATGGAGGCCCCAGTGGTTGCTTGGTTTGAGGGTTGTGTTGGTTGGGGGTTCGGTAAAACTCCCCAGCATAAGAAACACGTCTTCTTGGTGCTTGATAGCAGAAGTCGGGGAACCAGGTTGGAGTTCAAGTCATGAATTGAATTCAGTTCGAGTATTCGGTCGTGGGTGTGCTCGACTCTGAGGGTTTTGGATTGATAGATTGAGGGTTTGGTTAGCTGCCAGGGCTCGATAGTACATTCAGCACGAGTGTGTGGATTATTTAGCGTATGTGGTAGATGCGCGGGTCAGGGATTAGACCACGGTTTTCCAAGAGGGTGGACGATTCACATGAGGCCTAGGGTTAGGCTAGGGTTAGAGTCCATGGAATGGATCAGGACTTTGGAACCCCAAGTGGGTGAGAATAGTCTGCATGGGAGCGATCACCATGAGGGGTGGTCCAAGGAGATGCTCAACAATTTAGAGCAGTCCGGATAGACTGAAGGCCGGTGGGGCGTACCAGTCAGGTCGAAGGCTCGGAGAACGGTCCAGACAGGATGAAGGCCCAGAGAGGCGGTCCAGACATGCTGAAGGTTCTGAGAGTGGTCCAGATAGGTTGAAGGCCTGGTGAGGCGGTCTAGTCATGCTGAAGACTCTGTATCTGTTTGTAGATCTATGTGCGGGTATTGAGTATGCTGCTATGCTATAGCAATCAGTAGGTCTGTCCCCAAGTATTCAACATGCTGCTGGAGTAGGCTGAAGACTCTAATGTATTTGAGGTTTGATTGGAAGTTGTTATTAGAGATCAGATGGAGTGTAGAGGATCTTGGTGATATCATCAGTTCGGAGTGTCTCAAAGGATTAATCTTCTTGGATTGGGTAATACTCCAGTTGGGGACTGGGAGTAGATCCGAATGAGTATTCGTCAGCTTAGGAAGGCATTGGATTAGAATGTCCTGTCATTCAGGTTCTGGGAACCGGGTTAGATCTTTCTCATGATCATCTATGGCGTTTGGATAGGGTTGAGGCGGTCCTGCTCTATGCAGTAGGCCAAGATACCCGGTGCGGACCGACTAAAAGTCGTAGGCACAGAGGCTCAAGGGGAGCGGTAGGGTTTAGGCGGTAGGCCAACAAACCCTGAGAATTTCAGCTCGATAGTTGAGTTGATTCGACATGTTGGTATTCCAATCTAGGGTATTCCATCCCGAGGATGACCAGACCATATGATCAATTGGACTTAGCATATTGGTATTCCAACCCGCAGGTTGGTATGGGCTAGATATGAGTGCCGTACTGCTTGGCCGGTAGTGGAAGGTATGTTGTTGATGGAAATCACTTGCGGGATTGTATTCTATGGATGTGGTGGCCGACAAGGAGAGACATGGTAGATTATCGTCGGTATTAGGTGAACATCTTATCCTGATGGTCTATTAGGTGGCATGTTGTGCTTGATTGGGCTGAGTTGGTCCTGCTCTATGCAGTAGGACAAGATACCCGGTGCTGGCCGACGGTAAGTCGTAGGCACATAAGTTCAGCAGAATATGATCCATGGTTCTATTTTCGGGTAGGAACCTCACGATCCCAGGGCTGATTAGTCATTAGTAGTAATGGGAAGAGTTCTAGCGATGGTTAGTATGAGTGGTCTGTCATGGAGTCAGACCGAATTCGGGTTTCCAGATTGTAGGTTTTAGGTGGAGTAGGGTTGTGTGCCGCATGGGTTTATGGATTCGTCTACTCTGGAATGAAGAGATTTGCATGGGGTTTAGTCTCTTTCGAAAGACGTCGGATGTCATGGTTGTGGAGGTTCCCCTCAGGATGTTGGGTGGCCAGGGATGGTAAGGAATGATTTAGAGGAAGAAATCGAATTTAAGTGGGGGAGAGTTGTAATATCCCATTTTTCAAGTAGCTTCAAATTCAACCCTTGGTTTTGAATTATGTCACTTTGGGCCCCTGGGTTTGGAAAGAAGTCGAAAGAAAGGACCAAGATTGAAAAGGTGGCATTGGGTGAGTACACCCAACGTAAGCTGGGGTACGCCCAACGTAGAAGGTGGAGTAGTCGTGGGTGTTGGAGGCGTACGCCCAACGTACGAGATGTATGCCAAACGTATGCTCAGTGACACAAAACCCTAATTTTAGGGTCCAAAACTATATAAAGAACATGAGGACTTGAACCCTAGCCCCTTATCAGCCTCCCCAACCCCCGAAAAGCCCTAGAATGTCTCATCCCTTCATTCCTGAGTGATCTTGATCTTGAGAGGCCATCTTGGTGATTTTTAAGCTTGGAAGAGGAAAGAAGAAGTTGACAAGGAAGGACTTCGGGAGTTTGAGCTCATAGATCTGGAATAACATCATCATTTGAGACTCTTTGGAGGTATAAAGTTCATAACTTATCTCAAGAATGCTTAGATCTAGTGTAGCTTGATTTTGAAGTCATTTTGGTGCCAAGTATGGAACTTTATGGTTCAAATCCGATTTCTGGGCTTAGAGTTGCCACTTTCAGTTAAAAATGAGTCCCTAAGGCAGAAAGTTGCCATCTTGAATGCCTTATTGGATTCATGCATGAGTTAAGATCATTTCTATGAGAATGGAATGCTATTTTGGAGTTTGGGCTTATTAGGGTCATGCAAAGTCACCAAGTAAGTGACTTTATGGATTAAGACGTTGAAAAGGACTTGGATCTGTGATTTTAGCTTCTGGATTGGGGTATTAAGCACTTAATGGGAAATTGACTTAGCAGGGGAGTACGTTGAGCGTACATGCAGGTACGCCCAACGTACTCACCATTTAGCTAGTACGCCCAACATACATAGGAGTACGCCCAGCGTACTCATCAGATATGGGCCTTGCGAATTTTGGGCCTCGGTTTTGGGCCATGTAGGAGATTTTGGTTCTTTGGGCCTTGGTGGGCCATCAGAAGTCAGATAATGTGGGCCTAGAAGATGTTTGGGCTTAGGGTAAGGCCCATTAGGGGGTTTGGGCTCAATTTAGTAAATTGGGCCATTAGTGGACCACTAATGGGCTTGGAAAGCCTATCTAGTGTTGGTCTTTGTTTTGGTATTGGGCCTTGGTACCAAATTAAAGAAATGACAAAATGGACTATATGGATCCCCTTAGTCAGGATTGATAGCCATATGTTGACTCAGAATTTGTTATTTTGGAAAGTATGGGATTTTCGATGAGACAACACTTCGGGATTCGATACTTCAGTTCAGACCGGCATTGCGAGGTGAGTTATCCTTACTATATCAACAAGGTCTAAGGCACCAAGGTCGACCCTTTATCGGATTTGTATCCGGGTATTTGCTTGATATGCTTATTGATTTGCTAGATCTGCATCCTGGTAGTTAGGATGGTATTATGTTAATGACCTGGTTTAGGTCGGTATCCTGGTATATAGGATGATGTTATGTTAGTGACCGGTTAGGTCGAAATTCTGGTTATAGGATGGCTGCTGTGTTAGTGATCTGTTAGATCGGTATGATTATCTGTTATATACATGCTAGTGTATGATATTTATGTGCACATGATTGTTTGATTGGTATGGGGGTTGGGTTGAGGTGGGTCCTGCTACGTGCTGTATGCCAACATACCTAGGGCGAACCGGATAGACTGTAGGCCCAAGAGGGCACCTAGTCAGGCTGAAGGCCCGACGAGCAGTCCGGATAGGCTGAAGGCCCCGAGAGGGCGGTCTAGAAGTGTCGAGGCTCGGAGAGTGGGCCAGACAGACTGAAGGCCCGGTGCGGGTGGTCCAATCATACTGTACACTTAGAGAGTGGACCAGGTGGACTAAAGGCCCGGTGCGGGCGGACCAGTCACACTGTAGACTCGAGATGCATGGCTGTTCTGTTGCTTATATGTTTATATGATATGGTTTTATCGGTATTAGGTTGGTATTTTGGGGGTAACTCACTAAGCCTTCGAGCTTACAGTTTTAGTTTATTGTTTCAGGTTCAACGGATGACTGCGGGAAGGCGAAGGTTTGACTGTACACTTCCTCGATAGATGATTTTGATTTCTAGGAACTTTGATGTTTAAACTATTTTGAAAATAAATTGTAATAACTAAATGGTTTTAAATGATTTAAAAAGTTTAAAATTGGCTCGAATTTTATGGATGTTTCAATTTGATCATGTAATTTGGATTTTTGAGAAACAACATCATTTGCTTGTTTTTTCACTTTTGAATTTTCAGTTTTAACAACCCATATTCTTTGTGGTTTTTGGCTTTGAAAAGTGCACGAGTTCTTGGTGAGGTTATTTTCGACAATACTTTGATTAGAGAAAAATCTTTCTTTTGAAGCTTTCTTGTTATCCTCTTCAACAATTTTGTTGATTTCAGGTTTAACTTTATCACCATTTCCTGAGGTAACAAACAGTTGATTTAGGATGACAACTTCATCTTAAGATTTGAAATTAGGATACACGACCGTATTGGGTTCAAGATAATGAGAAACCTTTTCTTTCAGGATTTCGTCGAACTTCTCGGTATCCTCATATACTTGATCAACAACAACTTAGGGAATGGTTGTTTCTTTCGAAACATCATCATTATCTTCGTCACTATCTGTCTGACTATCTTCAACAGTCACATGGTCAGGATCATGAACTTTCGAAGTCGAAGGTTGGTCAATGTCAACTTTAACCGAAGAATCATTACATATTTCTTTACCCTTTGCTAAAGAAGTGACATTAATGACAGATAACTGAGAACAGTCAACAATTTCCTCGGCCACAATTTCACTCATATCATCAGAATCATCTTCGATATTAGCAAAATTGTTTTGCGAGTTAGGTGTCGAATTCTGATTTCTTTTCAAAATTTTTATTTGTTCGCTTTTGGTCAAGGTCTCATTTACAATGTTAAGAAGATCATTTGCATCTAAACATTCATCAATTTTCACAACAACATTTGCATGATAATCTATTGGAACCTTATCATATTCAGAGATTTTCTTTTCACAGTCATAGGAAGTCGAATCTATTTTCTCCCTTTCGAAGGCCAAAAAGGGCAAAAGTTTTGTATGCTGTTCTTTGCTAATCTCAGACGAGTGATTTAAAGCAGTTAATTTCCCATATGACCTTTTTGCAGTATTTCAATAAATGTTTTGTTTTTTATGCAGATGTTGATTATCAAATCTACGACCATCACAATCACACATTACATGAGTCAATTGTAAGTCTAGTTGGTTTATCAAAGTTTTCTTGTTCTCCAAAATCCTCTGAGTTTCTAGTAGTTTTTTATTGAACTTTTTCGCATCACTACTAGCAGAATTAAGAAGATCATTAATGACAAGCTCGAACCTCGTAGTGAGCGGTGTACTTTCATCGGCTACTCACATAAATCCTTTGGATATCTCTTCTACAAATCGAGTGACAATGTTGTCTTCGTTGCGAGGAGAGGAGTCTTTCGCGAGAGAGAACTCATAGGCGAAGGAGACAGTAGGAGGCAAATTGACCTTGAAGAGCCTCAAGAGTCAAGTGGTGAAGGAAACTCAAACACTAGCAATCAACCTGAGGAGGAAACTCCTGTTGAACCAGTTGACGAATCCGTACCTTTGAGGCGTTCCGGTAGAGTTAGTGTTCCACTTGTGTTGTATGGTTTCCATATAACACCTGAGGGTGATAAATTTATCAGTGATAGCACACTAGTAAATTTGGATAAACCTAACAATTACATGGAAGCCCTGGCAGGCCCCGAGTCTGCAAAATGGAAAGAGGCTATGGACAGAAAGATTGAGTCCATGTATGACAATCAAGTTTGGAACTTGGTTGACAATGTACCGGGTCGTAAGACAGTCGGGTGCAAATGGATCTTCAAGAAGAAGACCGACATGGATGGGAAAGTACACACATATAAGGCGCGACTGGTTGCGAATGGCTTTACTCAAACTCATGGAGTTGACTATGATGAGACCTTCTCCCCAGTAGCGAAGATTAAATCTATTAGGGTTATGTTAGCCATAGTTGCGTTTCATGACTATGAAATATGGAAAATAGATGTCAAAACCACTATCGTTAATGGGAAGTTGGCTGAAGATGTGTACATGAGTCAGCCAGAGGGTTTTGTCAATGCAAAGTGCCCTAATAGAGTGTGTAAGCTTGAGAAATCCATTTATGGATTGAAACAAGCATCTCGTAGATGGAATCTTTGTTTCGATGAGAAAGTCAAAGAGTTTATATTTTCGAGAAGCGAGGATGAGTCCTGTGTGTATGTCAAGGCTAGTGGGAGTACAGTTAGCTTTCTGGTGTTGTATGTGGATGACATACTACTCATAGGAAACAAGATTCCAACCTTGCAGGAGGTTAAGTCCTGGCTTGGGAAGTGTTTCACTATGAAGGACCTTGGAGAAGCTGCTTACATCCTAGGGATAATGATATTGAGAAACAGGAGTAAAAGACTAATTGGACTTAGTCAAAGTACCTACTCGGAGAAGGTGCTAAAGCGTTTAGCATGTAGAATTCCAAGAAAGGTGACTTACCCATCCAAGGCAATACCAAACTAAGTAAGACTCAGAGTCCGAGTACAGAGGCTGAGATAGCTGAGAAGAGTCCGTAGTTGGCTCAATCATGTATGATATGACTTGTACTCGCCCTGATGTGGCCTTTGCTTTGAGCATGGTCAACAGATATCAAGGGAATCTTGGTAAAGCTCACTGGACTGAGGTAAAGAATATTCTTAAGTACCTACGCAGGACTAAGGACTGGTTCCTTACTCTTGGTGGGAGTGATGACTTAAGAGTCATAGGGTATAGTGACGCAAACTTTCAGACCGACAGAGAAAATTTCCGCTCTCATTCGGGCTGGGTTTTTACCTTGAATGGAGGAGCGATAACTTGGAAAAGTAACCAACAGGAGACTGTAGCTGATTAAACATGCGAATCAGAGTACATAGTAGCAAGTGAAGCGTTGAAGGAGGCGATATGGCTAAAGAACTTCATCGGAGACCTTGGAGTTGTACCAGCTATAAAGGAGCATATGGAGATTTTATGTGACAATGAGGGTGCGGTTGCCTTAACCAAGGGACCAAGGGATCATGGCAGATCCATGAACATCAACATGAAATATCAGTTCATAAGACATCGGGTGGAAGAAGGAATCCTCTTGGTAAAGAGGGTATCATCAGATGAGAACCCAGCAGATCCCCTCACGAAGGGACTGAATAGGGTTAAGCATTTGCAGCATGCGAGGCGAATTGGGCTGAAGGATGATATTAATTTTATTGATTAGATAGCTATTTTGAAACTTTTAATAGATAAAATGTAATTGACATTTGACGATTAAATAAAACGTGTTTTTTATTTATGAGTAAAGTTACTATCTTGTGTCAATTGTTTACTAATGTTTCATTTTGCATGTTTTGACTTCCAGAATAATTATATTATTCAAACTATCCACAGTGGATCCTACTTTGGAAGTAGGTATTGAGGCAAGACTGTCATGAATTTGGCTTGTAGATTGTCTGAAGTGTATTAGAGATAGCAAAATTTTGCAACAACATTCATGAGTGCTCATAAGGTCTGAGTATTGGATTAAACCCACGCTCACTTGAATCACTTCATGGAATTTCTCACGAGTGATTGTGAGACGATACTATTATATAAGTATTCAAACCAAGATATATGAGTTGTTGACTATGAGTTGGTTGTACATTGATAGTGCGAAAACGCATCAGTAACTTGATGTTATAAAACACACTGTTGTGTATGATTTGATGAATAGTTAGTACAAACATATAACGGCGAAGTTTATGTGTTCCTTTTAATTCTTGGAGGATTAAAAGCGATATCTTGGGCCCCTCGATGATTTTGTTTTGACTTATGTACCGGGCCCGGTCGAGACTAAATTGATGTGTTCAATTATGTTCTCTGCCAAACAAATCAGAAATCGAGAAACAAACTGTTGGACAATAAGTATGACATTGTTCCATGTATTTGTCCGGCTGATATCTTGAAGAACAGAGGATTATATGATCCCTTATCTAAAGGACGCGTCACTGACTAGGTCAGAGTTTGTCAACGGATTTTAAGAGCTACGATTGCAAGTCGGTTTGAGTCGTACTTGCAGTTATAGTTCTTAGACATATCCAAGTGGGAGACTGTTGGATTAGGTGTCTAAGCCCATAACTATAATTGGTATATACTTGACCCAATAGTAGCATGGTCCTTTTGGGTTGCCTTCATCAATGCAAATTGATAGGATGGACTTTTGAGAATAAGGTTATTTGTGATTTGTTAATATATTACAAGTATAATACATTAATATGAAATCATATTATTTAATTAGTATTGATCAAGAATTAATTTGGAATTAATTTAGTGATAAAAAACAACTAGTTAAATATATGGGTACTGATTTGGTAAATCAATGATTGTTATAGTTTGGGCCAATGATCCATCGTTATTTGGGTGTGCTAAACCAACATGGATAGTCCATGGAGGTTCTCCCATGGAGCCTAAGTAAGATGAAGAGTGATGGTGCATTAGGGTTTGCATAGATGTAACCCTGGAACTTGCCACACTATAAATAGACACCCCTAGAGTCAAAGTCGGTTCATCCTATCATTCTTAGAGTGTGATATTGAATTTGAGCTAACCACCTTATTCTCTCAAGCCTCCTTTTTGCACTTAGTGTTTGTGACACATTAGAGGAATCACATTTGAGGTGCTAAATCTTTTGAAGGCCAAGAACTACAAGTCCTATTAAGAGGTAAGTTATCTAACTAGTAATTTTGTTCAATTGTATGCTAGTTAGGATGAATGCTTTGGAAAATCAAATTGCATGTATAATTAGAGAAAACATAGATCCAAAGCATCTAGGGTTGTATGTGCACCATAAGGTTGTTAGAGTGCTCAAAATCCATCACTTTAAGCTTTTTCTTCACCTTCGCATCTTCAACCTTGACATCCTTCTTCTCGACTTTCATTTCCTCACTCACTGATTTTCCAGAAAAGCTTCATTTCACTTCACCAGCTCATGACTTCGCATTAAAAGGCTTTTTGAAGAATTTCTTCACGCGGTTGTTCGAATAAAAAGCCACTGTTTTGTCATCAGAATTTACGATTAAGCCTTTATCTTCCTAATTTTCCTTCTTAGCAATTTCTTTCTCAACCTCTCTTCCAACAACCTTCGACACAAGAGCAAGAGGACCACCCAGACTGATCCTTGCTTCATCAACAATCTCATTTACTTCAGAATCTTGTGCTTTTAATACATTGTAGAGGTCATTAAATGAAAAATAGTCGAAACTTTGCTGTGTCTTTATCATAAGGCTGAAATTTCTCCATTCTTTGCTAAGTCCCATGATGAATGTTAAATTAAACTCCATAGTTGACATTGTAACACCATATATGTTACATTTGAATATGAGTTCATTCAGACGCTCACAGTAAAGCTCAATGGACTTTCCTTCGTTCTGCTTAAACTCTCTTGATTCAAGCAGACATTGTTTTACTGAACTGATTTTTGTTTTCTCACTGCCTTGACACTTCTCCTTCAACGTGTCCCAAATTTCCTTTAAAGTTTTACAGTTGCGAACATAATTGTATATAACAGGTGGAAGAGCACCACTCAGTTCACACATACATTTCTTTTCATTTTTATTAAATTTCTCAGACTATTTGACAACCTCTGGATTATTAGCAGCAGTTCCAACACTTTGTACAACAATAGGAGGACGAACATCACCAATGATGCATTTCCAGAGATCCTGATCTATTCCATTCAAATAGTCCTCCATACAATCAACCCATTGATCGTAGTACTCAGGAATTAACATAGGAATTTTTGTGGATGAACCAAGAAGATGAGAGTATGAAGTCAAGTTCGCCATTGTTGTACGGATGAAATTTGTGAAAAGCTTCAGAAATTAAGATTTGATTTGACAAAACTTCCAGAAAATTGAAACAAAATACTCAATCAAACAAACTGTAAGCAGAAAGGAATCAAAACAGAAGATTTTTGATGATTTTCAGAATCAAAAGAGCGGAATATTTTGAATCTAGAACGAGATTCAAAACCTTTTGAAAATCTAAGAAAATCAGATCTAAACTAAATGAATCCTGCTCTGATACCAAATGTAGTTGGGATTGAATCGAGTTTGTAATACGAGATCAGAGTTAAGAATGGAATATGAACACAAGATCTAAATATAATCTGTTTGGCTCGATAACGCTTTCTGGAATAGAGAGAATATTCAAAGAGTACAAGATGAAAGATGAAGTTGCTCCCTAACTCTTGTACTCATCCCATATATATAGGGATAAAGAAAGCGTATAAAAAATATAAGGGACTAAGACAATTAAGCTTCGATACATAATGCCCTTATAACAAACAAACATACAAATATGCTTCGACACTAAAACAGACTCATACAGATTTCGAAACCTCACAACAACTTTCGAACTCAACAACTTCCTACGTGTTCATGGTTTTTAATAAGTGGAACTACGCATACGTTCATTCATTCAATTAATATTTTAATTACCAAGTTTAAAAAAATATGTTCAATTTATAATAAATTAAATGGGCATATATTTAATTAATATAAACTGCAATGACTGAACTAAAAACATTTAAATAAAATCAATAAGTTTCCTAAACTGTAGGGGCTAAGTATGTAAGTATGGTTTCATTTAGAAAGTGTAACTTCTGTTTTCCCAATTCGATCAGTTAAAGACTTGAGGATTTCGAAGATGAGGTTTTGTGGAAAAGCATTATGTCACAATGTGGTACGTTTATGACCATGATGTAGCCATGGTGAATAAATGAAGAAACGCGTCCGACTGGTTGCCATGGTGTGGTAAGGCACTCACCATGATAGGGTGAGTGCTGCACCCCAAGCCCATGAAGATTAGGGTTTTTTTCGTATTGAAAGGCACAAACTCAAGAGTTAGGTCATTCTTTTCAGCCTACACCCTCATAATACGAAACCCTAGCTCCTCTATGAGAGTTTTGTGAGAATCTTGTCATTTTGGTGCATTTTTGGTGGAAGGATCAAGGTGTTTGGCGCAAGAAGATAAATGGAGTGATTATGCAACTTGCTCTTTGGTTCTGGACCTTTTCAATTCACATGATTGATCGGTGCAAGGAGTGATAGTGTTGTTGTGCTTATCAGGTTTTGCAATTCAGGTGAGTCTTCTTACTATGCTACATAGACATCGTATATCCACTGTATATTTGGATAATGGTATTGTTAGAGTAAATGTATGCTATAGCTACGATAACTCCTTGTTATCTATGTGCAGTGTAGGATACTTGGTGTCATGATATTCTAAATTGGTAGGGTCTTGCATGTAGATTGTGTGATGTTTTTAAGTGTCATGATTGGATAGGGTAATGATAGTATTTGTTGATTATATGGATACCCTAAGGCTTGTATGCAGTTTAGGTTTGTAGCCTGAGAACTCTTGGACTAAAGCCTTATTGTAAGATTCTTGTTTGATTATAGCTTTCAAGTAGGATCATCTATTCGACTGTCTATCTGACTCCCAACAACACATGACTATGTATTCATGATGCAGTTGTCAGTATTAGCATAAACCCCGATATGAATATTTACCGTGGGAGGTTGATGATTAAATGCAGACTGAGAGCCAGTAACTGAGAGCCGGTAGAAGTTGACGGCGGAGAGCCGGTAGCAGTAGTGTTTGAGAGCCAGAGGTAGAGTGCCAATAGATGGTATGTATGGTTGTTATGTGTTATATGCTTGTAGATATGAGACTTGGTTGATCGGTGCTAGAGCCGAGGAATTTGATTATATGCGTTGTATGTATGGTGGAATATGTGGTATATTGCGGAAATCTCTAAGATTTATGCTTATAGTTTTGGATAAAATGTTTTGAAGGTTGTTCATGAGAATAGTTCAGTGGGTCTGTACACACACATCAAAGATAATAATTTACATTATTTTTTTGTAATTCGACTCTGATAACATTATGGTTTCAACAAAATGAATGCCAATAATCGTTTTTAGTAGAAGTTTTAAATTGGTTGATCTATTTTAAAATGAAAAATCTCTTTGTAATTTTCAGGGCGTTACAAGTTGGTATCAGAGCCATAGTTTGAACTCAAGCTGAGGACTAAGAGATTTTCTAAACTAAGTTTTACGAAAGATAATGTTTTACTCAAAGAAACTTAAGAAAATAGTTGGATCAGAAACATAAGCTCAATCTTTTGCATGTTCTTGTTTGATTGTTGGCTTAAGGTTGTGCCCATGGTTTTCTAATCTAACTCCAAGTTATAAAAGAAGGATGCAGTCGTCCATTTAACCAAAGCTCAGGAAGTAAGTGATTCCCAATATATATATATATATATATATATATATATATATATATATATATGTATATATATATATATATATATATATATATATATATATACTTATTGGTTAAAAATTGATCAAGTGTAATTCGACCAAATTGTATGAGAGGTTGTGGTGTTAGTGTAATGTAAGTATCAAATGGTAACCAAAGAGAGACAAATGAGTTACATGGAAAACCCTTCATCTCGTGTAGGATCTCCAGCAAAAAACCTTGGGAGGTTATAATAATCAGATGCCTTGACGTGTTTTATTGATTTTAATATGAGGTTACAAAGATTATGAAAGAAATACTAGTATAAGAGTAATGCTAGGGCTAACCGTGTAAGTTGTGTTCTAGATAGATGTGTTATTTATAGTCTAGTGTAAGTAACAAGAAGTCCGATAATTTCGGGATCCTTCGGAATCAGAATATGAACGTTATTTGACTTGGTATTATGCGTCTTTTGCCTGGTTGAGATGACTCTCTATTGAGAATGGGTCTTGTGTTGGCTAGTTCTGCACATGTGGGGAAAATAAAGAACATATACCCATTACAAGTGCTAGAAATATTAGTGGTAATAGTCAGGATCCTGGGATATGTTTAAGGATCCTGAGGCTTCAGAAATATTTGAGGATCCTGAATATGATTCAAGGATCTTGCCCCTAACAATTGCCACAAAATTATAACTGCGAAATATAACCGTTATTGTTTAGATATTTAGAGGTATATGTTTAAGTAAAAAATGAAGTAAAAATATCTAATGGATGGGGTAATTTGAATTTCAACGGGTAGATTTCTATCTGTTGGAATGGGTCAAATCATACTTCTACCTTTCTATGATTCCTGTATAAATAGGACGTCCAAATTCTTAGTTTGATCTCATTCTTCTAGCTTTCCTTCCATCATCATTTGTATACCATCGAAGGTACTAATCTTGTTCCTTTTTTTTCTTCTTGTATTTAGTCATTGTCAAAAAATCTATTCGTTCTCGCTCCAGCATAATCGTTGTTCCTGATGATGATTTCAAGGACCATAATGTTTTATCTTAAGAGGAAACTAGTACCTTCAATGACGATGAGATCGACGCCCTGAAGTCGGATAGAACTTTTCCTACCGGTACCATCTTTAGGGATTTTGATGCTAGGATCCAACCTGACTTTATCTCTCCCTCTTGGGTTTGTTTTCCGGACTATCCTTTCACCCTAGGGCTTTCTTACTCCTTTTCCGGAATCATTTCCGAATTTTTCGAAATCACTAAAAGCTCGTACATTCAAGCCATGCCAACCATTTGGAGGATCCTCTATTGGATCGATCATTTGAACCACTCCAGAGATCATACGATTAGCTTAAATGAGCTAGCCTATATCTATGATCTTATAACTTTTGGGGACTCTTGCTTCCTGTTGAAGGTCATAACCAATAAATCATCCATTGTGTTGAAATCCAAGCATAATGATGGTGCTTGGAAAGAAAGGTATTTCTTCGTGCAACGTGACTCGATTCCTGATGGAAATTTTTCCGTAGGGTTTCCTTTTTCTATATTAAGAATCCTGACATTCACACTTCTTATTTTGTTTGATGTTTTGTAGCCTTCAAATTCGATGAGCTAGTTCCTACTATTGAAGATATCGAGGATAGAATGAAGAGTTTCCTAACTCTATCCGAGTCACGGAGGTCATTTAGGCCTGGTCTGTACAATCATTAAGAAAGTTCCTCTGCAGCCATCTCTATGTTGAAAGGTAAGGATCCTTCATATATTTTCCTTTTTTATGAAGGATCCTAAATTCATAATGTTTTTTTGTTGTGCTCAGGATCTGAGAGTACTCGCTCTGGTGCTCACTTCTCCCTTGTTGATCTGGATACTGTTGGATTAATGTCTAAGTCCATAACTATAATTGGTAAGACTTGACCCGACCCGGCATGGTCCATTTGGGTTGCATGGCATCATGCATTTGGATAGACTATAATGAGAGAAATAACACTTAAGGTTGGTTAATATATTATAAGTTCTAATATATTAATAAGGTTATTTAATTAGTATTGATCAAGAATTAATTTGGAATTAATTAAGTGATCAAAAGGAGACTAATTAAATATATGGGTTGATTGTGTAAATCATTCATTCTTATATATGTGGGCTTGTGATCCAAGATTCCTTATGTTGGACTAAGTCCATGGGGTGACCCATGGATACTCCATGGAGGTTAAAATCCATGAAGCATAAGGAATGGGTAAAGTTATGAGTTACGTGGTGTAACCCTAATAGCCACCATATAAAAGAATCCCATGGCTCAAGAAATCGTGCACTAATGTGTGAATATGAGGGCTAGACGATTTCAAGGAGTGTTCCATTTCTCTCAAGTCATTCCATGTGCATTTGGTGTTGTGTGAAGCATTTGAGGTGTCACACTTGGGGCACTAGGCACTCAAGCTTCATGGAGACAAGCTACATCAAACAAAGGTATGTATTCTATCCATTTGATTACCCAAGTATCAAGTATTGTATGCTAGATAGGGTAATACCTTGGAAAGTTCATAATTGCATGTATAATAGAGAAAACATAGATCCAAGGTATTTAGAGTTGCATGTACACTTAGGAGTGTTAGAATGCTCAAAACTCATCAGTGGTATCTGAGCCAAGGCTTGTTTTCTTGTTATACTTGCAAAATTAGCTGTAAAATCGAATTTTGGAACCCCTGACAGCATATATTCGACTGTTTTGGCTAGAAATGGACTAGGAACATTACCCTTAGATGTTTTTGGACTTATAAACTTGTTTGTGATGTGGTAATGTTCATGCTAATCCAATTTCAAAGATAATTGTCAATAGATTCATGCTTTGCATTAGTTTAAAAGTTATGCTAATTACTTGAAAAAAAAATTGATGTGAATTATCTTTGTTCATATGAGTTTCTTAGATTAATAGAAAAGTTAATTGATTATGTGTTTTCAATCCATTTTAATCAAAGAGTTGATTCTAAAATGTGTTTTTGTAACTTGTCCTCAAGTTATATGAAAAGTCACATTTAAGTTTCATAAAACTCATAAAAAGTTTGCAATGGTTACAAAAATGAAGAGTCTTGTCCTCATTAAATGGTTTTATGACTCCATAACTTGTCCTCAAGTTATGGAAGTTCAAGAGTCACTTCATTAAATGATAAAATGTGTAACCTTAATTAGTTCCATAAGTTACAAAAATAAAGAAAAGTTACATTCTTTTATTAGTTTAAAGTCTTCCATAACTTGTCCTCAAGTTATGGAACTTGAAGAGTTTTTTTAATTAAAACTACTTTAAACACATAAGTTATGGAATTAATTAGTTTTGAATATTTTCAAAACTTGCCCTCAAGTTTTGGAATTTGTAAAGTTTTCCCCATGAATACTTTAATTCCAAGTTAGCCCTTAGAATTTTAAAAGTTAAAATTCAACCCTTATACTTTATAGTATTATAAGTTAATAATAAATTTATGTATAAGAGCAAGTCAGTCTTACCGTTAGTAGGCCTCATTCACGAAGCCGGTCTATAAGGGGGGTATAAGGTTACTGCCTATAAAATGGCAGTTTAATGGGTGTCCACTCTCACCCACCGCTTCCTTGACTGGTGGAGGGTCGTTAGCCGAACGGGTAGGACAGGGACTATAATTCTCCCTTCATTAAAAGTATTAATGATAAATACTAAGTAACTAAACACTTATAAATTCCCAATCTTAGTTACTTAGGAAAATGTGAATAAGGTGCTAATCCATGAAATTACACTTTGCACTTTGTTTAAACCGTTAGTGGAGCGTGTGTGGTTGACCGGCACACTAACCTGGATTTAACAAAGTAGGCAAAGGGTAACTTAATATTTATCATAGTATCGGTGGAGCTCGTGTGGTTAACCGGCACATCGATTGAGGGGTAAATATTAAGGGTACCAAGTATATTTGCATGGTTACTTCACACCTTGTTTTGTGATCCTCGGCATCCCAGTCACAAAACCTGAAGGGCACACTCGAGATTGAAACATGCCATTGAAAAGTTCAATGAATCTCAAAAGATCTAGGAGTTTCAAATCCAATTAAAAACCTAATTACATTATTTCGTTTTTCATGGTGGATATTGGTAAATCGTCATTTACCTACCTTCAACTATTTTATAACTCGGATTATGGCATCCCTCTTCCAGTTATAAATAGGTGGTTGGATCCTAGCCTTAATATTTCATATTGGGTGTTATATTAAGGACTTTAGATCAACTATCTTGAATATCTCCCAAAAGATGTCTAGTTCAGATATCTATGATCTTCCCAAATCTCTTGGAACATTACTTCCTCCACCTCCTCCAATTATTCTCCCCAACCTACAAGTTCAAGGTCACTCAAGCCCTAATGGCAAGCAAGGTCTATGTGTGATCACATCTTAGAGATGAAGTCACATATTGACAAGCTGGGAGAGTTGGGTGTCAAAGTCTTGAGAAAGTTGGATGTTCAATCACTTTCTAAGTCACATAGTGAGTTCCTTTGGGACTACTATGAAACAGACTATGACATGAACCTTAATGATCATATCTATTTGCTTGGTGCTGCTGAATCAGCAATGATTTGGAACGATAGTAAAGCAAATTTTATTAGAAGATCAACTTCCCAAAAACTTTATGGACAGTAACAATGGTGACACTGGAAATCCAGAAAAAGCATTCTCTTCCCAATGGAAAGGGATTGGCCATAGTCAACCCGGTTGACCAAATGGTAAAGAGAAAGGCTAAGTCTGAGATAGTCCCATTACCAAAGGGTCCATATGTTTATTTTGCCAAAGGAAGGGGCGTTGATTGCAAAGCTGCCAAATTTACCTAAGGATGTTAAAGCCAATAAGTTTGACTCTACATCAGGTAGAGCCCATTATCTAACTCTGTTAAGTTCTATTCTGAGATCCTCATTACATGATGTGACTGGGTCACATGTTGATGTTTTAAGAATCAAAGAATAGAGAGAAATCTTAAAGGAAGTATATGCTGATTCTGATCGCGAAGGTGGATTTCGATCGCATCAGAATTTTGAGCAGTTGCTTAAGAAGTTATGATATATTGCTAAGGAATAGATAACAACAATTTTCCATGTGGATTGTAAGGATAAGTTTTTCCGCAAAGTTTTAAAATAAAAGAAAATTGTTTAATTTTATTTATTTGAAGTATCCTTACAATGGCATTTGTGGAAAATTGTTGTTTATATGATTCCACTGACAGCAATATTGGAAAATGGATTTGATTCTTTCATTTGTGGTAGCGTCTAAATTTACCAAATCAGGAAAGTTCCTCATCGCCCAAGTTTCAATTGGACTGAAACTTGGAATCATGCAAGTTGAATAGTATGATGAATGAGAACTTTCAAGCATTGGAAAATCAAGACTAATTACTTGTTTACATGGATGTGTGAGTCAAGTGAAGAACTAAAGGGATCGAGTACACATTCTTGTGTACTGGTCATGTCCACCACAAAGATCGTTAAGACTATTTGATTTACTAAAGTTTAGTAAATATGGTTATACTTACAAGTTTAAGTATAATTCTGAAACATTGGAAAAGTCTCAACGTATGGCAGAACGAATGAGAAGAATCAAATTAGGCAGAAAGATAAAAGATTTCTCAAATCTGAAAAGATGGGAGAGTACTTTAGTATCATGTTTTGTGATCATCTTAATGATTTAAGGACCACATCACAATTGGTCTTCTAAGGACATCTTAGTGCATTCTTATGACTAAGAAGAGGAGTCATGAATTGTTGAAATGGTTAAATTAAGAAGATGAGTCATATTTCATTCCAAAACAATTCTTAGAGTCATACTCCAAGACTATAAGTTGAGTGACATATCTTAAATAAAGGTTTAAAAACACTTGTCAAATGTAAGAGTAAAAGTGTCCTACTCTTGTACATTTGAAATTGGTAAGTAGTGATGTTTTGGATAAAACAAAGACAAACTAAGGCCAATTGTGTGAAGTGTTTGTCTTGATCAATAATCCGCACTATCTCTTGAATATTTGGCAAGATAGTCTTATATGTCAAGAGGACAGTGGGATTCTTAAAGATCCTAAAAAGAATTTCAAGAACTAATCAAGAATAAAACCTGAGGTTCTTCACTAGCACACGACTTGAGGTTTATAACCTATCATGTTGACATATTCTGTGCCCATTCCAGTTAAAGTTGGCTTTGCATAGGAGTTCTGAAAGTTCTCAATTGGTTGCATAACAACTTGGAAGCAATGGCAGGCCCTGTACTGCCAGGTGGCAAGAAGTTAAGATTGCATAAGTTCAGTCCATATGAGTTTGGATTTGTCATTATCCTTGTCTTGTGACTATGGTTTTGACGATTCACATGGATAAGAACACATACACCATAAAATCTAAGGGTCATAAGGTTTCTCTCCGATTCATGAAAATGATGGTGAGGAAACACGTCCACCAAGTAGATTTGAAGCAGATGGCAAAAGGTCTAAACAATTGAGACTATGATTACGACATCCCTTTTCGTAGTTCTGAAATTGTTTAGACACACATGCATGCTATCTAAGGAAAGGTGTATGATTTTGATAAAGTTTTTATCAAGGCATCTCGTATCAGAAATCTGAACTTTGGTAAGAAAGTCAATAAAGTATTGATTTCTAGAAGTCCAGCTGATTTCTGAGTACATGTCAATGCTAGTGGGAGCATAAGTGTTATGCTAATAATCATCATGTTAGTGGGAGCATGATAATTATGATAAGTATTGCAAGTTAGCAATGTTAATTATAGAAAACAAAAGTTTCAATTCGTGAAGTTGCAGGGGTTGAAAAAGTTGTTTTGCTATAATTAAGGGAGAGGATATACTTCATTTCAGTTCTAAAGGCTTAGATTGAGACCTTAATCATCTTTAGTCAAGAATATAGATACGAATTTCATGTAGGATTGGTTCAACTTAAGGAAATTCTATATATTGCGTTCTCAAAATTCGATTATGATGACGGCATCCCTCTTCATAATCAAATTTTGAAAACATGGCAAATAAAAATATTGTAGCAAAAGACTGGTCTAGAATCATGTCTTTATGTGAGACATCATGAATCGTGTCCCATTTGCTTTGGGTACAGGATCGATTGCATGTGCTATAATATTTGTCCTTTCTAAAATTTTCCAAATGCCTGGGGCATTAAGAAGGGAAAAGGTCTAGAATTGGATATGACTAAAAGGATTAAGCAATTGTCGAGGACAATCTAAGGTTTACCAAAGATTGGATCATGAGACGATAAGCAATTGTCGAGGAAAAGGTCTAGAATTGGATCATGAGACGATAATATCTTATATTCTTCAAACCTAGAGATATGAGTTGTTACTATGAGTTGGTTGTACATTGATTGCACGAAAACGCATTCGCTAACTCGATGTTATAAAACGTGCCTTTGTGTATGATTCAACAAGTAGTAGAACAAGCCATATGAGTCAAAGTTTATCAATTCCTTTTACCTTCGGGATAAAAGCGATATCTGTGGGCCCCTCGATGATTTAAAGTTGATACATGTGAGTGCTTGGCCAAGCCAAAACTGATTTGATTTGTTCAATCAGTCAGTCATCATGAATCGGAAATCGGGAAACAACAAATGGACAGAGAGAATGATTGATTATCCATGTCTCAGTCCATATGATATCTAGAATGAAGGAATATATGATCCCTTATCTAATGGACAAGTCATTGACAAAGGTCAGAGTTCATCGACAAGGTCAGAGTTCGACAGAAGCTTTTGAGAGCTACGATTGCTGATCGGTTCCTGAAGTCATACACAATAATAGTTTTAGACTTATCCAAGTGGGAGACTGTTGGATTAATGTGTAAGTCCATAACTATAATTGGTAAGACTTGACCCGACCCGACATGGTCCATTTGGGTTGCATGGCATCATGCATTTGGATAGACTATAATGAGAGAAATAACACTTAAGGGTGGTTAATATATTATAAGTTCTAATATATTAATAAGGTTATTTAATTAGTATTGATCAAGAATTAATTTGAAATTAATTAAGTGATCAAAAGGAGACTAATTAAATATATGGGTTGATTGTGTAAATCATTCATTCTTATATATGTGGGCTTGTGATCCAAGATTCCTTATGTTGGACTAAATCCATGGGGTGACCCATGGATACTCCATGGAGGTTAAAATCCATGGAGCATAAGGAATGGGTAAAGTTATGAATTACATGGTGTAACCCTAATAGCCACCATATAAAAGAATCCCATGGCTCAAGAAATCATGCACTAATGTGTGAATATGAGGGCTAGACGATTTCAAGGAGTGTTCCATTTCTCTCAAGTCATTCCATGTGCATTTGGTGTTGTGTGAACCATTTGAGGTGTCACACTTGGGGCACTAGGCACTCAAGCTTCATGGATACAAGCTACATCAAACAAAGGTATGTATTCTATCCATTTGATTACCCAAGTATCAAGTATTGTATGCTAGATAGGGTAATACCTTGGAAAGTTCATAATTGCATGTATAATAGAGAAAACATAGATCCAAGGTATTTAGAGTTGCATGTACACTTAGGAGTGTTAGAATGCTAAAACTCATCAGACACGACCATGTCTAGCGGTCAAATGGTAATGAAGAAAGAGAAGACTTCATCCTCACTTCCCATCATGAGAGCTTAGATAGATCTAATGGTTAAAACTATGAGATCTAAAAACAGAATGAACACCAGTCCTGCGGATTTGAGCTTGGAGAATCTCGAGGTGGAGGACGCACTTTGGAAGCTGGTTTTCTTTTCTCAGGTTGTAAGTATCAACATTGTTTTGCTTTTAAATTTTTTTCTTTTTATTGCTTCTAATATTTTTTTCTTTCAGGTCTGTAACTACATCTTTGTTGATTTGAGGATGAGCATGAGGCGGAGATGGTGGAGGTGATCTCCAAGGTAAAGGCCAACGATGCCTTAGTTGTTTGGGAGGCCAATATCAAACTAGCCAAAGATATGGCCAATGTAGGATCCTGGAATCTGGCTGGGTGGCGAGTAGCGTTAGACAAATTAAAGGGTAATCCTGCCACCAATGAGGATCCTAAACGGCCGCAACCAAAAGTTGATGAGGAGGAGAACACCCCAGACAATGATGACCAAGCCACGGTCTAGGCCTGTTAGATAACAATATTTTGCATGATTTTGTACAAGACAATGCTTGTTTCTTATGTAATTCATGTACAACTTCTTTATTTATGTATGGTTGATTCCTACTTCTCTGCTTGCATGGTTAATTTGCTTGATATGATTGTAGGATTTTCGAGGATCCTTACATAGTCAGGATCATGAAAAGTTCAAATATTACAAAAACCTTTTAAGATATGATTAGCCTGAAACGATTAGTCATCAAAGTGGGATCTTAAAATAATTAAGATCTTTTAGGATAATAAACCTTTTTTATGTAGGAAAAAATAATTTTAAATGATAGATAAGACCTGGTCATCCTTAGAATTTGCGACTATTTGTCTTATGAGAAGTCTTGAAGCTTCCATATGGAAACGATCTTTGCTTTACGAGTTCATCAGGGATGATCCTTAACTTAGTGAACTGGGAAGGATCCCACCTTAAGAATCAATTGGAAACAATGCCATCTTGGAGAAAAAACTGGGAAAGCTCTCATTTTGTATGATAATGTCTCAAGCCTTGCATATTTTTAAGGGGGTATCCCAACTTCAGACAACATGTTAATGTTATAGTTCTTAGTAGATCACTAGGTAAAAATCCTAATTTTAAGGCAACACGTTAGTATTACAAGCTTTAGTAAATCACTAGGGAAAATCCAAAATCAGATGATAACATGAAAATGTTATAGACCTTAAGTTTTTTCTGGGGAAGATGCCAACTTAGGATAACACGTAAGCGTTATTAACTTTAAGAAACTAGTGGGGAAGATCCTAACTTAGGATAACACATATGTGTTATAGACCTTATGTTTCAACTTTAGGATCTTGACATATGTTTAGAAATAAGAGGGTTGCCAAGTCACTAAAGTGAGAAATGATCCCCTTATTCACATCCCATAGTAAGATTTCGTGCGTCCAAGTTAGGTGTAGAAACTTTAACTCCTATGAAAGTGGTAATTAACTCTTTAAAGCTTAGAGGGGATTAAGTATCCTTAGTCGTAGGAGAGATTATTAGTCTATATCCATAGTTATCTGGATAAATACCTATTTCAATCGTCAAGATTACAGAACCATGTTTCTATCGGATCCCTGAATCCTAGGATCCTTGAATGTTAGGATCATTAAACGTCAGGATCCTTACCTGTTAGGTTCCTTGAATGCTAGGATCCTTATGTTTTAGGATTTTTTATTTCCTACACAAAGAAAATGTTAGCTTGGTGTGGGCGTTAGCTTGGCTAACGCCTCTTTTGATGATTAAGTTAGTATTGGCTATCATTATAATAAAAAGAATTAGATAAGGGTAGAGGGTAGAGAGAGTGTACCTTGAGTTTGTTTGAAAATAATTGACAAAACTTACATGAAGTATGCTTTTAGGTGGTTGGCATTCTGGGATCTTGGCAGGACGTTACCTTCAAGGGTAGCTAGCCAATATGCCACCTTTCCAGCTTTTGAATCAATGAGATACGACCCTTCCCATTTAGGTGCCAATTTACATGCACTAGGATCTATAGCATTTGGTCCAGGTATAAAACATTTCTCAAGTAGTAGAAATCATTTTTGGAACTCGACAAGTTGGGGAGCTCCAACTCGTCATGTTGAGAATATTATGGCCGCAACTTTTTATGACCCAACTCGACGAGTTGGGTGTCCCAACTCGATGAGTTGGCAGCTGGCGATGAAACACTAATTTTAGGGTGTTGCACCCTATTTAAAGGACCTAAACCCCCTTGACATGCCTCCTTACCAACCTCCCTTCTCCAAAAACTCTATGTTCGTGTATCACTTTGCAAGTTTGAGTGTGTGAGTTGTGGTGAGCTTGGAGAATTGATTTTAGTGATTCTTTGGAAGGAGCTTTGAAGTTGGAAGCATCTAGCTTAGAAGAAGGATTATAGATCCAAAAACTCTTCACCAATAACAGTCTTTTGAGGTATAAAAGTCGTCACCTTGCCTTATTATCATATAGATCTCTTTGTTTGAAATTATAGCATGATTTTGGGATTTTGGTTGGGATGTCCAAGATATTGAGGGTTCCAAGGGTTATTATGTTAGATCTAACCCCTTCATGACTCCTCTTGACTTAAAGTTGCAAACTTTATTGGTTTTTAAGTTCCATTCATGCAATAAGTCCCTCATTAAGTATTTATTACGCCCTAGAGTGTATTTCTAGCTTGCATGGACGTAAAGTTGGAAACTTTATGTGATTTTCCAACATTTGGACATTAGATCTTTGTTTTGGGTCTATGTTGTGAGAGTTTAAGGGCTTAATGGATTAAGACTCACTCTAATGAGCCTAGATTTTGGGTTTAACTCATTATGGGTGGTTCTTAAGGGCAAAGTTGGAAACTCTACCCTTCTAGACGTCATTTTTGAAGAGATCTAAGATTTGGAGTCACTGGATTCGATGGAATCAACTTAATGCATTAAGAGGCTGGATTTCTAGCCAACTCAACGAGTTCATTAGTGAACTCGACGAGTTGATGGGATTTTTCCCGATCTGTACGGATGATAGAGAAACTCGAGAAGTTGAGAAACAACTCGGTGAGTTGGGTCAACTCAGGCAGTTGACTTTGACTTTTGACCCGAGTCTTTGACCAAGTTTGACCTTTAAGGGATTTTGGGGCATTTATAGTTGTATTTAAGGAATTGTTACTGTTATAGGGTTTGTGTAGAGCGAATATTTGGAGTTCCGATCTAGTCAGCTGCCGTTCAGTATTGAGGTGAGTCTTCTCACTACTCTCATGGGTCAAAGGTACCAAGGCCGGCCCATTAATTCATATGAGATGATTAGTATTGGAATATGTCATGGTTTGCTATTTGATCTATGTATGGGTTTATGTGAAGACCATAGGAGGAGCCCATAGCATTTGGCAAGACCATAGGGGGAGCCCATGGCTCGGGGATACAAGACCATGGGGGTAGCCCATGACATTCCATATGAAAACCATGGAGTGAGTCCATGGCAAGTTTATATGTATGTGTGCACGGCATTATGTGTGTTATGTGTGTTTTGGGAAACTCACTAACCGTATGCTTATAGTTTGTTGGTTGTTTCAGGTACTTCTAACCCTAAGGGAAAGGGCCCGACTTGATGGCGTGGCATGCATTCTCCAGTATTTCCGCACTTAGTTTTGATACTCTGATTTTCAAAATATTATGATTATGTACTGGGATTTTAGAAACAAATTTTGTTGATATTTATGATTAAGTAAATGAAAATTTTCTGTAAAATTTGGGCTATTACAAGTTGGTATCAGAGCCTTGGTTTGTGGGATTCAGGGACACTTTCAGGTGTGTCAGAACTCAAACTGAGGAAATGATAAACTCTTTTTCAAAAAGTAACCAAAGGATAAAAGAATTTCTCTTGAAAATGGTTTTGTAAGAAAAAGAGGTGAAAATGCAATGCACGTAATCGGCCGAGCTCAAGTAAGTGTTTTCCTATGTGTTAGTTGTGCTACATTATGTTTGGAAATTGATGATGAACTGATTATCTGATATGTGTGTGATTTAAAATTTATATATGTTTAGGATCGTATAGCCCTAAAATGATGAATCTGCCTTACTCATATTCCTTGTTTGGTTGTGGTCTAGGGTAGAAGCTATATTTGACAATCTATGTGATTCTCACTGTATATAACTTTCATGCATAGGGAAACCTGCTTTGATTGATGTGAGTTTTGGTTCGAGGAGGATTGAGAGATCTTAGGATATCCTAGGATTTGATTCTATGTTGTATTATGTGAGTTATGTTATGGTTTTGGGTGAATTAGGGGTATCAGGTAGAGTAGTGGGGAAGATACAGGTAGGTGTGGAAGGTAGTATTAGGCCCGTACTACTGAAAGAACAGGACTTGTACCCAAACCAATGTTAGACTTGGAAGCTCTAAGGAGACCGATGAGAGTTATCTCCTTCGAATTTCGTTATCATTCTTTTCATGTGGTATTTCAATTAAGGATGGTGATGATCACTCGAGGTTCAGGATCAGGTTCAGGAGCCGATGCAGAGCCCTGTGATGAGAGGCTGCGCGATCTCATTGCAGGTGAGGTTACTCGTGGCATCCTTTACGCTAGCCCGATGATCTTTGGTACCGTCAAGGAGGGCATCATGGAGATCATGGAGGAGCAACTCAGGTCTTTCCGAGCCGAGATTGCTGCAAGCTAGGTCGGGACTCGAGCTCCCTCGTTCAGGGAGTTCAAGGCGTGTGGTGCGCCTGAGTACTTTGGGGTCAGGGATCCCTGTTAGGATTAAATAATCCTTAAAAGATTGTTTAGATTCAAGACAAGTAAAACAAGAACACACCGATGATTCAAAAGACGTTGAATGATTAACAGTCACACCTCAGAAGAACTCTATGAAGAATTGCTACTATAGAGGGGTGATTAGGGTTACAACGTAATTATTAGAGTTCTTTCAAAATACGATGCATGCAAGCATCTTAAATACTCTAACCCTATTAAATACAATGGATAGGCCCAACTGTTTACATAAAGACTTAACTAAAGGCCCAATGACACAACACAATAATCGTAACAATCTCCCCCTTTGCGCAAATTGAGCGAGAGTCCTTCAGTTCAGAATCCTCTTTTGCACTTCAAAAACTTTTGGATTTACTTTCAACAGTGCCTTGCGAACCTGGATATACCAACAGATCATATCCGAAAAGCAGTTCTTGTGACCAACACTTTTGCCTTGGAACTTATTGATCATACTCAAAACATGCTCGAGACAAGAGATAGAGTACAGGTGTTTATCATCAAGGAAGAAGCACGCCTTGTTATACTCAGAGTTATTTCGTTCTCGTGCCTGGAACACCATATACCAACCTTCCTTGTAAACTTTCCCAAGTTTCAGCTTTTCAAATCCTTCAGGAGCTTGTTTGGGAACAACAGAAGGCTTCCTTCACAGGACAACAACTATCTCAACATCCATTGTACCCACTTCTTGAATGTATGAGATGATCATAAGTTTAAGATGGCTGACAACAGGTTCGTACTTTTGCTCTTCCTGAATAAGCAGATTGTAGAGCATGATCCAGTCATAAGGATTGATACACGACAAGTCTGCAAGAGTGAATTCATGAACTTGGCTGGAAGAACCTCTGACAACTTTGAATTTGGCATTTGGGAAGCTGTCAGTCTCGATAGGTCCAGTAACCTTTACTGCTGTGATCTTACTCGCACTCCAGGTTTTGTACTGGGGTTTCATGTATTTGAGATAGAATGCGAACAGAAGTTGATCAGCTCCATTGTCAGTAGAGGGGACGTTCACAACTTGGATGAAAGAGCAAAACTTGAAAGCTTTCGAAGTCATTGGAAGATCACGTTGTGAGTCCTGAGTGTCTTGAAGTTCAAAGGACACAACAGGTTCTAACCAATATTGGCTTGGCATGTCATTGATTCGTTTTGAAGACGCTTCAGAGATCCACTCAGGGAACAAAAGGTTGCTGCTCTCAAGTGTGACCTGAGCTTCTTTTTCAGCCTTCTCCTTGGCTTCAGCTTCACGAATAATTCGTTGATGTTTGTCTATCTCAGCTTCGTGATCCTTTCGCCTTTTTAATTCAGCTTCATCAAGCTCTTCTTCTTCTTCGTTGTCAATGATGGGATCATCAGAGAAACGTTTCTCTTTACCCGTTGGCCCAGTTTCGCTTTTAACAACTGGTACAGGCTTAACAACAGTTGGTTTTGGTGATGGCTTTGGTGTTGGCTTTGGTTGACCTCCCCCTTGTTTTTGTAATGCCAGAGGATTCCGAAACACATTCCAACCGGTGAAGAATAGCAAAAGCAGGCCTTAGCTTTTCTCCCAGATATTTTCGCACATTAATGGGAATCATCAAGTCCCTAGCTTCAATAATATCCGAGAGCAAGGCAGTGGCATCAGAGACACAAATTTTCATGACTACCTTCTCCAATAACATATATTGGACTTGTTTCTCAAACTGTTCGAGCTTCAGAGAGAGAATTTTCACTTTCTCAGTCTTCATAGCGAGGGCATCCATGACTTTGCTTTCCATCGCTAAATCTTCTTGAAGCTTTGAGAGTTGAGAAGAAATGGAAGACTGGAACTTCTCATGGTCGTCTTTGAGACCTTTGCGAACTTCTTGGAACTTTACTCTCTCAGATTTCAGAGAAGAACTCAGACCCGAAATTACTTCGTTAGCTGTAGCAGTGTTGGACTCAAACGAAGTTTCAAATTGAGTCATAAAGGTATTGGCATCAGAAATTTGTTTATCGATTTTTTCGGTCGTTTGGTTGCATACTTTTGTAGATCCATCCACTGTAGTGGTCATCCTTTCAAGATTGGATGAGTGTTCTTGGGTAAGAGTTTCAAGGATGGACTTGACTGAGGCTTGAGAGTAGTCATCAAAAGGCTTAGAATCTTAAAGCAAAGAATCAAGCCTGTTATGAATGGCTTGGAGTTGCCCCTTCGTCACTGGAGTGTCATCATCAACCTCAGTTCTAATGGTGAAGGGACTGAAAGTAAAACCTTGGAAATCATCCTCACCAACCCCATAAATCATATCTGGGTCATCAATGCGAAAAGGGGAAATTGGTGGAGAGATATGAGTGGTGGTGAAACCTGATGTCCCTGCCCCCGCATCAGATGCGTTGATGGAAACAGAAGGTGTAGCGGATGTAGTTGGTAGGGGTGTGGCTTCAGTAAAAATTAGAACAGATAAAGGAATGGTAGTCTATGGTTGAGTAAAGATAGGTGGGGGATACGGTGCGATGGTTATTGGTGTGGAGGTTGTGGTGGTGTTCGTTGAGGGAAGAGGAGAAGAAAAGAAATCAGTATTAGTTAGAGTTACCTCAGGGTTTGAAGTAACAACTGCACGACGAACCGGTTCTTCCACCTCAATACGAACTGGTGGTTCTTATTCGTTGCGAACCGACTTTTCTTCTTCATGTCGAACCGGTGGCTCCTCCTCATTGTGAACGATTGGTGCTTCTTCGTTACGAACGTCTGACTGAGAGTCAGAGTCCGAATATTCACTTTCTGATGGAGTAAGGGATTTGGATTTGCGAGCTTCCTTCTTTAGCTTTCGCTTTTTAGGAGCGGATTCAGATGTAACATCTTTTCCCTTTCGCTTCTTGGGAGTGTTCGCAGTTTCAGACGGTCCTTCATTATTTGCTTGCTTCTTATCTCCTTTCTTGGCCAGTTTGTTACCCCCTTTCTTCGGTTTATCAGCTTCAGCAAGGATTGACTGCATCTCAGGAGTTAAAGGACAAAACCCTGAGACAGTAAGTGATTGATAGCCGTCGAGAACTTTGCTAGCAGGAGGCACATCGCGAAGGATAGCTTCATAGATAGAGCCTACAAAAGCGAACTTGGAAGAATCGGCCACAATTATTCCATTCGTTTGAAAAGTGGAGATGTTGGACATGAGGACATCTTTCATAACAGGAATCTTCAACTTTGTGATGGCCCTTTGAAAAATTATTGACCAGAAGCGTCCACAATAAATTTCCCTGTGACGAGTACTTGAATGAGTGCTCTGAATCACCTGAGCCCAAAGAACATCCCCAAAATCAACATTCAACCCATGGTAGAGCCCATACATAATCGCCATAAACATTTTACTGGCACAGTTGGACCCAATAACCCGCTTAGAGAAAGCTTTGAACAAGAGAGTGAAAAGACCATTCCATTGTGGTGGTAAATTTGGTTTCCTGAATTTTGAGACGATGGTTAGGTTTTCCTTGTAGCCCATTTGATAAAACAACTCCAATAGGGCCGTATTAGACACTGATTCTAGGTTAATCAAGTCGTTTGAGACATGAAGCCCCAGGATGGAGTAGAATCGAGATTTGGTGATTGAAGTTTTGTGATCAAGAATCTCAAACGTAATCCTCTATTTTTCCTTGATGTAACACGCCGATGAATAGGCCTTAGATAGCATCGACATAGGAACACTCTTCGCCTTGGTTAGGGCTGTATGCAAGGGAGAGTACTTTAGGCACTCGACAATCATCAGCAAATGGTTGTCATACTTGCACGGATCGAGATCAATAATCAGGTTTTGGTGTGTCTTGATAGTAAGAAGTTGCGATTGCCCTGTGAATTCTTGAATAGATGGAGTTTTTGATGAACTTGCCATTGTTGAGCTCTTGAGGAGGACGATGAACAGTAGAGAGTTTTTGAGTCGTCGGAAATATTGAGAGAGCTTTGTGAGTGGTAATGAGAGACGATGCGTCAAAAACTATTTATACCATTTGATTGGAGAAAGAAATCTGGAGAGAGATAATCTCGATTACCGATACATCGCCTTGAAAAGCATGTTTTGACAACTGTTCATATCAGAGGTATACATCATGCGCCGATAAATTAGATATTTGTTCAAATTTTGACGCACCCTTTTGAATTCTTATCCGCAGAAAATTGTCGCGTCATCATTGCCTTTTCGTCGTTATGGCAAAGAGATTGCATTTGTAGCGAGCCATAGTCTTTCGTAATGAGACTATATTGAAAGACTTGCGAACCTTTGATTAACCGTTAGAACAACGAACCAGATTCTGGAAAGATCACTAGGATCTTCGTGCAAGAGTGTGACAAAGAGATAGAAATAAAGCAAGATTCTCTAAGGAAGTCTAGTGGTGTCTTTTAAGACATGAAACTATGGATCCCGGGCAAAGATCTCTTCCTTCAAAGTCAAGAGAGACTTAGAAGTGTCTGTGTGGTTTCCCGTGTGAAATACGATCAATATTTTATTAAGAAACATTGAAAGGCATCTTTTATTTAGGCTTTATGGGTGGCTTCATCTTCATCCAAACTCCAAAACTTGACATAAGCACGAGAGTTGGACAAAGTACTCGTGTGACCAGTGTAGTCAGTTGAACGAGTAGGTTCGTAATTATTTAAATGACATGGTAAAGTTAGAAATCTCAAACAAATAAAATGGTATCTTATGGGAAGAAACGTCTTTGTATTAGAACATTTCATAAAGATCGCACAAAAGAAAAAGAGATTTCATGGTACAGCGCACGAACGTGGCTTTCGTTGATTCCTTGGTAAAAATCATGAACTTTTAGCAGTTCACCGTCAATTCGTGTAAGTGTGTTGAATATTGGGTTTCACTCAGTTCGTGGTGGATGAAACTAAGATCATTAACATAGATTTGGTGCAACCATAAACCTCGGTGGTAGTATCCGAGAGTCTCAAGGGTTGCAAACATGGATGCGAAAGTGATGGAGAAAAGTAGAGATGGTTCAAGAAGAGCAACTGTACCTCTGCTATATGAAAGTGACCAAGCAGATAACTCTTAACTCAGGGTGAGAAGAGTAAGGTAGCTCATGACTGATGTGAATTTGACAGCATGGTTGGCAAGAAACAAATGGTAGATACGATTCATTAAGGCTTCACATCGAGTCCATTGAGGCTTTGGACTACATACAGCAACATGCTTCTAGGGACACTTAGCTAGTACATTAATAAAGAGATTTATACCTGCCCCAACATTTGTGTTAAAAAGAATATAATTTTCGAGCCCTACACAATTAGGTAAATAACAAAACAAACAAATAAGCAAACAAAAATAAGAGAAAACTATATTTTTGGTGTTTTAGAATATTTGAAAATAAGATAATAACATAACATAAAATAAAATAAAAAAAATAAAATAAAATAATAAAAAATTAAAAAATTAAAATAAAAATATTAAAATTAAACACACAGAAAATATTTTTGTATTTTTGGAATTTATTTGAAAAGTAATAAAAATAAAAAAATTTAAAACAAACTAAAGATAAGAAACAATATACATAAAGTACAAAAGGATATTTAAAAATCCGAACCACAGATGAAAACTGGACTGCGAACTACTACGAGCGTTCACACCGATTCGCAGTGTTAAAGTAGACTGCGAACTACTATGAGCATTCACACCGATTCGCAGTAATGAGGTAGACAAGGAATGAACAGTTGACCGCGAACTACTGCGAATGTTCACACTGATTCACAGTGTGAACTTCATTGATTAGAAAGTGGTTTTGGTACGGATTCAGCTTCCATCATTCGTAGGCCTTGAAGTATTCTATTAAAGGTGGTATCACGCAAAGCTTTTGTGAATATGTTAGCTAACGGATCAGCGGATCTCACAAAGTGAATTTCAACATTGCCATCTTCTATGTGATCCTTAATGAAGTGATACCTCAGTGCTATATGTTTCGTCTTTGGGTGTTGCACTGGGTTGTAACAAATGAAAATAGCACTTTCAAAGTCACAATATAATGGGATTCGTTTCATACTCATGCCATAATCACGAAGCTGGCTTTGAATCCAAATGACTTGGGATGTGCACGAAGCACCAACTATATACTCATCTTCGGTTGTTGATAGGGATACACATGTTTGCTTCTTAGATTGCCAACTGATAAGTTTCCCATCGAGAAATTGGCATCCTCCTGTTGTACTTTTCTTATGTAACCCACATCCTCCAAGATCAGCATCCGAGAAAGCTTGTATAAAGAACCCTGATTGAGAAGGGTACCATATTCCAAGAGAGGATCTTCACTTTAGATACCTAAAAATGTTCTTGACTGCCGTCATATGAGGCTCTCGAGGATTAGCTTAGAACCTAGAACAATAGCAAACAGAGAACGTAATATCTGGACGACTCGTTGTTAGATACATTAAGGAACCTTTCATTTGACGATAGAGTGTCATGTCGGCAGCTGGTTTATCCAAAGAATGAGTAAGTTTCGTTCCGAATGCCATTGGAGCTTTCGTTCTTGAGTCTCCCACCATCCCAAACTTGGCAAGTGGATTCTTTGTGTAAGCTTTCTGGTTAATCAAAATACCATCCTGACTCTTTCTAACGTTAAGCCTAAGGAAAAAGTTAATTGGACCCATGGAGCTCATATCAAATTTAGTTTCCATCAACGTTCGGAATTCCGGTGTTAGGCTGGGATTAGTAGATCCGAAGACGATATCATCAACATAAATTTGGACAATCATTAAGTGTTCACCCTCTTTCTTACGAAAGAAGTTTGGGTCAACCGAACCTTGTTTAAATTTGGAAATTTTTAAGAAGCGAGTAAGAGTTTCATACCAGGCTCTTGGAGCTTGCTTTAGTCCATAAACTGCCCTGTCTAAAATGTAGCAGTGATTGGGATACTTCTCATTTTGGAACCCAGGTGGTTGTTCCACATATACAGTCTCTTCTAGTTCGCCATTCAAGAATGCACATTTAACATCCATTTTAAATACTTCTATGTTATTATGTGCTGCATATGCCAAGAAGATGCGAACAAATTCCAACATTGCAACTGGTGCGAAGGTTTCTTTGTAGTCAATACCTTCTTCCTGGCAATATCCCTTGACAACAAGTCTCGCTTAGTTTCTGATCACATTCCCTTCTTTATCCATCTTATTGCAAAAAAACCCATTTTAAACCAACAACTGATGCTTCAGGTGGAGTGGGAATTAAACTCCAAACTTTGTTTCGTTCAAACTCATTGAGCTCGTCTTGCATCGCTTGCAGCCAATCAGAGTGATCAAGAGCAACGTTGACGGTTTTGGGTTCAATCCTGGAAACAAATGAATTGAACATACAAAATTCCATTTTAGAGAATAATGCAGTTCGTTTCGCTTTTATTTGAGATCTCGTAAGAACACCTGTAGAAGATTTGCCAATGACTTGGGTTTTTGGGTGATCTCTGGTCCATTTGGTTAGTGGAGGACAGTTTGGATCGTAAGACGGATCCAATTCAGCATTTACCTCCTCGACTTCAGATTGAACGTGCGAATCATCATTCGCATCCTTATTCTCATCTTTATTCTCCCCCTCGAATAACGAGAAACCTCTTCTTAAGGAATTGAAGAATCCCCTATGAATGGAGGTTCATGAGTCATTGTAGGAGGTGAGTCATGTGTATTAGAGGATGGGTCAAAAGAAGGAGACGAAGTGTGACCCTCCCCCTGTGATGGAATGTTCGTATTTTGTGGTGTAAAAGCCCCCCCCCCCTGAAAAGATACATTGGAGCCAGAATTCTCCCCCTAGAATTTAGTGCTCGTGTCTTGAGGTACTTTCACAGTTGACGACTGATTGTACATGTCTTTCGTAGCGTCATCGATTATCTTCTTCAATTCATCTACTTTATTGTTAGTTGCTTTCACTTCAGATGTGATAGCCTTCTCTGGATTATCAAAGAGTAGCATGAATTCGTCATATAGATTTGAGATTGCAATAGTGGCTGGACTTGGCCTAGGATAGATTTCCTCCGATTGACTCTCTTTCGACTGAATCCTCTTCAAGTAGTTGTCATCGAACGTAACATAATAGGTTTCTTCAATCTTCTTTGAGCGTTTGTTGAGAATCCTATATGCTTTAGAGGTCAGTGAATATCCCAAGAATATACCCTCATCAGCTTTCGCATTGAATTTGTTTCGTTGTTCCTTGGAATTGAAAATGAAGCACCTGGAACCAAATACATGGAAAAACTTAACGTTAGGTTTACGATTATTTATGATTTAATAGGGATGAATAGAGAATCGCTTGTTCAGGAAAGATCTATTCTGGGTGAAACAAGCAGTCGCAATAGCATCCGCCTAGAAATATAGAGGCAGACATGCGAAAGTAAGCATGGTTCGTGCAGCTTCGCACAAAGAGCGGTTTCGTCTTTCAATAGCACCGTTCTGTTATGGAGTGTAAGGTGCAGAAAAGTTGTGTGTGAACATTGCGAACCAGCTTTCGCAGTTGAAGCTCAATTTGCTTTATGAACTCCTTGAGTTTCGGAGTGGCTTCAGATTTCTGTTTAAGAAAATACACCCAAGTGAAATGTGAAAATTCATCAACTATTACACGAATGTACTTACTACCACCAACACTTTCAATTGCAGAAGGTCCATCAAGTATAAGGATCATTTGTGTGTAGCCCGTGAGATGGCAAAGCAAAGCAGGAAATGTCATCCAACAATAGTAACCACAAAAGTCATTGAACCATTGGAACTTCTACATATCGACCTTAGTTGAGGTGTGAAAGTCTTCTATGCCATAGCCATCTATCATCAGAGTGAGCTTTCGTAAGCAAGCATATGACATGCTTCCCTCATATCAGGTTCAAATTCAGAGGATACATTTCTCCTTTTCGCTGCGACTTTAAGAGAACTACTTTCGTTTTCTTTTCTATTATTTTAGATCTTTCGTCGTCAAAGGATACTTTCAAGCCCGTCCCTACAACCAATTGTGAAACACTAATTAGGTTGTGTTGTAAGACTACCACATACGCCACCTTACGAATCGAAAAATATGCATTTGTAATCATCCCATAGCCTTTTATCTTTCCGAACGAGTTGTTTCCATACTTCACATTTCCACCGTCTTTGAGAGCTCGAAACTCTCGCAACTCTTCCTTCCTCCCAGTCATGTGACGCGAGCAGCCACTATCGATGTATCATTCGGTGTCAAACTGCTCGTCACGTATAACCTGAGAAAATCAAGAAGATTTAGGAACCCAAAGTTGCTTGGGTCCTTGTGAGCCTTTTATAGAACGAGGAAAATTAATTGCAAGATCAACCATATAAGTTTGTTTAACTAAAGTGGTTTCATCATTATTTGTTACGGTGAAAACTTTTACTTTATTATTTTTCATTTTCGTCTCTTTTGAATCAGATTGGTTTTGTATGTTTTTTATTTGATTTTTTACGAATTCTTTCTTAACTTTCTTAGGGTTAGTAGTCGATTTCTTGGTTTGAGCTTCAGAATCTGAGACTAACTTTCCCTTTGCCTTGACATCTTTGGGTGAAGCTTTCGTGGGTTGAGAATGATGAGATTTTGGTTTCTCAATGGGCTTCTTTGAAAGAGAAGGTTTTTAAACAAAATTCATTTTTGGTTTCTATGGATTGCAGGAATGACAATGCGAACATGGACTAGGACTCGCATGCGAACGAGCTTGCGCATTCGGATTGGAAGATTTTTCTCTGCGAACATAGTTGGAATTTTGGGATTGCCAAAATTTCTTCCTTTCATTGATATTTCTCTGATATCTCCTATTTCTTTGACGTTTTTTGCTCTGCGAGTTGTTCTGAAGAATTGTGGATGTTCGCCTTGGGTTTCGCTTTTCTTGCATGAGATTCGTCCTTTTGAGGTTCGCTTGAACCTTCCTTTGTTCCACTTGGACTTCCTTTCTCATAGCTGGAACGATTGTTCAGTGGTTCTGCCACATATCTTCCTTTTACTCTCCACGAGGTTCGTTCTGGCAGACCCTTTGTTTCGTCTGCATTATCTATAGGAGCGGACCAAAAGAACTCATCACAACCATCTTTGTCCAGTCCTTTAGTCGCAAATACTTGATTGGGTACAGTTTGGACTTTAGGAAAAACAGTTGCTTTCGCTTTTAATGTTTTTGGTTTATTTTGAGAAATACGTGCAAATTTAACCGAATTTTCAGAAATCAAATCTTTCGCAGGTTCAGGTTCGTTTTTCATAAACTCTGAGCAATCCACCTCATCCTCTACAAAGATTTCACTCATATCACTGTCCTCATTGAATTCAGATGTGCTTTCAACATTTATCTTATTTTCTGATCTCAATTGGGCACTCAATGAATCGAATTTCTGTATAGTATCATATTTAATTTGCTTCTTATCATTTTTGTCCAAAAGCTGTTTTAACATGTTTTTGTGGTCTTTGGACTTAATGTATGATTCAATTCGTTCCAGTCCTACCCTGTAAGCATCATAAGTCTCATCAGACGAGACAATGGATTCACACTTGTAACAGTCAGCGTCAATTTCATCTTCCTTTAATTCGAGAAATGGTAAAATCATCTTGTGAATTTTCTCACCAATCTCACAATCAAGGTGCAAATGAGTAGTGTTAAAGTAAAGCCTTTTAGCAATCAAGCAAAAAAATTTGTTGTTTTAAAAGCATTAAATTGTCTCATTGCAAATAAATTAACTGATCCCTAGACTTAGATAAATCCGACTCGATCGTGTCAATCCATATTCGCCTCTCATTGCTTTTCGACAATACCCTGCTAATTTGATCAGTCAGGTTAGAGTTTGTTAAACGGGTTCTTTTTAAACTATCATTAATGCTTGAAAAAGTAAATTTCAGGTCATTTAATTCAGTTTCGTATCTAGACACAGGTATATTAAGAGTTTCAAGAATTAGATTTACCTTGTTGATGAACTTTTCACATTCGTTAATTTGTTCAGGAACTTGTCTTGTAACAAAACAACCATCATCTCTTCTTTCACTCCCAGTAGCATTCTCCTGCGTCTGTGACCCATCACTTGTTACCATCAAACACCTTCCCGCAAACCGCGACTCTCCTCGTTCGCAACGAACGCCCTGCCATGTGTGGGCCTGCAAACCTCCTCATCTTCCGAGTCTGTTGACCATACCTTAACTCCTCCAAACTCATTTTCAGCCACATTTTCCTGCACAATCAAAGCATGCATAGAGTTATTAGTAGTTTTCTTCTTTTTGATTTCCTCTAACTTTCTCATGTAGTAAGCCTCATCATCTTCTACTTCTTTCTTCTCATTCAACCGTCTTAGCATGCACTCCTTGGCCAAATGATTTTTGCCATGACAATAGTTGCAGTCATAGCCAGAATCACCCACAAGCTTCATCTCCTTCTTTTCTTCCTCCTTTTGAGAACCATTTTTGTTCTCCTCTTTCACCTTTTCAAAGATGTAGTTGCCTTACCAGTTGCGGTTTTTGTTTGAGGGGAACTTTTTCTTTGCAAACCGCCTCAGATTTGAAACCATCAAAGCATACTCCTCGTTCGTAAGGTCGCATTCAGAGTGATCAGACTCAGATTCTTCCTCTGCAACAATCTTGCCCTTCGCAACAATAGCTAGAGACCCATACTAGAAACAAATTTCGTTTCTTTCGAAACCTCACTTTCATGTGCCTTAAGAATTCCAACCAGCTTGGCAAAAGAGTAACTTTTGAACTGATCGTGCACTTTGACTATAGAAACCACTTCCATCCACTCAGATCTTAGCCCATTCATGAAAGTAACCTTTTACTCAATCACCTCACGTCCAATACCATGTTTCGTCATCCTGCTGAGAAGATGATTGTAGAGATTAAATGTCTGGGTTAGACTTTCTTTTGCCTTTTGTGAAAAAGCACCAAACTCGGAAAGCAGGAGTGTTTGTGTAGAATGCTCAAGATTTACATCAGTGGAGTAAAGTTCCTCGAGCCTATCCCATATGGCTTTCGCAGTTTCACATGAACTGACCAGACGAAAAGTATCGGCCTGCAAAGCGAATCTAATGATCCTCATTGCTTTGACGTTGCTGATGAGTTTCTCTTTCTCGTCCTGAGGAACAACCTTCACGTCAAGGAGTAGTTGGTTGTATTCCTTATGAGTTTTGATAGCTCTTTTGGTCTCTGTGTGAACAAATGGACCTAGAGTAATGGCTTCCCATATTAAATAACCATTATTATCTGAACTGAGAACATAATCTTCAAAATGTAGTGCCTAAACTTCATATTCATGAGGGAAAAGAATCGGGATCCTTGTTGTTGATCGAATACTGCTTAAAATATTTAAGGAGTTGATGTGAGAATCATCGTGCTGCATGATGATATTTTCTTTGATACCTATTATGAACCAGATGTGTAAGTGGAATATCAAGATCACTGTATGCCGTCAGAAACACAATGGCGACGACTAAACAAGATCCTATATTAACGGAAATGCTAATAACTCAATAAACAGAAGAAATGCGTATAGATTACACAATCTCCTGCTGTGATACCAATTGTTAGGATTAAATAATCCTTAAAAGATTGTTTAGATTCAAGACAAGTAAAACAAGAACACAACGATGATTCAAAAGATGTTGAATGATTAACAGTCACGCCTCAGATGAACTCTATGAAGAATTGCTACTGTAGAGGCGTGATTAGGGTTACAACGTAATTATCAGAGTTCTTTCAAAATACGATACATGCAAGAATCTTAAATGTCACACCCCAAAACCTGAATGGCGGAAACGTTCTGGGGCAGAGGACGTCATGTACAGTATTACAACAAACCATAATAGTAAACAAACAACAACATCATCCACTACATTAATAATATAATTTAATACAAGTGTGTTCTGTATAGTTTATAAGACACCAAAAATATGAATGATCAAAATAAGAGACGAGTCTTGAAAGCTCCATCTTCTCAAAACCTGGCACCGGTACCTGTCTACTGATGACCTGAGAATACAAGTTATTTTGAAAGAGTTTATCAGCTTTAAAGCTGGTGAGTTCATAAGCATTTTAGTGTCATTGTTTGTATGAAAATGTTTGTAAGTGTTTCATGTATAAGTTTGTAAATGTTTGTAGTAAATGTTTGTATCTCCTAGAAAATCCTATATTTTCTACTAAAAAGTAACCTTCTACCAAGGAATCAAATGTTCTGTATGTTTGTTTCTTGTAAAAGTGTGTATTTTTCCCAAGTGTGACTATCATTAACAAAATATAGTTTTTACATTACCGATTATGTGAGAAGATCACAATGTGAATGCAATGGGAAATAATAAAGTACTATAGTGTTGTATATAGTAACTACTGCTGTACTAACTACCTTAAACCGATTGTTAATTAAGGTATAATGTGATATAATTGTAACCATACTTGATCGACTAGTAAGACACGACGCTCGAAGACGTCGAAATGGTATGATATTCGTCACCCGTAGACCTGCAGGTCCCACTGTAGCTAGCACCAAGGTGTAGGATAGTCAGTCCCGTATAGATCTATACACAAATTCACGCTCTCCCTCCAGGAGACTCTGATTACAAAACGAGCCATAGCAGTGATGCCATGCCCCGAAGTAGTGGCTCACATTTATGTTATAGTATTCTTGTATATGTATTGTATGTACTAGTGTAGTGTATGTTCTCTCTGTCTAGTATGTAGTATGTTCTCTTTGTTTCTCATCATAGTATGTTCTCTTGTATAGTGAAGTGTATTGTATGTTCTCTTAGTTTCTCATTATAGTATGTTCTCTTGTATAGTGTAGTGTATTGTATGTTCTCTTAGTTTCTAATTATAGTATGTTCGTATTGACTCATGAATGAACTGACTCTTGTATGTTTTGTTGTACTAGAAATAGTGAGTAGTGACTTCCTAAAGTATACCTATTATAGTTTGCTAGTAGAGTTGTTTGTATGACTGACTGTGTTGAACTGAGATAAAAGCTTTTATGTCTATATATATATATATATATATATATATATATATATATATATATATATATATATATATATATATATATATATATATATATATATATATATATATATATATATATATATATAATATAACTAAGGATCAAACGACACTCGGACAAACAACATGGTACTCTAAGTCCACAACCAAACAAGGAACATGAAATAAAGTGAGTTACCAGTCCTATGTCTTTCCAACCTTACTTATATAACTATATATGCATTAGATATAGTTTTGACAATATATAAGTTTGAAAGAGTTAAAAGAAAAGGTTTGGCGTATAAGAACAAGTTTGATAAAGAGTTTAGCGTGTAAAAGAGTTTGATAAACATTTTGAAGCAGTTTGTTTGATAAAACAGTTAAAAGTATAGTAAGTCCATTTGTTTGATAGTTATTAATCACATGTGATTGATATAATAAATATAATGTTTCAACTTGTATCCCCCCCCCCATAAAGCATTTAAAATCATTTAAAATGTAGATTAAGGGGTATGAACTCACCTGCTGTGAGTTATACGAATCAAAGATCGGTTTGCAAGATGCTAATTGCCAAGTGATGACTTGAGCACAATGGCTCCTAATAAGCATATAATGACAAAATATATGTATATAATTAGTGTTTGAACAACTAATTATGCAAGGAAAGACACCCTTGGACATAGAAAACACTTAGATTTAAATGCTAGAAGTACCAAGGGTTGCATATATTGGGTGTATGGCCACACTTTGGAGTGTACGGCCAAAGTGGGGTGTTTCATGTGTGTGTACGGCTAGAGTGTACGGCCCAGGTGGGTGTGCGGCCGCACACTCATGGTGAAACATACCATTGAGTGATTTAAAGTCTTATTAAGCATCTAGGAAGTGTGTTTTGACCAATGCTTAGCCGGAATGGAAGTTTGATGCTATTTTGGGCTTTTTAAAAGGGTGTGTACGACCACACAAGGAGTGTACGGCCGTACACCCTTGATGATCATGCAAAAATGGTCAAAAGTGTAATTCAAGTCTCTATCTTGCATCCCATAAGTGTTGTTGATCATGTGCTAGCTTAGAACTTGAGTTTGAAGCCAGATAGCACTAAACAAAGGGGTGTACGGCCACATGGGGTGTGTACGGCCATACACTCCTTGATGATCATGTTTTGGATGGTTTCTAAGGAGTATATTCAGTAAGTAACAAGCACAAGGAGTGGTACTTATGATATAGAAGCCTTTAGGGGTGTTTGAGGTCCAAAAACGTAGTAGGTGTTCTTGGTGTTCTTGGTGTTCTTGGAGAACACTTGAAGATCTAAACAAAAGGTGTAATTTCATGGATGAAAAGATAGATCCTTACTAGATAGTGTAATGAATCAATAATTCATAGAAAGAAACACGTACAACTTGAAGATCTAGAAGGAAAATCGGATGATACTTGAGAGAGAAGTTGATTTCTTGGCTTAGGAGTGTGTAAAGTGATGAAAGAGGGAAGAATACACTATGTATACACATAAGTGTACGGCCAGGATGGGTGTACGACCGTACACCCATGTGTGCGGTCGCACACACCTCTTAAAGGGGTGTTTGGCTCAATTGAAAGGTGTTGAACTCATATACACTCAATCCTAGCCTCCTACCTTTTATTATACTAGGCTTGAACATTCAAATTGAGTCTAAATAATGCTAGAAGATAGCAAAAAAAAACAAGTCTGACATTGATTCATTTGAACAACTATACAAGGTAGAAATTTCGGGTTGTCACATTAAATAATCTAACCCTATTAAATACGGTGGATAGCCCCAACCATTTACATAAAGACTTAACTAAAGGCCCAATGACGCAACACAATAATCCTAACAATCGCATCCCTAGTCGACGATGGGTGGCAGACATGGAGAATGCCCAACGCACGAGCTTTTTCCGTGAGGAGAAGAAGGTGGGGTTTGCATCTTGTATGTTGAGGGACCGAGCACGGGACTGGTGGGAGGAGGTGACCCGTGAGGTTGGATCACCAGGCATGGATGAGATATCTTGGGAGGAGGTTTGATCAGAAGTTCGCACCATCTATCGAGGTGCATCATTTAGTGAAGGAGGTCCAGGATTTACAGCAGACTACCGAGACTGTGACGGAGATCACCGCCAAGTTTTGGAAGAGGGCACTATTGGTTCCGAAGTACGTTGCGGATGAAGAGATGAAGAAGACGAGATATCATTCCATGCTGAGAGACGACATTTGTGAGTTTGTGAGCTTTTCGGGGTGCAAGACCCTGAATGACATGGTGGAGAAGGTCCGGGAATGGGAAATTGAGTTGTAGATCCGGACCAAGCGGAAGCCGGAGCAGCTTCAGGCAGTAGTGGGTCATGCCAAGAAGCGAAAGACGTTCAATCCTCCGAGCAGGAGCAATAGAGCTGTTGCCGGTGTGCCTAGTTCCGTAAGCCGCACAATAGGGCATGTTCAGCAGCAGGCTCGATATGTTTTGCTTGTGGCCAGTCGGGCCATATGAGTAGGGTTTGCCCCAAGAAGGGCTTGATTTGTTTCTACTGCAACTAGACCGTCCATAAAAAGTCCGATTGTCCAAGGTTAACTAGAGGGGGAGGAGAATTGGCGGTGACACCGCCTGCCATAATGAGGATTACTGATGGCCGCCCGGTCAAGGCGGAAGCTCCTGCGGTGAAAAGTTGCGCATTTCAGCTGACTACGGAGGAGGCCTGAGCAGCGCTAGATGTCGTTACTGGTATGTGATCTATTTCTGTCTTGTTAATTTTATTGTCATGCTTATGTTATTATGATTTTGTATAGGGACCTTCATGATTAATGGTTTGTCGGATCATGTTCTTTTTTATTTGGGGGCTACTGGATCATTTGTATCTCTTGCACTCAGCTAGAAGTTTCGGGATACTCCGGGGACCTTGGATTCCCCACTTGAGGTGGACATTGTGGATGACCGCACCGTGAGTGTTGTGAGGGTATTTCGGAGGAGTGTTCTGAATGTGTTCGGGGAGAGGTTTTCTATCAATTTAGTTCCGATTCCTCTGCGGGGGTTCAAGGTAATCATCGGGATAGATTGGTTGGGGCCCTATGGGGCCACGAAAGACTACGAGCATCAGCTAGTGAGAGTTCGAACCCCAAGTGGGGGAGAACTGGTTATTCATGGTGAGAGTGCCTCGCGTGGGCCAGATCTCTATTCGACTGTGAGGGATAGGAGGCTTCTTCAGTAGGGTTGTTCTGGGTTCTTGGCTTATGTTTCAGATTCGAGGATTGAGGCCATGCTGGAGTTGAGCAGTGTTCCGATTATGTGAGATTTTCCTGATGTATTTCCTGAGGAGTTGCTAAGGGTGCCTTCGGAGAGCCAAGTGGAGTTTCGTATTGATTTAGTGCATGGCACGACTCAGATAAGGCACCGTATCGTCTAGATCTGCCTGAGATGCAGGAGTTATCTACGAAGCTTTAGGAGCTGCTAGACTGAGGATTTATTCGACCGAGCAGTTCCTCGTAGGGAGCACTGATCATGTTCGTGAAAAATAAGGATGGGTCTCACAGGATATGCATTGACTATCGGGAACTGAACAAGCTAACAATGAAGAAAGGTTATCCGCTCCAAAGGATTGATGATTTGTTCGACCAGCTTCACGGTGCATCTTGGTTTTCCATGATTGATATTTGCTCGGGTATCACTAGATGAGGATTAGGGATGAGGATATACCAAATACGACCTTCAGGTCTGGATATGGTCACCATGAGTTCGTGGTGATGCCATTTGGGCTCACCAATGCTCCAGCGATGTTCATGGATGTCATGAACTGGGTTTGTAGACCGATGTTGGATTGGTCTGTGATCGTCTTCCTTGATGATATTTTGGTGTATTCTAAGACCAAGGAGCAACACGAGTAGCATTTGAGGGAGGTGTTGGAGACCTTGAGTATGGAGAGGCTATACGCCAAATTCTCCAAATGTGATTTTTGGTTGCGCGAGGTGCAATTTTTGGGGCACATCATCAATCAGGAGGGAATTTTGGTTGATCCAGCCAAAATTGAGGCGGTGATGCGTTAGGAGATTCCGAAGAACGCATCCGAGATCCGGAGTTTCTTGGGTCTTACAGGGTACTATCAGAGATTTATTTAGGGTTTCTAAAAGATCGCCGTACCTTTGACCCATTTAACCAAGAAAAGCGTGACCTTTCGGTGGGGTCCAGATCAGCAGTGGGCATTCGAGACCTTGAGGCAGAAATTATGTGAGGCCCCGATTCTAGAACTACCCGAGGGATTGGATGACTTTGTAGTATATTGTGATGGTTCTGTTTTGGGATTAGGAGCAGTTCTAATGTAGTAGGGGCATGTGATTGCTTATGCTTCGAGGCAGTTGAAGCCACATGAGGCGAATTACCCCACACATGACTTGGAATTGGGGGCATTGGTGTTTTCCCTCAAGATTTGGAGACACTATTTGTATGGGGTTCGATGCACCATTTTCACTGATCACAAGAGTTTGAAGTATTTTATAGATCAGCAGAATCAGAATATACGATAGAGGAGATGTATCGATGTAGTAAAGGATTATGACTGGAAGATTTTGTACCATCCCGGGAAGGCCAATGTGGTGGACAATGCTTTTAGCCGCAAGGCGGCACGTACTCCGATCCAAGATGTTTACTTGAGGATGACGGTGATTTCACCTTTATTGGATATGATTATGGAGGCTCAGGTGGATGGATTGTAAAAGGAGAACTGGAAGGTTTACCGGATTCGGGGACATATTCCACTATTTGTTTGAGACAGTCAGGGTTTATTGACTCAGCGGGAGGATGCGTGGTTTGTTGAGTGGTGTTTGACCTGCAGGAAGGTCAAAGCTGAACATCAGAGGCACCACAACAAGGTTCAACCGCTACCTATCCCCATATGGAAATGGGAAGATATTTCTATGGATTTTATCATGAAGTTACCTAGGATGGCGCGGGGTGTGGATTCCAAGAGTGCACATTGTATTCTGATTTTCGAAGGTATGTACGCCGAGAAATTAGCAGATATCTATGTGCGAGAGGTGGTGGTCAGGCACGGGGTGCCAGTATCTGTAGTCTCGAACCGCGATGTTCGTTTCACCTCCAAATTTTGGAGGAAGTTCCATGAGGAGTTGGAAATTCAATTGCATTTCAGCACTGCTTACTACCCCCAGACCGACAGTTAGAGTGAACGGACAATTCAGACACTCGAGGATATGCTTCAGGCATGTGTATTGGATTTCGGAGGGAGTTGGGATACTTACCTTCCACTAGCAGAGTTCTCATACAACAATAGTTATGATGCTAGTATTGACCGACCCCCATTTCGGGTGCTGTATGGTCGGAGGTGTAGGACTCCTGTTTGTTGGCGGAAGGTTGCACATTGAGTTATGGGAAGCACTGAAGTGGTGCTTAAGACGACAAAGCTGATCCATCAGGTTCACGACCGACTTCAGACAACACAAAGAAGATAGAAGAACTATGCGGATAGACAAAAATCGGACCCGGAATTCCAAGTCAGGGACATGGTGCTCTTGAAGGTGTCACCCTGGAAGGGTGTTATCCGGTTTAGGAAGCGGGGGAAGTTGGGCCCCTGGTATATTGGCCCATTTCGTATTATCGCCTGGGTGGGCAAGGTTGTGTATCAGCTGGACTTGCCTGAGGAGCTTGGACAGATCCACAGTACATTTCAAGTTTCAAAGCTGCGGAAGTGTGTGGCTGACGAGTCGATGGTTGTCTCATTAGATGATATTCAGATTGATGAGAGCCTGAATTATGTGGAAAAGCCCATTGCGATTTTGGATTGAGAAACGAAATCCCTTCGGAATAAAGAAGTGAAACTCTTAAAGGTGCAATGGTAGCACCAGAGAGGCTCCGAATGGACCTAGGAGTCGGAGGACGAGATGAGGAAGCATTATCCGAACCTTTTTGCATCAGCAGACTTCGAGGACGAAGTCTAATTCAAGTGGGGGAGATTTGTAACGTTTGGTCTAGGTATAAAACATTTCTCAAATGTTAGAAATCATTGTTGGAACTTGACGAGGTAGGGAGCTCCAACTCGTCATGTTGAAAATATTGTGGCCGTGGGTTTTTATGACCCAACTCGGCAAGTCGGGGTGTCCCAACTCGACTATTTGGTAGATGGGGATGAAACCCTAATTTTAGGGTGTTTCACCATATTTAAAGGACCTATACCCCCTTGGTTGGCCTCCTTACCATCCTCCCTTGTCCATAATCCCTAAGTTCGTATATCACTTTGCAAGTTTCAGTTTGTGAGTTGTGGTGAGCTTGGAGAATTGATTTTGGTGATTCTTTGGAAGGAGCTTGGAAGTTGGAAGCATCTAGCTTGGAAGAAGGATTATATATCTAGAAACTCTTCACCAATAGCAGTCTTTTGAGGTATAAAAGTCGTCACCTTGCCTTGTTATCATATAGATCTCTTAGTTTGAAGTTTTAGCATGATTTTGGGATTTTGGTTGGGACATCCAAGATATCGAGGGGTCTAGGGGTTATTATGTTAGATCTAACCCCTTCATGACTCCTTTTGACTTAAAGTTACAAACTTTATTGGTTTCTAAGTTCCATTCATGCAATAAGTCCCTCATTAAGTCTTCATTAGGCCCTAGAATGTATTTCTAGCTTGTATAGACGTAAAGTTGGAAACTTTACGTGATTTTCCAACCTTTGGACATTAGATTTGTGTTTTGGGGCTATGTTGTGAGAGTTTAATTTCTTAATGGATTAAGACTCACTCTAATGAGCCTAGAGTTTGGGTTTGACTCATTATGGATGGTTCTTAAGGGCAAAGTTGGAAACTTTACCCTTCTGGACGTCAATTTGGAAGAGATCTGAGATTTGGAGTCCCTGAATTCGATGGAATCAGCTTAATGGATTAAGAGGATGGATTTCTAGCCAACTCAACGAGTTCATTAGTGAACTCGACGAGTTGATGGGATTTTTCCGAACTGTACGGATGATGGAGAAACTCGACGAGTTGAGAGACAACTCGACGAGTTGGGTCAACTCATACTGTTGACTTTGACTTTTGACCTAAATCTTTGACCAAGTTTGACCTTTAAGGGGTTTTGGGGCATTTATAATTGTATTCCATATGAAGACCATGGAGGGACTCCATGACAAGTTTGTTTGTATGTGTGCATGGCACTATGTGATTATGTGTTATGTATGTTTTGGGAAACTCACTAACTGTATGCTTACAATTTGTTGGTTGTTTCAGGTACTTCTAACTTTAAGGGCAAGGGCCCAACTTGATAGCGTGGCATGCATTCTCCAGTATTTCTGCACTTAGTTTTGATACTCTGATTTTCAAAACATTATGATAATGTACTGGGATTTTAGAAACAAATATGGTTGATATTTATGATTAAATAAATGAAAACTTTTCTGTAAAATTTGGGCTGTTACAGGATCCTTGGTATTTTGGAACGTTTATCTAAGTACCATGTTACCTAGCTGGAACCTTCTGACTTTGATGTTCTTCTAATATTGTAAGAACAAGAACGTGATACGAAGGGACAAGGTTTAAAAACTGAAACCTTGAGTTAATGCTTAAAATCAATGTCTGCTTTAAATTAAAAGTTCAAGTCAAGTCTGGTACTACCAGTCAAGAAACGAAGTGAGATTTCAACAAAGTAATCAAGTAATAAATGAAGAACTTATGAGTATAACCAAGGTAAAGACAATAAATGAACAAGAAGAATGTTTTGAAATAGTTTGAGTGAGAGAAAAGTGAAAGTGAAGTAAGTGGGAATATAGCTATCTTTGAAGCAACAATCCATAATATTCTTGTCATTAAACAACTCCTTATATAGCAAAAGGAGTGACATCGTGCAAAACTAAAATACACACAAATGACTGGATAATCGTATTACTTCTGACATCTGATTATCCAAGTTGAAAAAAAGTCTTAGTCCTATGTGAAGTTACATCAGAGAAACATATAAGAATAATAAATGTGAAAGCAGACATTCAATCTCGGATCATCTCTTCATCTCGGACCGGCTCCACTCCGGACTTAAACTTCATCTCTAACCATAAGCGTATCTCGTACCTTTCCACATCTCAGACGTACAAATGACTTCGGATCTTCATAGTATGATTGCTAGAGGTTCACTTTCAAGTTCCAACAATCTCCCCCTAAGTTTGAACTTAGCAATCCAGTCAGTTTAGTTCGAATCTTCATTGATGAACACATACGCCCTGTACAACCATTCTCTGACTTCAACATACCACTATAGTTGGCTTATGAATTTCAACTTCACATGCTCAGGAGCTTATGAATTTGATGCATGATTGATGAACTTCAGAAGGGCTTTAGTAAGAACCAGATGCTTGTCAAGGACTCGGAAGAAGTCCTTCTTGTTCGTCTTCTTTTGCAGATACACATATCCTAGCACTGGTTCATCAATTGGTCCTTCTGCCAATAACTCGGCTTCTGACAGTTTAAAATCAATCTTCGCTAAGAGCTTCTCTGTTTCGAAGAGGTGTGCTAACTCAAAGTCGCATCTACAAAATTCCGCAACATAATCTTTAAGCAAGATGAAGGCAGCATGGTAAGCTCTGATAGTGAGATCATCGTTTTGATGGCTTCCGAAGTACGCAACAATTGTCAGGATGTCGTTGGGATTAACTAATGGGAAATCAGCGTCTGTGATAGTAAATTGAGTTGGTTTGTTTCGAAAGATGTGGTATCCGTACAACATACAATTTAGATCAAACTTGGTTAACACTTTTCTTCAACACCCAGAGATCTTGGTAATTATTTTTCGAGACCATAATTCTTTTTGGGGAAGTGCGTTCTTGGTGTAGAATGTCTTCAAGTGTTCTCGTTCAGTCCTGATGATCATTTCAGGATCATCTTCCGGTTGTAGAGGAGAAAACTTGAAGTAGAGCTTACCATATGGAGAGATGGGTAGAATAATCTGATTTGCATCTTGTTCAGGAAGATCATAGTACATAAATGGAAGTATATCCAAGTCATGTATGAATACTTCTGGCAAGAAGGTGAAATCCCTAGCATCGGATGTGGATTGTCTTTGAGTGTTTAGAATCGGATGCTTTCTTCAAGGGCTTGATTTATTTCAACTTGGGACCAACCAAAATTTCGTTTCGGAGGAGATTCAGAGCAATGGACTTCCGAGATGGGTTTCTTTCCTTTTTCTTGGGGCTTATTGAGAGTCGAGATGATGTGTAGCATATTTTCATCAATAACAAGCTTTGGAGGAGAGGAAATCAGCGGCTCTTCTGGAATGTCATCAGGGTTCCGAAGAGAAGATCCTTCATCGATGGGAGCTATCTTTGGTGAGGGAATCGAAGGCAACATTGATTGAGTGGCTCGGAAGGCATCCAACGCTAGCTTTATTTTTGCCTTAGCCACTCCACGGCTTGTAAGAAGTACATCAGCCACAGTTGATGGCCATGAGATTGCCGACCAAATCCGTTGCCCTTCCTCGGAAAGCACTTTTGCTGGGAACTTCTTCGGAGCTGGAATCCCTATGATGGCATAGGTGAAATACTTATCTTCTTCAAGCTCATCTTCATCATCATCATCTGGAGAACATGTAAGAACTTGCAAAGAATCATTAGTGTCTTCATCTCAGAGTCTGAACTCCAAGACAGGTTTCTAGGGAAAGGATTGACTTCTCCAGCTAGGCGCTTCTCCCCCTCTTGCAATGGATAACCCAGCAATCGGTGCAAGTAATGTGGATTCCTTAAGCTCCGAGAACCGATCAAATACCTTTTGAAAGCTTGTATTCATCTGTAGTGTCAGAGCGTCATAAGTTTCAACTGTGGGAGCTTGAGCTTTCAGGTGATCGAAGAGTTGGCTAAGGATGGAGAGCATCCTGTCAAATTTATTGTTCAGAACATCTACAATGTTCCAACATGCCCTGAGGAGCTTCAGAAGAACTTATTGCATGATCAAGTTCATTTCATCTTTCTTCTGGATCTCTTTCTATAGTCTTTGAATCTGTTTCTCATGGCGAACATCTGTTTGTTTGACGACCTCATTGGTAGCACCAATCATATCATCATGTACTTTCAAGATTGTTGTGATTATGTCGAGGTAGTGGTAAAGACTCTCATTATACTTTGATTCAACTTCCTCAACGGTGTGCTTTAGTCTGAGTGAGATAAGTTGATCAAGTTCAGCTTCCCTAACAACATTTATTGGTCTGGACTTTGAGGCTTCGGATAGGGAAAGCAAGATTTCATCTAACTTTGAGTAAAGACCAAAAACCTTTGCATCTATCTTGGTGTTGAGTCCGACCATAGAGGCTTCAATCAACTGAACTTTCTTCATAGTAGTAGAGACATTGTCTCAAAGTCCCAACAGGGCGAAGGGATCAACATAATTTCTGGCTGAGGATACTGTGTCCGAGGTGGAGTTCCGAGACTTAGCTTGAGCTTCTTCTTGATTCATAAGAGGTTCGGAGGGGTGAGGCTTGGTTGTAGTTGTTGTATTATCAGGCTTAGGTGTAGACTTAGTTTCACCTCCAAGATGTGCTTGGGCTTGATCATCAATCATGATGTCTTCTTGAATAGACTCAGAAGAGGAGGATGAAAGCCTAAAGTCATACACTGGCTTTGAAGAAGAAGGTTTGGATGGAACATGAAGTGAGGAGAACAATGGAGGTGTTGCAATGGATGCATTATCATTATTGAATATGAATTCATCAGAGTGTTCTTCATCAGGATCTTGATGGAAGGCGTCATGGCGTGGAGTGCTTGAAGGATTGTCCAAGATGATGTTGTCTTGTGTTTCTCCTGAGGTGAACTCCAGATCATCAATTTCATCGGTTGGAGCAACAAAGGGTAAGTTGCTTTGGATGGCCCTATTTCTTATCGAAATGGGAGTTACTTCAACCTATGATTGTGTAAGTTCAGGATGCCTGGAGTGTGCCCTGTCAACAAAATCTTCCCAAAGAGGATCATTAACCCCTGATCGTCTTGTACCCTTACCGGGTATCAGATCAGTTGAGGTACTTAAGGTAGGAGGGACTACTCCCGCCTCGGAATGCTTGGGGTCCGAAATAGGGATATTGAACCGTGCTTGTGTTGAAAGAATGGGGTTTTCTGTTTGATCTATGTATGGGTTTATGTGAAGACCATGGGAGGAGCCCATGACATTTGGTAAGACCATAGGGGACCCCATGGCTCGGGGATACAAGACCATGGGGGTACCCCATGGTATTCCATATGAAGACCATGGTGGGAGTCCATGGCAAGTTTATATGTATGTGTGCATGGCATTATGTGATTATGTGTTATGTATGTTTTGGGAAACTCAATAAGTGTATGCTTACAAATTGTCGGTTGTTTTAGGTACTTCTGACCCTAAGGGAAAGGGCCTGACTTGATAGCATGGCATGCATTCTCCAATATTTTCGCACTTAGTTTTGATACTCTGATTTTCAAAACATTATGATTATGTACTAAGATTTTAGAAACAAATGTGGTTGATATTTATGATTAAATAAATGAAAAATTTTCTGTAAAATTTGGGCTGTTACAGGATCCTTGGTATTTTGGAACGTTTAACTAAGTACCATGTTACCAAGATGGAACCTTCTGACTTTCATGTTCTTGTTATATTGTAGGAACAAGAACGTGATGCGAAGGGACAAGGTTTAAAAACTGAAACCCTGAGTTAATGCTTAAAATCAATGTCTGGTTTAAATTATAAGTTCAAGTCAAGTCTGGTACTACCAGCCAACACACGAAGTGAGATTTCAACAAAGTAACCAAGTAATAAATGAAGAAATTATGAGTATAATCAAGGTAAAGACAATAAATGAACAAGAAGAATGTTTTGAAATAGTTTGAGTGAGATAAAAGTGAAAGTGAAGTAAGTGGGAATATAGCTATCTTTGAAGCAACAATCCATAATATTCTTGTCATTAAATAACTGCTTATATAGCAAAAGGAGTGACATCGTACAAAACTAAAATGCATACAAAGGACTGGATAATCGTATTACTTCTGACATCTGATTATCCAAGTTGAAAAAATGACTTAGTCCTATGTGAAGTTACATTACAGAAACATATAAGAATAATAAATGTGAAAGCAGACATTTAATCTCGGATCATTTCTTCATCTGGGACCGGCTCCATTCCGGACTTAAACTCTATATCTAACCATAAGCTTATCTCGTACCTTTCCACATCTCGGACTTACAAATAACATCGGATATTCATAGTATGATTGCTAGAGGTTCACTTTCAGGTTCCAACAATCTCCCCCTAAGTGAGCTTAGTAATCCAGTCTGTTTAGTTCGACTCTTCCTTGATGCACACATAGGCCCTGTACAACCATTCTCTGACTTCAATGTACCACTGCAGTTGACTTATGAATTTGGACTTCACATGCTCGAGAGCTTCTGAATTTGATGCATGATTGATGAACTTTAGAAGGGCTTTCGTAAGAACCTGATGTTTGTCAAGGACTCAGAAGAAGTCCTTCTTGTTCGTCTTCTTTTGCAGATACACACATCCTAGCACTAGTTCATCAATTGCTCCTTCTCCTTATAAATCGGCTTCTGATAGTTTAAAATCAATCTTGGCTAAGAGCTTCTCTGTTCCTAAAAGGTGTGCTACCTCAAAGTCGCATCTATAAAATTCCGCAACATAATCTTTAAGGAAGCTGAAGGCGGCATGGTAAGCTCCGATAGTGAGGTCATAGTTTTGATGGCTTCGGAAGTGCGCAACAATTGTGAGGATGTCCTTGGGATTAACTGATGGGAAATCGGCGTCTGTGATAGTAAATTGAGTTGGTTTGTTTTGGAAGATGTGGTACCGGTACAACATACAGTTTAGATCAAACTTGGTTAACACTTTCCTTCCACACCCAGAGATCTTGGTAATTCTTTTTCGAGACCATAACTCTTTTTGGGGAATTGTGTTCTTGGTGTAGAAAGTCTTCAAGCATTCTCGTTCAGTCCTAATGATCATTTCAGGATCATCTTCCAGGTGTTGAGGAGAAAAATTGAAGTAGAGCTTGCCAAATGGAGAGATGGGTAGAATAATCTGAATTGCATCTCGTTCAGGAAGATCATAGTACATAAATGGAAGTATGTCCAAGTCATGTATGATTCCTTCTGGCAAAAAGGTGAAATCCCTAGCATCAGATGTGGATTGTCTTTGAGTGCTTCGAGTCTGATGCTTTCTTGAAGGGATTGATTTATTTCATCTTGGGACCAACCAAATTTTTGTTTCGGAGGAGGTTCGGAGCGATGTACTTCCAAGATGGGTTTCTTTCCTTTGTCTTGGGGCTTATTGAGAGTCTAGATGATGTGTTGCATATTGTCACACCCCGCTAAAGCGGAAACACGAGGCGTGGCAGTATAAAGGGTTTCATAGAAAAAGTTAAAAGACAACACCAACGATAGTATTAACAATCATTACAAATTGACAATGGGTTTGAACAACTTTTAAAAGAAATTACAATGTAAATTGAATTACAACAAATGCGAATGCTCCTAAAAGTGAAGTGTCCCTAAGTGCCACTTACTCGATGATTCCTGAAAAAGCATGTAAAACGAGCGTCAACTATAAAAATAGTTGGTGAGTACTCACAAGTTTATAACATAATATAGTTTGAAATTCATGATAATCTGAATATTGATAACAGTTTCCCTAAACAAATGTTCATTGCTAAAATAAGTAAATAAGTTTTCATGAATAAAAGTTCGTTGCTAAATCGAGTAATAAAGTTTCCATAAATAGAAATATATTGCAAAAATGAGTATTAAGTTTGCATAAACAAAGTTCGTTGTCATCATGAGATATAAAGTATGTTGCCCAAATGAGATGCAACGTTCATATTCTCATAGGAAATAAAGTTTGTTACTAAAATGAGTAAACAAGTTTCATTGCTATAATAAGCAATCAAGTTCATTGCTACAAGGAGCAAACAAGTTTGTTACTATAAGAAGCAACCAAGTTTGTTGCTAAAACAAGTAAATAAGTATTTAGTAACAAAAGTTCGTTGTTATAATGAGATACAAAGTTTATTGCTATAATGAGAAACAAAGTTCATTGCTATAATTAATAAGCGAGTTTGTTGTCATAATAAATAACAAGTTTGTATGTGTATGAGCAAACAATGAGTTCTCAACCAAGCCTATGAGTGAAGCCCTATCAAGATCTATGCTTATCGTTCCATAGATTATATGGTATCATGCACTCCAACAATCGGGCGAGTGAGGAGTTGTCAATTCCTAATAGCGCTATCCACAATGACCATTGGCTCAAAGAGTTAATGGTTAGAGAAAAGTGTAAGGGAAGGGCCTTAAGACGATAAGTTCTCATGTTCCGTGTTGCATAGATATACATAGAGAGATATAGCAATAAAATAGCAATCATGTTTGATACAAATCAATTTAAATACAACGAACAAATAATCGTTTTCCGGGACATGCTTTTCCACTCCAAAACATAAAAACTGAAAATAGGGGAGTGCGTGAATACTCACTATACATTGAGATGATGCAAACGATGCCTTGATCTACACTCCACTCGTACCACTATCGATTCCTACACGATGTTACACACTAATGGGTCTCTAATAGAAAGCTAACACTAGTATACTTGCTACTACAATAGAATTATGCCAATATTGTGTCAAAATTTAATATTGATAAGTTACAAACATTTTTCTGAAATGGTGAAGTTTTTTTAATTCATGTGATTAAGACAATTTTGGATATTAATTTTCCAGATTTTTGTAATAACAATTGAGGGTATCTCAACACATTTAAATGTGTTTTAAGCTCTTAAAAAGCCAAAATATTATCAAATAGTTTCCAAAAATTCTCAACCTTTTCATTTTGATTCTAAACACAGTAGAGGGATTCCATAAATTTTCCTTTGAATTTTTGATATGATTAACTATTTTTCCAAAATTTTACGCCTTCATAACAATATAAATTTGTGAAAAATAGAATCCAGATCATAAAAATTCTCAAACTTTTTATAGTACTGCCATTAGAAATACTTAAGCTGGGAAAAATATAAAAATGGATTTCCAAACGATTTAACCCAATTTTATGATTTTTGAGCATTTATTATAATAAAAATTGAAATAAATAGAAAACAGTTTCCAAAATTGCCCAAACTTTTTGTATCACTGTTATTAAACATTCTTAAGCTAGGAAAAATATAAAAATGGATTTCTAAACTGTTTAACCGAATTTTATGATTTTTGTGCATTTATTTTAATAAAATTTAAACTAAATAGAAAACAGTTTCCAAAATTGCCCAAAATTTTTGTAACACTTTTATTATACATGTAGAAGCTGTGAAAAATATAAAAGATATTTTTCAATTAGTCTTTCTATTTTTCTTTGTTTTATCCTCTTAAATAATCATTAATTGGATAATAATTATTAAACAGTTAAAGTAAATTACCAAATTTTTTGTAAAGTTGATTTACAGTGTAAATAATCTGGGAAAAATCCCAAAGGTGCTTTTTATCTACTGGAATATGATTTTGTGTATTTATGTGTATTTAATATTAGAAAATAGGAGAAAAATAGTATACAGAAGAAAAAAACCATCAAAATTTGTATGGCGCCTCCTAATGTACTACAAGGTGTTCTGGTAAATTTTCATGAATTTTGGATGAGCATAATTATTTTTTCTATTTTTAGGCCATTATAAATACAAAAATCGAGGAAAAATAAGAATGCATTATGAAAAATTCTGAAAATATTTTTCTGAGTCTGATACCTCTGGTAGCAACTGCGAAAATTGTTATATATTGAAAAAGAAAATTGAAAACCATACTAAAAAGTAACAAAAATCGATGAAACTTAATGAGAGGTCATTATTTATCTTAGGGGTCATCCAAGAATTTTTCTAGGATTTATACACCTCAGAAAATATTTTATATGATTTATAGCCTTGTTTTCTTGTAACAGTTTTAGTAAATCAAGGAAATGATAAAAACTCTTGATATTTTCCAGGTCCTCTTATTATCATACTGGGATTCTGAGAAAATTTTGTTTTGAACAGAAAAGGATTTTTAGATTTTTTTATGAATAAAATATATTTACATGCACTATTAACAATGTACTTTGATCATCAAGCTCTTTAACTTGATGTTCATCACATGCATCACGGTTTGAAGACCATGAATGGATATATTTTGTTCATAGTGATGTTTTTCAAGGAAAAACTTGAATGCATAAGGTAGATGAACCTCTAAAACTTGTAAAAATCCGTATTTTAGGGTTTGACATAGGTTTTGCTCCTTGGATTTCACCATCAAACAACATGCATGTTGTTCTTGGGTGAAACCCTACCACCATCATCATCAAACTCGACATTCATGGCTATGACCATGAATGTTCACAAAGAATGGTGTAGAAGAAGGATAAGTGCAAGAAAAACCTTTAAAACTAAAAAGAAAAGTGAAGGAGATTGGAGGATTTTCGTGATTACCATGAAGAACAACCCTAGAAGATGAAGATTTGAAGGTTAAGAGATGTTCTTGGATGGAGAATTTCGTGGTTTTAGAGAGAGAAAGAGAGAGTTTGAGTGTGGTAAGTGGTGGAGTGTGAGAGAGAGTGTAGAGAGAGAGAAGTGAAAGAGATGGTGTGTGAGAAAGAAGAAGTGATTAGGTGTTTTGGGAAGAGGGGAAGTGTCTTGGGAAGAGGGTGGACGGTTTTGAGTGTAAAATGCCCTCCCTCTCTTTTAATTTTATAAAAATGATTCAATTCTTTTATAAAAATATCAAACTTTTTATAAAATATACACCCTAACCAAGTTTTTGCTCATGAAACCTTGATTTTTGACTTATAAATTTAGGGTAATTGTTAATGACTTAAATTTTATTTTCCTTAAATGCATTTTCATAATTTTAATTATTATAAGTTCATATTATAAGTTTCATAATTATTTTTATAGAATTTTTAAGGTGAAAGTTTATAAATATGAGTTTTTATGGCTTTTAGGGTCTTGAGTTTTAATAAATATTTGGATATCAAAATTAAATAAATTTTGATACTTTTTAAATTATTTTTGAGTTTCATAACTCTTATTCAAATTAGAATTTATGTTTGTAATTTATTTTTACCGGTTTACTGGCATTCTATGTAGTGATTCCGAAATTCAAGCGAAATTGAGGAATCAAGTATACTAGTCCTAGTCTTCAACTTTGACTTAAGTTTCTATGAGACTTTGACATAATTTCTACTACTAGGTCAAGTGCCTGATGGGTGTATATGATTCATGAAATGGTGTTCAAGTCAAGGAATGACCCGAGTGTGGACAGTCACTACAGTTAAGTAGTTGTAGAATTCAAATACAAATGTGAAATCCAAGCACATTATCCATTGTTTCTAATTGTTTCCAAGTTTCTAGTAGATTATAACTTAGCTTCTAGTTATTAAGTCTAGTATGTGTCGTGCCTATACGTGCAACTAAGTTTAGTCAAATCTAGAACCGACTCGAATTTTGACGGTTGTCACACATATTTTCATCAATAACAACCTTTGGACGAGAGGAAATCAACGGCTCTTCCAGAATGTCAACAGGCTTCCGAAGAGAAGATCCTTCATCGATGGGAGCTATCTTTGGTGAGGGAATCGAAGGCAACATTGATTGAGTGGCTCGGAAGGCATCCAATGCTAGTTTTGTTTTTGCATTAGCCACTCCACGGCTTCTAAGAAGTACATCAACGAGGGTTGATGGCCATGAGACTACCGACCAAATCCGTTGCTCTTCCTTGGAAAGCACTTTTGTTGGGAACTTTTTCGGAGCTGGAATCCCTATGATGGCATTGGTGAAATACTTATCTTCTTCAACCTCGTCTTCATCATCATCATCTTGAGAACCTATAAGAACTTCTAAAGAATCATTAGTGTCTTCATCTAGGAGTCTGAACTCCAAGACAGGTTTCTAGGGAAAGGATTGAGTTCTCCAGCTAGGCCCTTGTCCCCCTCTTGCAATGGATGACCCAGCAACCGGTGCAAGTAATGTGGATTCCTTAAGCTCCAAGAACCGATCGAATACCTTTTAAAAGCTTGTATTCATCTGCAGTGTCAGAGCGTCACAAGCTTCAACTGTGGGAGCGCGAGCTTTCAGGTGATCCAAGAGTTGGCTAAGGATGGAGTGCATCTCGTCAAATTTATTGTTCGGAACATCTACAATGTGAAGGGTTTTGAGCATTCTAACAGTCCTATGGTGTACATGCTGAAGGGTTTTGAGCATTCTAACACTCCTAAGTGTACATGCAACCCTAGAAAACCTTGGATCTATGTTTGTCTAAAATACATGCAAAAGTTGATTTCCAAGGTTCTTAATCCTATCTAGCATACATGGGAACTTTTAATCACAAAAGATAGCTAGAAACACATACCTTGTAGTTATTGGATTCCTTGAAAACCTCGTGAGCCTAGCACCCTAAGTGTGATGCCTCAAATGTCTCACACAACACCAAATGCTATTGGAATGACTTGAGAGAAATGTAGAACACTTAGAAATTGGCTATGCCCTCTCACTCTAGCTTAAGTGGCCGATTTTGGTAGCTTCATTTTCTTTATATAGTGTGTTACAATTAGGGTTACACCATGTAAACCCTAATGTAACATGGCTCTTCATTTCCATGACCCATGGGTTTGTAACTCCCATGGAGCATCCTATGGACCTTAGTCCAACTTGATAACCCATGGAGCATTTTAGCCCACTATACAAGTTATGGATGATTTACACAATCAACCCATATATTTAATTGGTCATCTTTTGATCACTTAATTAATACTAGATTAATTCTTGATCAATAGTAATTAAATAATATTATTAATATATTAGAACTTATAATATATTAATAAACCATAAGTGTTATTTCTCTCATTTTAGTCTATCCAAATGCATGATGCCATGCAACCCAAATCGACCATGCTAATTGGGTCAAGTACAACCCATAAATAGTTATGAACTTAGACACCTAATCCAACAGTCTCCCACTTGGATAAGTCTAATAACTATAACTGCAAGTATGACTTCAGGAACCGATCAGCAATTGTAGCTCTTTCAAGGTCTCTCAGAACTGAGAAGATGATGATACGCCATTTAAGATAAGTGATCATATAATCCTCTGTTCTAGATATCAGCCGGACAAATACTTGGAACAATGTCTTACTTATTGTCCAACAGTTTGTTTCCCGATTTCCGATTTGTTTGACATAGAACTTAATTGAACACATCAACTTAGTTCTGACCGGGCCTAGTGGATAGGTCAACACAAAATCATCGAGCGGCCCAGATATCACTTCTAATCCAAGAAGGAACAGATAAACTTTGACTCATACGCTTGTTCTACTACTTGTTGAATCACACACAAAGGTACGTTTTATAACATCGAGTTACCAATGCGTTTTCGTACGATCAATGCATAACTAACTCATAGGCAACAAATCATATCTCTAGGTTTGAAGACTTATATGATATTACCGTCTCACGATCACTCGAGATAAGATTCCATGAAGTGATACCCGTGAGTGTGGGTTGAATCCAATACTCAGAACTTATGAGCACTCATGAGTGTTGTAGCACCACTTTTTCCAACATCTTAGACCTCTAGAAGCCAACCCATGACAGTCTTGATTCATATCTACTTCCAACATATGACCGACTGTGAATGGTTTGAATAACTTAGTCATTCAGGAAGAACGACGTAGTTATTCTGGAAGTCAAACATGCAAAGTGAAACACAAGAATAATCGAATCAACTATGGTCTCAGAACTTATGAATATAAATAATACACATTTTATTTATCACCATATTGATTTACGCATTGTTCATTGTATACTGTTTCAAACTATCAACTTTATACTTGAATTAAAACAATAGCTGTCCCATGCTCCAAGCATGTACACTATGTTTTCTAAACACTAGTCATTCCATATACCAAGTATGCACACAATGTTTTCTATGGTTTTTACTTTGTTAAATAGATCGATCGAACATACTTCCAATGATACTCATTTCACAATCCCAAATCCATACTGCAAATGCACGAATCCCAGATTCCTGGCATTTACTTAAATCTGTTAGATTCTAAACTTATATGCATTGGCCCTCTTGTAATGATTATGTACAAAGTCACAAAGACTTGTCAACAGACATTACAGAGTGTTCCAATGGAGATCAACTCAATGGAACAAAAGTCTCATATTCAAAGTTCATTGCTTTGAACATTCTTCTTGCATTAAGTTTCCTAATCTTACACAGATTTAATGAATAGCTTCCACCTTTGGAAACATTTCCATATTCCCTTTTGACTATTTCTCCTGAACAAGAGTTGCCTCTTTTCAGAATATGTCAGTATGGTCCTTCCAAAATTAACACTATACTTCCAACTGTCCCTGAGCAACCAATCTTTGGAAAACCTTAGATTGTCCTCAACAATTGCTTAATCAATTTAGTCATATCTAGTTCTAGTACTTTTTCCCTCTTAATGCTCTGGGCATTTTTGAAAAATTTAGAACAGATGAATTTCTATTTCTATTTGAAAAATTTAGAACAGATCAATTTAGTCATATCTAGTTCTAGCACATGCAATCGATCCTATATCCGAAGCATATGGGACACGATTCATAAGACAAGATACTAGACCAGTCTTTTGCTATAATATTTCTATTTCTATTTGCCAAGTTCTCATAATTCAGATTATGAAGAGGGATGTCGTAATCATAATCGAATTTTAGAACGCAAATAATGGACCCATATATAGCATTTCCTTATGTTGAGCCATTCCAACATAAAATTCATACTAAAGATGATTAAAACCTCAATCTAAGCTTTTAGAATTGAAATGAAGTATAATTTCCTCTCCCTCAATTATAGCAAAACAACTTTTTCCCAATTGAAACCCTTTTGTTTTCTATAATTAACATTGCTAACTTGCAACACTTATCATAATTATCATGCTCCCACTTGCATGATGATTATTAGCATAAACTTATGCTCCAACTAGCTTTGACATGTACTCAGAAATCAGCTGGACTTCTAAAAATCAATACTTTATTGACCTTCTTACCAAAGTTCATATTTCTGATACGAGATGCTTTGAAAAAACTTTATCAAAATCATACACCTTTCCCTAGATAGCAAACATGTGTGTCTAAACAATTTCAGAACTATGAAGAGGGATGCCGTAATCATAGTCTCAATTGTTTTGACCTTTGCCATTTCTCACAAGTCCATGTTAGTGTGCCGGTTAACCACACAAGCTCCACTAACAACTTTGAGAATGCAATTATCATAATTGCAGTCTTGTTAAAATCTACTTAGTGAAAGCGTTTCCTCACCATAATTTTCAAGAAACGGAGAGAAACCTTATGACACTTAGATTTTCTGGTGTATGTGTTCCTATCCATGTGAATTTGTCAAAACCATAATCACAAAACAAGGTTAGTGACAAATCCAAACTCTTATGGATTAAACTTGTGCAGTCTTAACTTCTTGCCACCTAGCTATACAAGGGCTTGCCATTGCTTCCAAGTTCTTATGCAACCAATTGAGAGCTCTCAGAACTCATATGTAAAGCCGAGTTTCACTGGAATGGGCATGGAAATAGAAATATGTCAACACAATAGGTTATAAACCTCAAGTCGTGAGCTAGTGATAAACAATAGGTTTTTTTCTTCTTGATTAGATCTAGAAGTATTTTCAAGATCTTTAAGACTCCCACTGTCCTCTTGACATATAAGACTCACTTGCCAAATATTCAAGATATAGTGCGGATTCTATGTCGAGACAAACACTTCACACAGTTGGCCTTAGTTGGTCTTTGTTTTATCCAAAACATCACAACTTACCAATTTCAAATGTACAAGAGTAGGACACTTTTACTATTATATTTGAAAAGTGTTATAAACCTTTCTTTAATATATGTCACTCAACTTACAGTCTTGGAGTATGACTCTAAGACTTGCTTTGCAACGAAGTATGACTCATCTTCTTGATTCAACCATTTCAGCAATTCTTGATTCCTCTTCTCAGCCATGCAAATGCACTAAGATGTCCTTAGAGGACCAATTGTGATATGGTTTCTTAATCATTAAGATGATCAATAAACATGATACTAAAGTACTCTCCCATCTTTTCAGATTTGAGAAACTTTTATCCTTCTGCCTAATTTGATTCTTCTTATTCGTCCTGCAAAACATTGAAATTTTTTCAATGTTTCAGAGTTATGTACTCTCCCATCTTTTCAGATTTGAGAAACTTTTATCCTTCTGCCTAATTTGATTCTTCTTATTCGTCCTGCAAAACATTGAAATTTTTCAATGTTTCAGAGTTATACTTAAACTGGTAAGTATAACCATATTTACTAAACTTTAGTAAATCAAGGCGAATAATCTTATCGATCTTTTGTGGTGGACTAGACCAGTGCACAAGAATGTGTACTCGATCCCTTAGTCCTTCACTTGACTCACATATAAATGTGAACAAGGAATTAGTCTTAATTTTCCAAACCTGAAAGTTCTCACTCATCATACTATACAACTTGCATGATTCCAAGTTTCGGTCCAATTGAAAACCTTGGGTGATGAGAATCTTTCCTTATTTGGTAAATTATGACACTACCACAAACGAAGGAATCAAATTCATATTTCCATTATTGCTAGAATCATACAAACATCAATTTTCCATAAATGCCATTGCAAGGAGATATAAAATAAAGTAAAACAAAATTTTAATTATTTAGTAAACGCGGAAAAACTTATCCTTACAAGGAAACTTTAAATGAAAACTATGCTATTACATATTTTTCTAGCAATCTATCATAACTCTTAAGTAGTAGCTCAAGAATCCGATCTTCAAACCATGCGATTGAAATCCATCTTTGCGATCAAATTCAACATACCTTTCCTTTAAGTTTCCTTCCCTTTGCTTGATCCTGCCAAACACCAAAATGTAACCAAGTCACATTTTGTATTAAGAATCATCAATAAGGAACTTAACAGAGTTAGATAGTGGACTTACCTGAAGCAGAATTAAAATTTCTGACTAGACCTTCTCTCAGATCTTTCAGGTGGTTAGGGCAGCTTTGCAACCAATGCCCCTTCCTTTTTGGCAATAGAACCATATGGACCCTTTGGAAATGGTACACATGACTATCTCAGACTTAGCCTTTCTCTTTACCATCTGGTCAACCGAGTTGACTATGGCCGATCCCTTTCCATTGGGAAGAGAAAGCTTTCTGGATTTCTCCATGGTAGTTTGGGAAGTTGATCTACTAATCAAATTTGCTTTACCAGAGCTCCAAACCATTTCTGATTCAGCAGCACCAAGCAAATAGATAAGATCATTAAGGGTCATGTCATAGTCTTTTTCATAGTAGTCCCAAAGGACACTCACTATGTGACTTAGAAAGTGATTGACCAACCAACTTTCTCGAAACTTTGACACCCTACTCTCCCGGCTTGTCAATATGTGACTTCATCTCCAAGATGTGATCACACATAGACCTTGCTTGCCAATAAGGCTTGAGTGACCTTGAACTTGTGGGATAGGAGGAATAATTGGAGGAGGTGGAGGTAGAGAAGTATAGTTTCCATGAGATTTGGTAAGATCACAGTTGTCTAAACCAGACATCTACAATGGGAGATATTCAAGTTAGTTGATTTTAAGTCCTTAATATAACACACAATATGAAATATTAAGGCTAGGAGCCAACACAATATTTTATAACTTGGAAGAGGGATGCCGTAATCCAAGCTATAAAATATTTGAAGGTAGGTGAATGACGATTCACCAATTTCCACCATGAAAAACGAAATAGATTATTAGGTTTTAATTGGATTTGAAACTCCTAGATCTTTTGAGATTCATTGAACTTTCAATGACATGTTTCAATCTCGAGTGTGCCCTTCATGTTTTGTGACTGGGATACCGAGGATCACAAAACAAGGTGTGAAGTAACCATGCAAACTACTTGGTACCCTTAATGTATTACCACTTAATCGATGTGTCGGTTAACCACACATGCTCCATCGATACTATGATAAGCATTAAGTTACCCCTTGCCTACATTGTTAAGTCCAGCTAGTGTGCTGGTTAACCACACGCGCTCCACTAACCGACTTAAGCAAAGTGCAAAATGTAATTTCATGGGTTAGCACATTATTCACTTTTCCCTAAAGTAACTAAGATTGGAAATTTATAAAAGGTTTAGTTACTTTATATATATTTATCATTAATACTTTTAATGAAAGGAGAATTCAAGTCCTTGTCCTACCCGTTCGGCTAACGACCCTCCACCGATCAAGGAAGTGGTGGGTGAGAGTGGACACCCATTAAGCTGCCATTTTATAGGCAGCAACCTTATACCCTCCTTATAGACCGGCTTCGTGAATGAGGCCTACTAACGGTAAAACGACTTAATCTTATACATATATAATTATTATTAAACTTATAATATTATAAAGTATAAGGGTTGAATTTTAAGTTTTAAAAATTCTAGGGGTTGGAACTTAAAGTTTTAAAGTGACTTTACATGTTCCAAAACTTGAGGGCAAGTTTTGTAACTTTCAAAACTTTTCATCTTTCATAACTTATGAGTTATTAAAACGAAGACTCTTCATTTTTGTAAGTTGTGTGTTCTTTTAATGGGATTAAACAAAGAGACTTTTGGTTATCCATAACTTGAGGACAAGTTATGGACTCCGTTAAAACACATAAAGATCATGAATTAAACATTAAGCAAGTAATTCCTATGATCTGTCAAGAACTCATAAGAACATGAATATTCCTATCAAAATTTCAATAACATATAACACATATAGACATGAAATTTTGATATTAACCTTTGAAATTTGATTAGCATAATCATTACCACATAAAAAAGAGGTTTTAAGGTTCAAAAAACAGTTTAGGGTAATGATCCTCATCTAATACCAAGCAAAACCTCGAAATTCTGCATACAGGGGCGTTACCACGTCGTGGTAAAGACTGCCACGTCGTGGTATGCAATCAGATGCAAGAAATGCCAAATTTCAACTTTGGAAAAAACATGTAGCATCAAGTATCAAGCAAACAAACCTAGGCTCTGATACCACTGAAGGGTTTTGAGCATTCTAGCACTCCTAAGTGTACATGAAACCCTAGAAAACCTTGGATCTATGTTTGTCTAAAAGACATGCAAAAGTTGATTTCCAAGGTTCTTTATCCTATCTAGCATACATGGGAACTTTTAATCATAAAAGATAGCTAGAAACACATACCTTGTAGTTATTGGATTCCTTGAAACCTCGTGAGCCTAGCACCCCAAGTGTGATGCCTCAAATGTCTCACACAACACCAAATGCTATTGGAATGACTTGAGAGAAATGTAGAACACTTAGAAATCGGCTATGCCCTCTCACTCTAGCTTAAGTGGCCGATTTTGGTAGCTTCATATTCTTTATATAGTGTGTTACAATTAGGGTTACACTAAGTAAACCCTAATGTAACATGGCTCTTCATTTCCATGACCCATGGGTTTGTAACTCCCATGGAGCATCCTATGGACCTTAGTCCAACTTGATAACCCATGGAGCATTTTAGCCTACTATACAAGTTATGGATGATTTACACAATCAACCCATATATTTAATTAGTCATCTTTTGATCACTTAATTAATACTAGATTAATTCTTGATCAATACTAATTAAATAATATTATTAATATATTAGAACTTATAATATATTAATAAACCATAAGTGTTATTTCTCTCATTTTAGTCTATCCAAATGCATGATGCCATGCAACCCAAATGGACCATGCTAATCGGGTCAAGTACAACCTAGAAATAGTTATGAACTTAGACACCTAATCTAACACATGCAACCCTAGAAACCTTGGATCTATGTTTTACTAAGATACATGCAAAATTGATTTTCCAAGGTTCTTAACCTAATTAGCATGACATGGGGAACTTGAAACATAAAAGGTAGTAGAAGAATGTGACAACCGTCAAAATTCGAGTCGGTTCTAGATTTGACTAGACTTAGTTGCAAATATAGGCACAACACATATTAGACTTAGTAACTAGAAGCTAAGTTATAACCTAGTAGAATCTTGGAAACAGATAGAGACAATGGATGGTGTACTTAGATTTCACATTGATATGTGATTTCTACTACTACTTAACTGTAGTGACTATCCATATTTGGGTCACTCTTTGACTCGAACACCATTTCATGAATCATATACACACATCATGCACTTGACCTAGTAGTAAAAGTTAGGTCAGAGTCTCATAGAAACTTAAGTCAAAGTTGAAACTAGGACTAGTATACTTGATTCCTCAGTTTCGTTTGAATCTCGGAATCACTACATAGAATGCCAATAAACCAATAAAAATAAATTACAAACAATATTTCTAATTTGAATAAGAGTTATGAAACTCTAAAATAGTTTGAAGTCTCAAAATTCAAGTAATTTTGATATCCAAATATTTACAAACTCTCAAAAACCCTAAATGCCCTAAAAACTCATATTTACAAACTTTAACCTTAAAAATTCTATAAAAATAATTATGAAGCTTCTAATATTATCTTATAATAATTAAAATTATAAAAATGCATTTAAGGAAATAAAATTGAACTCATTAACATTTACCCTTAATTTATAAGTCAAAAATCAAGAGTTTTATGCATAAAAACTAGGTTAAGGTGCACATTTTATAAAAAGTTGGATATTTTTTATAAAAGATTTGAATTTTTATAAAGAAAAATGAAAGAGAGAGGGATATTATACCCTCAAAAGTCGGATTTCTCTCTCTCTCCTCTTCCCAATACACTCAATCAATTCCCCTCTACACTCCATTTCTCCATACTTCACTTTCTCTCTCACACTCCCTCACTTCATTTTCTCTCTATTCTCTCTTCCTCTCTCCATCAACCACGAACATTTCCAGAAAACAAGTCCAAGAACACACCTCAAACATAAAATCTTCATCATCTAGTGGTGTTCATTAAGGTACAACACGATTTCCTTTCATTTTCCTTCAAGTTTTTAAGGTTTTTATTGCATTTCCTTCTTCTTCTACACCTTTCTCTTAGAAAATATGTGTGCATGTTCATTCACTTCAGTTTTGATGATGATGGTGGTACGATTTCACCCAAAAACAACATGCATGTTGTAAATGGTGAAATCCAAGGACCTAAACCTAAGTCAAGATCATGAAAATGCATTTTTCTACAAGTTTTGGGTGAAAAACACCACATGCATCCAAAGTTTTCTATCAAAAACGATTTTTGAACATTTCAAACTCATGAATGGTCTTCAAACAAACATGCATGTGATGATCTTGAAGCTTAGATGCTAGATCATCAAAGTATGTTGTTAAAAGCTTTCAAATATGTTCTTAAAAGATTTATTCCCAAATAAATACCTAAAACTTCTTTTCTGTTCAAATGATATTCTTCCCAGAATCCAACCAACAATATAAGATGATCTGTAAATTTTCAGAAAATAATTCGTTTTTCTCGAATTATTATAATTAATGCAAGAAAATAGGGCAATAAATCATATAAAATACTTTCTGGGGTTTATAAATCCTAGTTAAATTCTTGGATGACCCCGATGCTAAATAATGATCCCTCATTAAGTTTCATCGATTTTTGTTACTGTTTAATATGATTTTGAATTTTCTTTTTGTTTGGCTCCAATAAATCATAAAAGCACTTTAGAAAATCTTAAAATGATATATAACAATTTTCGCAGTTGCTACCAGAGGTATAAGACTCAGAAAAATATTGTCAGAATTTTTCATAATGCATTCCTATTTTTCCCAGATTTTTGTATTTATAATGGCCTAAAAATAGAAAAAATAGTTCTGCTCATCCAAAATTCATGAAAATTTACCAGAACACCTTGTAGTAAATTAGGAGGCTACATAAACGTTTGGATGATTTTTCTCTTCGGTATACTATTTTTCTCCTATTTTCTAAGATTAAATACACTTAAATACACAAAATCGGATTTCAATATATAAAAACCACATTTGGTATTTTTCCCAGATTATTTACTCTGTAAATGAAGTGTACAAAATTTTTGGTAATTTACTTTAACTGTTTAATAATTATTATTCAATTAATGATTATTTAAGAGGATTAAACAAGGAAAAATAGCAACACTAATTGAAAAGTATCTTTTATATTTTTCACAGCTTCTACATGTATAATAAAAGCGTTACAAAAATTTTGGGCAATTTTGGAAACTGTTTTCTATTTATTTCAATTTTTATTAGAATAAATGCTCAAAAATCATAAAATTGGGTTAAACAGTTTAGAAATCAATTTTTATATTTTTCCCAGCTTAATAATGTTTAATAACAGTAATACACAAAGTTTGGGTAATTTTGGAAACTGTTTTCTATTTATTTCAATTTTTATTAGAATAAATGCACAAAAATCATAAAAGTTGGTTAAACAGTTTAAAAACCCATTTTTATATTTTTCACAGATTGAGTATATGTGATAACACTTGTAAAAAAAAGTTTGGTGAATTTTTGGAACTGTTACCTATTTATTTCTATTTTTATTGAATAAATACACAAAAATTAGAAAAGTTGTATTAAACTTTTTGAAAACACATATTAATATTTTTCCTAGATTATGTACACTGTAAAATAGTTACAAAAAAATTATAAGAATTTTTCATGATAATTTACTATTTTTCGATGATATTATGATTATTCATAGAATTAAATGGTGAAAAATAGTTAGACAAATCAAAAATTCAAGAAAATTTATCTTAAGGTCTTTGACTTCAATTAAAACTGAAATGCAAAGTTTGGGAAAGTTTAGAACTAAATTGATTTAGTTTTGAATATTTAATCATTGGAACACCTCTAAAATGTTAAATATTAACATTTCAATAATGGAAATTTTCCACTTAAATTGTTATATAACAATTGATTCTTTGAAACTTAATTTCCACAGAAAAATATTTGTAACTTATCAATATTAAATTTTGACACAATATTGGCATAATTCTATTGTAGTAGTATGTATACTAGTGTTAGATTTCGATTAGAGACTCATTAGTGTGTAACATCGTTGTAGGAAAACGATAGTGGTACGAGTGAGGCGTAGTTCAAGGCACCATTTGCATCATCTCAATGCATTGTGAATATTCACCACTCCCCTTTTTTCGGTTTTTACGTTTTGGGGTGGAAAAGCATGTCCTAAACTATTTATGTTCGTTGTAATTATTTGACTCGTATAAACTTGGTTGCTATATTTTTCATATTGTGAGTATTCACGCACTCCCCTATTTTTAGTTTTTATGTTTTGGGGTGGAAAAGCATGTCCCGAAAAACTATTATTTGTTCGTTGTATTTAAATTGATTTGTATCAAACATGATTGCTATTTTATTGCTATGTCTCTCTATGTATGTCTATGCAACACGGAACATGAGAACTTATCGTCTTAATGCCCTTCCCTTACACTTTTCTCTAACCATTAACTCTTTGAGCCAATGGTCATTGTGGATAGCGCTATTAGGAATTGACAACTCCTCACTCGCCCGATTGTTGGAGTGCATGATACCATATAATCTATGGAACGATAAGCATAGATCTTGATAGGGCTTCAGTCATAGGCTTGGTTGAGAACTCATTGTTTGCTCATACACATACAAACTCGTTACTTATTATAGCAATCAACTTTGTATCTCATTATAACAACGAACTTTTGTTACTAAATACTTATTTACTTGTTTTAGCAACAAACTTGGTTGCTTCTTATAGTAACAAACTTGTTTGCTCCTTGTAGCAATGAAACTTGATTACTCATTTTAGTAACAAACTTTATTTCCCATGAGGATATGAACGTTGCATCTCTTTTGGGCAACATACTTTATTTCTCATGATGAGAACGATCTTTGTTTACACAAACTTATTTACTCAATTTAGCAATATATTTTTATCTATGGAAACTTATATCAAAATTTTGATTTCGATTCATGAAACCAATATTATTTTTAAACTTGTGAGTACTCACCAACTATTTTTATAGTTGACGCTCGTTTTACATGCTTTTTCAGGAATCATCGAGTAAGTGGCACTTAGGGACACTTCACTTTTAGGAGCATTCGCATGTGTTGTATTTCAATTTACATTGTAATTTCTTTTAAAAGTTGTTCAAACCCATTGTAAAATTGTAATGATTTTTAATACTATGGTTGGTGTTGTTTTTTAACTTTTGCTATGAAACCCTTTATACTGCCACGCCTTGTGTTTCCGCTTTAGCGGGGTGTGACAAAGAACATACCTTTCTTGTTGCTTGGATTCCTTAAGAACGTTGTGAGCCTAGTACCCCAAATTTGATGCCTCGAATGTTTCACACAACACCATAACTCTTGGAATAACTTTGAGAGAAGCACACTATCACTCAAAATCGGCTATCCCTCCTTTTTCTTCACTTAGTGCCGATTTTGGTAGCCTATGGGGTCTTTATATAGTGTGTCACAAGTAGGGTTACACCATGTAAACCCTAATTGACATGGCTTTTCATTTCCTCCATGATCTATGGGTTTTAACCTCCATGGACCATCCATGGAGCACCCTATGGGTTTTAGCCTAATCCAATAAACCATGGATCATTAGCCCACTATATAAGAATGTATGATTTACACAATCAACCCCATATATTTAAGTAGTCTCTTTTTTTATCATAAAATTAATTCCAAATTAATTCTTGATCAACAGTAATTAAATAATATAATTTCATATTAATATATTATAACTTATAATATATTAACAAATCATAAGTGTCCTTCTTCTCATTTTGTCTATCCAATTATCATGATGCCATGCAACCCAAATGGACCATGCCAACCGGGTCAAGTACATACCAGAAATAGTTATGGACTTGGACACCTTATCCAACAGTCTCCCACTTGGATAAGTCTAATAACTATAACTGCAAGTATGACTTCTAGAATCGATCAACAATCGTAGCTCTTTCAAAGTCTCGCGGAACTAAGATGACATGCCATTTAAGATAAGTGATTATATAATCCTCTGCTCTCAAGATATCAGCCGGAAAAATACATGGAACAATGTCGTACTTATTATCCAGCAGTTTGTTTCCCGATTTCCAATTTGTTTGACATATAACTAAACTAAACACATCAATTTGGTTCTGACCGGGCCCGGTACAATGACTAAAAGGAGCAGATAAACTTCGACTCATATGCTTGTTCTACTACTTGTTGAATCATACACAAATGCACGTTTTATAACATCGAGTTACCAATGCGTTTTCATACAATCAATGTATAACCAACTCATAGTCAACAACTCATATCTCTTGGTTTGAAGACTTATATGATATTACCGTCTCACGATCACTCGAGATAAATTCCATGAAGTGACACAAGTGAGCGTGGGTTGAATCCAATACTCGAATCACTATTCTAGGAGTACTCATGAACACTGCAGCCCCTTTATCCCAGACAAACTGCAAACCCTTCATGACAGTCTTGCCTCATTACCTACTTCCAAAGTATGATTGACTGTGGATGGTTTGAATAATATGATAAACCATGACATAATTATTCTGGAAGTCAAAACATGCAAAATTGAAATGATAGTAAATGATAGACAGAAGATAGTAACATTTTACTTATAAATAAATAACAACTTTTATTTAATCATCAAATGTCAATTACACTTTAAAAATTTCAAAATCTATCTAATTTTCTAAAACTAATATCATCCTTTAGCCCATTGCGCCTCGCATGCTGAAGATGCTTAACCCTACTCAGTCCCTTTGTGAGGGGATGTGTTGGGATCTCATCCGATGATACCCTCTTTGCCACGAGGAGTCCTTCTTCTATTCGATGTCTAATGAAATGGTATTTTCTGTCGATGTGTCTGGATCTCCCGTGATCCATTGGTTCCTTGGCTAAGGAAACTGCACTTTCACTATCACAAAAAATCTCCATAGGCTCCTTTATAGCTGGTACTACTCCAAGGTCTCCAATGAAGTTCTTCAGCCATATCGCCTCCTTTGTTGACTCGCTTGCTACTATGTACTTTGATTCGCAGGTTGAATTAGCCACTGTCTCCTGTTTGGAACTTTTCCAAGTGATTGCTCCTCCATTTAAGGTAAAGACCCAGCCTAACTGAGAGCGGAAATTATCCCTATCAGTCTGGAAGCTAGCATCACTATACCCTACTACTCTCAAGTCATCACTCCCGCCGAGGGTAAGGACCCAGTCCTTAGTCCTCTGCAGGTACTTGAGAATTTCTTTGCTGCAGTCCAGTGAGCCTTGCCAGGGTTCCCCTGATATCTGCTGACCATGCTAAAAGAAAAGGCCACATCAGGACGAGTACAAGTCATAGCATACATGATCGAGCCTACAGCGGAAGCATACGGTACTCGACTCATCTCAGCTATCTCAGCCTCTGTACTCGGGCTCTAAGTGTTACTCAATCTGGTGTTATTCTGGATCGGGAACTCTCCTTTCTTGGAATCCTGCATGTTGAACCTATTCATCACCTTATCCAAGTAGGTACTTTGACTAAGTCCAGTTAGTTTCTTACTCCTGTCTCTCAAAATCCTTATCCCTAGGATATAGGCAGCTTCTCCAAGGTCCTTCATAGCGAAACACTTCCCAAGCCAGGACTTCACCTCCTGCAGAGTCGGTATGTCATTTCCTATGAGTAGTATGTCATCCACATACAATGCCAAAAAGCTAACTATACTCCCACTAGCCTTGACATATACATAGGACTCATATTCACTCCTCGAAAAACCAAACTCTTTGACTTTCTCATCGAAACAAAGATTCCATTTGCGAGGTGCTTGTTTAAATCCATAGATGGAATTCTCAAGCTTACACACTTTGTTAGGGTACTCTGTATTGACAAAAACCTCTGGCTGACTCATGTAAACATCCTCAGCCAACTTTCCATTAAGGAAAGCGGTTTTGACATCAATTTGCCATATTTCATAATCATGAAATGCAGCAATGGCTAGCATAACCCTAATAGACTTAATCTTCGCTACTGGTGAAAAGGTCTCATCATAGTCAACTCCCGGAGTTTGAGAAAAGCCCTTTGCAACCAGTCGCGCCTTATAAGTGTGTACATTCCCATCCATGTCGGTCATCTTCTTGATGATCCATTTGCACCCGACTGTCTTACGACCTGGTATATTGTCAACCAAGTTCCAAACTTGATTGTCATACATGGACTATATCTCGCTGTCCATAGCCTCTTTCCATTTAGCAGAATCGGGGCCTGCCTTGGCTTCCTTGTAGCTGTTAGGTTCATCCAAACTTACCAGTGTACTATCATTGATAAGTGTATCACCTTCCGCAGTAATATGGAACCATAGTAATGCTCAGGTACATTCCTAACTCTAGTGGAACGCCATAGAGGTACAAACTCGTCAGTTGGATCAACAGGAGTTTCCTCCTCAGGTTGATTACTAGGGTTTTAGGTTCCTTTACCACTTGACTCTTGAATTTCTTCAAGGTCAATTTGCCTCCCACTGTTTCCTAGGCTTATGAACTCTCTCTCTCTCTCTCTCTCCCTCGAAATACTCCTATCCTTGCCACAAAGACCACATTATCACCGGGTCTATAGAAGAGATCACCAAAGGATTTCTGTGGGTAGCCGATGAAAATACACCTCTCACTTTGAGGTTCGAGCTTATCGTGAGTCTCGCGCCTCACGAAAGCCTCGCAACCCCAAATCCTGATGTGGTCCAAATTGGGAATTTTCCCAGTCCACATCTCGTGAGGTGTTTTGGCAACCTTTTTGGTAGGGACTAGATTAAGGATATGGGTGGCAGTCTCTAAGGCATACCCCCCAAAATGAGATTAGTGGTGAAGCTCGACTCATCATGGAACGAACCATGTCTAACAAGGTTCGATTACGCCTCTCAGCCACACCATTAAGTTGTGGTGTTCTGGGAGGTGTTAATTGTGAGACAATCCCACATTCCTTAAGATAGTCAAGGAACTCTGTACTAAGATACTCACCACCTCGATCAGATCGAAGCATCTTAATGTTCCTGCCCAGCTGATTCTCCACTTCCTGTTTAAACTCTTTGAACTTTTCAAAGGTTTCTGACTTATGCTTGATTAAGTAGACATAACCATATCTACTGTAATCATCATTAAAAGCCACATAGAAGCGGTTAGCATCCCTTGTGGTAGTTCTGAAGGGTCCACACAAATCTGTGTGTACAAGATCCAACAAACCTTCACCCCTAGCATAGGTACCAGTGAAGGGTGACTTTGTCATTTTTCTAAGTAAATAAGATTCACAACTATCATCTAACTTTAGGTCAAATGACTCCAAGACTCCATCCTTTTGGAGTTGGCCTATGTGTTTCATGCTAACAAGTCCAAGAAGATAATCCCATAACGATGCTTTATCCAAGCTAGTGGAAGAATCGATACACAATACATTATTTCCTAGGTTCTCTATAACCGACATAGTTTCATATACACCATCACAAGATAATGCTTTGAAATAAAGAACATTATTATAAAAAGCACTAATACCACCACATTTATTATCAAATGAAAAAGTAAATCCTTGTTTGTACAAACCGTGAAAGGAAATAATATTTCTCGCCATTTTAGAGAAGTAACAACATTTATTCAAATCTAATCTTAACCCATTACTTAACAACAAAGAATAAACTCCAATCTTGGTGACAGGTGAAGCTTTCCTATTCCCCATGATCAATTTTATCTTCCCATGCTCAAAATTTTCACTTCTTCTTAGTCCCTGCAAATCAAAACATATCTGAATACCACAATGTGTATCAAGGACCCAAGAATTAGAATATGGTGAGTTATTAGACAATATAGTGTAAATACCTGCATGGTTGGGTTTCACTTTCCCATCCTTAACATCTTGCAAGTACTTTGGGCAGTTTCGCTTCTAGTGCGCCTTTTCATGGCAATAGAAGCATTTAACCTCTTTAGGGTTGCCAAAAGGAGTGACAGAACCACCTTTGGTTCTACTTGAAGAGGAGCCATCAAGAGACTTTCCCTTGGTACCCTTCGAATGGCTCTTCCTCTTCTTCCCTTTACCTTGCCCGCTAGCCAGAACAGGGGCGGCAGTAGGAGTAGGAGTAGTACCAACCGATTTACCCTTGAGACCGGTTTCGGCGGTCTTCAAAAGTCTTTGAAGTTTGCTGAGTGTAATCTTCTCCTTGTTCATATGATAGGTCATTCAGAATTGATCATAACAAGAAGGCAAGGAGTGTAGTATGATATCAATAGCCAACTCCTCGGGGAAGTTCACATTCCACTTCAGTAAACGGTCCACAAACCTTTTCATTTTCTGCATGTGGCCCGTGATGGGTTCACCATCCTTCATCCGGGTTGTTATCATGGAGGAGATTATTTCATATCGCTCTTGACGAGCACTCTGATGGTATCTTCCATCAAATCCTGGTGCATCTCAAAAGGATAAAAGTCCTCATAGAACTTTTGGAGCTCAGCTGTCATCGTGGCCAACATGATACATGCCAGTTTGGTAGCATCTCTCTCATGTGCCCTAAAGTCAGCGATCTCCTCGAGAGTAGCAGTAGACTCATCAAGATCCTTCAGCTCCTTGTCGAGGACATATTCCTTGTCCTCATAGCGAGTGAACATCCTTATGTTCCTAATCCAATCATTGAAATTAGTCCCATCAAAGATGACTCTCCCACAAAGGTTCATGAGTGAGAAGGAGTCGGTAGGGTTTGAGCCAGATGCAACATTGTTGGAAGAAATCTAAAAAAGAAGAAAGACAAGTTTAGATTAGATATATAAATAGTCCTTAATAAGAGACCCAAATGTAATATTAAGGCTAGGACCCAACACAATATTTTATAACTTAGAAGAGAGATGTCGTAATCCAAACTATAAAATATTTAAAGGTAGGTGAATGACGATTCACCAATTTCCACCATGAAAACGAAATGTATTATTAGGTTTTAATTGGTTTTGAAACTCCTATATTCTTTTGATATTCATTGAACTTTTCAACGGAATGTTTCAATCTCGATTATGCCCTTCAAGTTTTGTGACTGGCATGCTGAGGATCTCAAAACAAGGTGTGAATAACCATGCAAATATACTTAGTACTCTTAATTTTTATCACCTAATCGATGTGCCGGTTAACCACACGTGCTCCACCGATCTATGATAAACCTTAAGCCACCCTTTGCCAACCTTGTTAAATCCAAGTTAGTGTGGCGGTTAACCACACACGCTCCACTAACGACTTAAGCAAGGTCCAAAGTGTAATTTCATGGGTTAGCACCAAATTCACATTTTCCTAAAGTAACTAAGATTGGGAATTTATAAAACATTTAGTTACTTTATAATAATCATTATACTTTTAATGAGAATTAAAGTCATTGTCCTACCCGTTCGGCTAACGACCCTCCACCAGTCAAGGAAGCGGTGAGTGAGAGTGGACACCCATTAAGCTGCCATTTTATAGGCAACAACCTTATACCCCCTTATAGACCGGCTTCGTGAATGAGGCCTACTAACGGTAAAACGACTTGATCTTATACATATATATATATATATATTATTAACTTATAATACTATAAAGTATACGGGTTGAATTTTAACTTTTAAAATTTTAGGGGTTGGAACTAAAGTTTTCTAAAGTAACATTACATGTTCCAAAACTTGAGGGCAAGTTTTGTAACTATTTAAAACTTTACAACTTCATAATTTATGAGTTAATGGTTTATTAAAGTGAAGACTCTTTATTTTATGTAAACTATGTGTTCTTTAATGGACTTTAAAAGAAAATACATTTGGTAATCCATAACCTGCGGACAAATTATGGACTCCATTAAAACATCTAGATCAAGAATTAATCTTAGAAACAATTTGCAAATAATTCCTATGATCTAGCAAACTCATAAGTGTATGAACATTCATATCAACAATTTCAAGAGTCATATAAACACACATAAAACTTGAAATTTTGATAATAACATTTGAAATTAGATTAGCATAATCATTACCACATAAAAAATAGGTTTTATAAGTCCAAAACAGTTTAGTGTAATGATTCTAGTCCAATTCCAGCTTTAAAACTAAAAAAACTGCACTCTGGGCCTGCTACTCATCGAGTGCACGAACCTAATAGACGAGTAGGATGAAGATACACATGGAATCGTCGAGTCCCCCCATGGACTCAGCGAGTTCACTCAGTAGAATGCAAAATTTTCAATTTTCTTTTACAATTTGCATCAAGTATCAAGAAAACAAGCCTAGGCTCTGATACCACTGAAGGGTTTTGAGCATTCTAACACTCCTATGGTGTACATGCAACCCGTGAAATCTTGGATCTATGTTTTACCAAGATACATGAAAATTTGATTTTCCAAGGTTCTTAACCTAACTAGCATGGCATGGGAACTTGAAACATAAAAGCTAGTGGAAGAACACACCTTTCTTGTTGCTTGGATGCCTTAAGAACTTTGTGAGCCAATCACCCCAAATGTGATGTCTCAAATGTTTCACACAACACCACAACTCTTGGAATACCTTTGAGAAGCACACTATCACTCAAAATCAGCTAGCCCCCTTGTTCTTCACATAGTGCTGATTTTGGTAGCCTATGGGGTCTTTATATAGTGTGTCACAAGTAGGGTTACACCATGTAAACCCTAATTGACATGGCTTTTTCAATTCCTCCATGATCAGGGGGTTTTAAGCTCCATGGACTATCCATGGAGCACCCTATGGGTTTTAGCCCAATCCAATAAACCATGGATCATTAGCCCACTATATAAGAATGGATGATTTACATAATCAACCCCATATATTTAATTAGTCTCTTTTTTATCACAAAATTAATTCCAAATTAATTCTTGATCAACACTAATTAAATAATATGATTTCATATTAATATATTATAACTTATAATATATTAACAAATCATAAGTGTCCTTCTTCTCATTTTGTCTATCCAATTATCATGATGCGATGCAACCCAAATGGACCATGCCAACCGGGTCAAGTACATAAAAAAATAGTTATGGACTTAGACACCTTATCCAACACAATGTTCCAACATGCCTCGAGGAGCTTAAGAAGAACTTGTTGCATGATCAAGTTCATCTCATCTTTCTTCTGGATCTCCTTCTCTAGTCATTGAACCTGTTTCTCATGGTGAACATCTGTTTGTTTGACGAGCTCATTGGTCGCACCATTCATATCATCATGTGCCTTCAAGATTGTTGTGATTGTGTCGAGGTAGTGGTCAAGACTCTCATTATACTTTGATTCAACTTCCTCAACGGTGTGCTTTAGTCTGAGTGAGATAAGTTGATCAAGTTGAGCTTCCTTATCATCATTTGTTTGTCCGGCTTTGAGGCTTCGAATAGGGAAAACAAGATTGCTTCTAACTTTAAGTAAAGACCAAAAACCTTTGCATCTATCTTGGTGTTGAGTCCGGCCACGGAGGTTTCAATTGATTGAAATTTCTTCATAGTAGTAGAGACATTGTCTCAGAGTTCCAACAGGGCGAAGGGATCAACATAATTTCTGGCTGAAGATCCTGTGTTCGAGGTGGAGTTCCGAGAGTTAGCTTGAGCTTCTTCTTGATTCATAAGAGGTTCGGAGGGGTGTTACAGGATTCTTGAGGCCCCGACTTGATAGCATGGCATGCATTCTCCAGTATTTCCGCACTTAGTTTTGATACTCTGATTTTCAAACTCTATGATTATGTACTGGGATTTTAGAAAAAAATATGGTTAATATTTATGATTAAATAAATGAAAAATTTTCTCTAAAATTTGGGCTGTTACAGGATCCTTGGTATTTTGGAATGTTTATCTAAGTACCATGTTAGATAGCTGGAACCTTCTGACTTTTATGATTTTGTTATATTGTAAGAACAAGAACATGATGCGAAGGGACAAGGTTTAAAAACTGAAACCTTGAGTTAATGCTTAAAATCGATGTCTGCTTTATATTATAAGTTCAAGTCAAGTCTGGTACTACCAGTAAAGACACGAAGTGACATTTCAACAAAGTAATCAAGTAATAAATGAAGAACTTATGAGTATAATCAAGGTGACAATAAATGAACAAGAAGAATGTTTTGAAATAGTTTGAGTGAGAGAAGAGTGAAAGTGAAGTAAGTGGGAATATATCTATCTTTGAAGCAACAATCCATAATATTGTTGTCATTAAACAACTCCTTATATAGCAAAAGGAGTGACATCGTGCAAAACTAAAATGCATACAAACGATTGGATAATCGTATTACTTCTGACATCTGATTATCCAAGTTGATAAAAAGACTTAGTCCTATGTGAAGTTACATCACTGAAACATATAAGAATAATAAATGTGAAAACAGACATTCAATATCGGATCATTTCTTCATCTCGGACCGGCTCCACTCCGGACTTAAACTCCATCTCTAACCACAAGATTATCTCGTACCTTTCCATATCTCGGACTTACAAATGACTTCGGATCTTCATAGTATGATTGCTAGAGGTTCACTTTCAAGTTCCAGCAATCTCCCCCTAAGTGAACTTAGCAATACAGTCAGTCAGTTGGTTTATGAATTTCAATTTGACATGCTCAGGAGCTTCTGAATTTGATGCATGATTGATGAACTTTAGAAGGACTTTAGTAAGAACCAGATGCTTGTCAAGGACTAGGAAGAAGTTGTTCTTGTTCGTCTTCTTTTGCAGATATACATATCCAAGCACTGGTGTGATAACTAAAAGTCGCTTCTACAAAATTCCGCAACATAATCTCTAAGGAAGCTGAAGGCGGCATGGTAAGCTTTGATAGCGAGATCATCGTTTTGATGGCTTCTGAAGTTCGCAACAATTGTCAGGATGTCGTTGGGATTAACTGATGGGAAATCGGCGTCTGTGATAGTAAATTGAGTTTGTTTGTTTCGGAAGATGTGGTACTGGTACAACATACAGTTTGGATCAAATTTGGTTAGCACTTTCCTTCCACACCCAAAGATCTTGGTAATTCTTTTTTGAGACTATAATTCTTTTTGAGGAAGTGCGTTCTTGGTTTAGAAAGTCCTCAAGCGTTCTCTTTCAGTCCTGATGATCTTTTCAGGATCATCTTCCGGGTGTAGAGGACCAAACTTGAAGTAGAGCTTGCCATATGGAGAGATGGGTAGAATAATCTGATTTGCATCTTGTTCACGAAGATCATAGTACATAAATGGAACTGTGTCCAAGTCATGTATGATTCCATCTGGCAAAAACGTGAAATCCCTAGCATCGGATGTGGATTGTCTTTGAGTGCTTAGAGTATGATGCTTTCTTCAAGGGCTTGATTTATTTCATCTTGGGACCAACCAAAATTTTGTTTCGGAGGAGGTTCGGAGCGATGGACTTCCGAGATGGGCTTCTTTCCTTTGTCTTGGGGCTTATTGAGAGCCAAGATTATGTGTTGCATATTTTCAACAATAACAAGCTTTGGAGGAGAGGAAATCAGCGGCTCTTCCGGAATGTCATTAGGCTTCCGAAGAGAAGATCCTTCATCGATAGGAGCTATCTTTGGTGAGGGAATCGAAGGCACAATTGATTGAGTGGCTCTGAAGGCATCCAATGATAGTTTTATTTTTGCCTTAGCCACTCCATGGCTTCTAAGAAGTACATCAGCCAGGGATGATGGCCATGAGACTGCCGACCAAATCCATTGCTCTTCCTCGGAAAGCACTTTTGTTGGGAATTTTCGGAGCTGGAATCCCTATGATGGCATTGGTGGAATACTTATCTTCTTCAACCTCATCTTCATCATCATCATCTAGATAACCTGTAAGAACTTGTAAACAATCATCAGAGTCTTCATCTCGGAGTCTGAACTCCAAGACAGGTTTCTAGGGAAAGGATTGAATTCTCCAGCTAGGCCCTTCTCCCCCTCTTGCAATGGATGACCCAGCAACCGGTGCAAGTAATGTGGATTCCTTAAGTTCCGAGAACCGATCAAATACCTTTAGAAAGCTTGTATTCATCTGCAGTGTCAGACCGTCATAAGCTTCAACTATGGGAGCCTAAGATTTCTGGTGATCGAAGAGTTGGCTAAGGCTGGAGAGCATCTCATTAAATTTATTGTTCAGAACATGTACAATGTTCCAACATGCCCTGACGAGCGTAAGAAGAACTTGTTGCATGATCAAGTTCATCTGATCTTTCTTCTGGATCTCCTTCTCTAGTCTTTGAATCTGTTTCTCATGGAGAACATCTGTTTGTTTGACGAGCTCATTGGTCAGACCAATCAGATCATCATGTACCTTCAAGATTGTTGTGATTGTGTCGAGGTAGTGGTCAAGACTCTCATTATAATTTGATTCAACTTCCTCAACGGTGTGCTTTAGTCTGAGTGAGATAAGTTGATCAAGTTGAGCTTCCATATCAGCATTTATTGGTCCGGACTTTGAGGCTTCGGATAGGGAAAGCAAGATTGCATCTAACTTTGAGTAAATACCGAAAACCTTTCATCTATCTTGGCTGAGGATCCTGTGTCTCAGAGTTCCAACAGGACGAAATGATCAACATAATTTCTGGCTGAGAATCCTGTGTCCGAGGTGGAGTTCCGAGACTTAGCTTGAGCTTCTTCTTGATTTGTAAGAGGTTCAGAGAGGTGAGGCTTGGTTGCAGTTGCTGTGTTATCAGGCTTGGGTGTAGACTCAGTTTCACCTCCAAGATGTGCTTGGGCTTGATCATCAATCATGATGTCTTCTTGAATAGACTCGGAAGAGGAGGATGAAAGCCCAAAGTCATACACTGGCTTTGAAGAAGATGGTTTGGATGGAACATGAAGTGAGGAGAACAATGGAGGTATTGCAATGGATGCACTATCATCATTGAATATGAATTCATCGGAGTATTCTTCATCAGGATCTTGATGGAAGGCATCATGGTATGGAGTGCTTGAAGGATTGTCCAAGATGATGTTGTCTTGTGTTTCTCCTGAGGTGAACTCCAGATCATCAATTTCATCGGTTGGAGCAACAAACGATAAGTTGCTTTGTATGGACCTGTTTATCATCGAAATGGGAGTTACTTCAACCTAGGATCATGTAAGTTCAGGATGCCTCGAGTGTGCCCTGTCAACAAAATCTTCCCAAAGAGGGTCATTAACCCCTGATCGTCTTGTACCCTTACCGGGTATCAGATCAGTTGAGGCACCCAAGGTAGGAGGGACTACTCCAGCCTCAGAATGCTTGGGGTCTGAAACAGGGATCTTGAACCGTGCTTGTGTTGAAAGAATGGGGTTTTCCAAAGATACACGTGGGTTTGTTCCAGGGGGTGCAAGGAATTATGTTCAAAACTAGCATCACATTGTTGGGAAGGTGAGGGTGGATTATGTGGAGACTCCCCGTGTGTGTGTGCTGTGTGTTTTGAACTCCAAAGGGTGCTTCAGAAGAGTGGCCGGGAGGGGTTAGAGTATGGCCAGAGTCAGCCTGAATGTCTTTGGTTCCTTCCTGTCGAGAAGAGGAACTGACTTTGGTTCTATTTTTGGCCTTGGGTTTGGAGGGAGAGGATTTTTGTTTGGCAAATTTATTTTTCTTACCACCGGATGGAACAGCCTTGGCCGTGTACGAGATTGGCTCAACGGAGATAAGGGTGGATTGTGTAGGGCTATACACAATCAAATTCTCAAAGTTTTTTTTCAAATCAATGGACTCGGAGGGTAGGATGGCTAACATACGTTCAGGTAAACGGCTAATGGGTCCGAAAGATGTTTGGTTCGGAAGGCAATAAGATTTGATAGTTTTAAAAGAAAGGAATACCTATTTCAGAATCGTGTCTACAGGTATTGGTTCATTCCTTTTGCGGTACAGTTATTGGATGTTCAGAGCCAAAAATCTCGGACTCGGTATCTCGTGAGGTTTGCGGTTGATGGAAAACTTCCGAAAGTCTTGCCATAAGACGTCCATGAGATCTACAACATTGTTCTTTCCTGAGAAGATACTATACACAACATAAAGCCAATCCTTGTTGAGTGTGTCTGTGCCTCTATGTTTTCCAGACAGTCCTCTAAGAATGAAATGCATGAGGACTGTCCAACGGCCTGAAACAACAGATTTCTTGAACTTATTTGCTTTAAACTCTTTAGCATATCCAATATGATTAAAAAACAACTGAAACTCTTCAGCAGATGGTTCTTGAACCTTGAAACCTTTAGGGTTTTCATGAATTCCAATCGCTTTCAAAAAGGTTGACTTGTGAACAAGCACAATGCGATCTCCAGTTATTCTTGTCTCAAGAACATCATTCTCTATCTTGATTTGATCAAAAGTATTATGAAGAAGACGAAGGGGAATCAATGGGTCCGAAATTTTGATGAGTGGAACAGCGATGGGGTGATGAGCGATGAACCCGATCATGACCCGGATGGACTCGTCGTAGTCCATGGGGTCCAGAGACAAGAGTTGAGTTGTATCCCTGAGGAAGGGTTCAGTTAAAAAAGACGATGTAGACCCTTTGGATGACTTCTTTTTGGGAGTGGATTTGGAAACGTTGGGAGCAGATGGAGAGGACAACATTGTTGCAGGTTTCAAAGGTTGAAGAACACTTTAGCAGAGAGAGAAGAATGAGGGTTTTGCGAGCGTAACGAGCAAAAGGGGTTTTGAAGTTCTTTTATAGGTTCAGGAAAAGATGGGTCAGGTTAAAATAATAATGATGAAACTCGGATTTGGAATTGGATCGCATTTAATGTGTTGCCATTTTTGGATTGAGATGAACTGTAACGACTAAAGTAAGAACTGACGGTACGTGCAAAATGGAAACAGTCGCCTTATTGACATGATGTTTTCTTTTACGGAGACGTGTGCAAAAATTGATTTTTTCTAGGGATAAAAGATAATTATCATTAAAAAATAACCGTTTGAGTTTTTGAGAAGACGTTTCAAAAAAGAATGATGAAAATTCTTTTGGACTTCTTTTAAAATATTTGATCTCGGAGTAGAAAGACTCCGAGATGAATTGAGACAATGATCTCGGAACACGTGGGTTTCAAAATGTTTTGAAGTGAACTCGGAGCACGAGGGTTCCGAGATAAATTTATAAAGTGATCTCGAAGAACAAAGGTTCCGAGATGAGTTGTCATAGGATACTTCCAAGATTAAAATGAAAACTCTTGTACATAATATAGAGTTTGAGATTGCACAGACTCGGACTGAATATTAGAGGTAAAAGACAGGAAGAAATTAGAGGACACTTATTAAATAGATAATGAGACTCTGAGACAAGAAGGATCTGATCTCGGACATAGAGAAAAATGAGAATTCAATACCGTTTCGGACTTGAATTCCGAGATGATATTCATACCAAACTTATGAAGTATGTTCCGAGGTGAAGTAAAATCAAAATACCAATGCAACTATATTGGTCATGAACATCATAGAATGAGGTAAGTTGTACAACATAAAACTGGAAAAAGTGGTTAGACAAAAAGACATGTAAGACGATCCTATTTATTTCGAGAGGCAACAGTTCCGAGATGAGAGAAAGTTTGACTTCAGAACTGTTTTACTTTCTGGTGTTGCCATCAGAGAGTGCAAACCCCTTGAAAGAATCGAGGATCAGGCATCATCATACCCATTTTGTTCAGAAAGCCATTGAATTTGGTTTCATCTAATGTCATGGTAAAGACATCATCAATCTCATCGTCAGATGAAACAAAAATAAGTTCAATGTTACCATTTAAAACATGATCTTTAATAAAATGGTACCGTATATCAATGTGCTTCTTCATTGAGTGCGGAATTAGATTGTGTGAGATAGCAATGGCACTTTGCGAATCACAATATATTGGGATTTGTTGAAACCGAAAACCATAGTCCAAAAGTTGTGATTTCATCCAAAGAACTTGAGATGTGCAGCTAGTAGCAATGATGTATTCCGCTTCCGCTGTTGAAACTGCAATGCAATTCTACTTCTTAGATAAGCAGCTAACCAAAGGACCACCAAAAAATTGATAGCCACCGAATGTGATTTTTCTGTCTACTTGAAGACTGTTATAGTTCGAACTAGAATATCCTTGGAGGAGGAAACTCTCATTTGTTGGGTACTAGATTCCTAGATACTTTGTACCTTTGAGGTATCAGAATATTTGTTTGACAGCCAAGAGGTCAGACATCTTTGGATTGACTTAAAATCTGGCAAATAGACACATGGCAATCATGACTTGAAATCTGGTACAGTAGTGATCCAATGATTCCTATGTACTTTTTTTCATCAACAGCAGCACCTAAAGGGTCCGAAAAGATTTTGTGTCCCTTCGCAGAGGCACAAGTGTCCATTGAGTATTTCTTGAGGAGTTCCGAGATGTACTTTTCTTGGTGAATGAAGATTCCTCGATTGGTTTGTTTAACTTGAAGACCAAGGAAGAAAATCAATTCACGATTCATACTCACTTGGAATCGATTGACCATCAATTTGGAAAACTTAGCAACCATTGATGAATCACTGGATCCAAAAATGATGTCATCAACATAAACTTGGACAAGCGTGAGCTGTTTTTCATTTGACCTTCGGAATAGGTTAGGATCGATAATAACTCTTTGGAAACCCAAACTCTTGAGGAAGTCATTGAGAGTCTCGTACCAGGCGCGGGGAGCTTTCATGAAGCCATACACAACCTTTCGGAGTTTGTAGCAGTAATTTGGATATGAGAAATTGACAAAACCGGGAGGCTGTTGGAGATACACTTCAGTATCTAGTTCACCATTTAGAAAAAACACTTTTGAAATTCATTTGGTAAACTTTAAAGCCTTTGTGAGCTATATAAGCAAGGAAGATTCTGATAGCTTCATGACGAGCAACATGAACAAAGGTCTAATCGTAGTCAAGTCCTTCGATCTGTGTGAATGCTTTAGCAACCAGTCTTCCTTTGTTCCGAATAATAACTCCAGCGTCATCTAGATTGTTTCGGAACGCCCATCTCGTACCGACAATAGGGTGATCCTGAGGAGGAGGAACGAGATTCCACACTTCATTTGTATCAAATTCTGCCAATTCTTCCTGTACGGTTGTAATTCAATCAACATGTTCTAATCCTTACTTGATGGATTTGTGCTCAACCATAGAGATAAATGTCGAGAAATGACATTTATTTTGAACACTTGTGGCAGAACGAGTTTGTACACCGGCGTTTAGATTTTTTATAACTTGATTCGGAGGATGATCCTTAGTCCAAATGTGTAGTTTCGGAAGCTCTTGAGTAGCGGCAGATCCTATATCAACTATAGCATAGTGCTGCTCCTCCTGAATTGTTTGAACTTAGGGATGATGCTCCCCCTGAACTTCGGAACCGGATAAGTTGACATCTTCATCAGGTGGGAAATCGACGAAATTTGCATCATCATCATTGTTGATTAGAGGATCAAATTCAGTAAATTGATCAGCTGCATCTTGGAATCTATCTACATTTGATTCAAGGGCAGGTTGACCATTCTCCCTTCTAACCGTGAAGGTTGAAACGGTTCAGAATCAAATGGAGGAAAAATGGGATTCGGACCTGAAACGGTTTGAGAAATTAGAGTGGTGGAGGATGAGGTTTGTCTTGATCGATATTCCGAATGAAGAGCCGTTTCTGAGGGTCCGAAAAGGGATTCAAAGTCAACCTCTTAAATTATTTGCTGATTCGGACATCCTGGGACTGGAGCATCGGAATCAATGATGTGAGTTGTGACATGAGTTGGGCCAGAATTCCGAATGAAGTTGTCATCAAAGGTAACATCAAATCTTTCTTATAAAATTCGAGTTTGCCGATTAAGAACTCGATAAGCCTTTGATTTTGCAGAGTACCCAAGAAAGATTGCTTCATCAGCTTTAGGTTCGAACGTTGTTAGCTAATCTCGGTTGTTTTTGATGAAGTACCTGCATCCAAAAACATGAAGAAAAGAGATACTTGGCTTACGATCGTTCATGGCTTCGTACGGTGTCATATTGCGGCATCGACTGATAATGCTTATATTCTGAGTGAAGCAAGCAGTTGACACGGCTGTCACACCCCAAAACCAAGAATGGCGGAAACGTTCTGGGGCGGAGGACGTCATGTATAGTATCACAACAATGCAAAGTAGTAAACAAGCAACAACATCATCCATTGCATTAATGGTATAATTTTTACTTACAAGTGTGTTCTTTCATAGTATAAAACGACATAATGAATTCTCAAAATAAAAGACGAGTCTTGACTGCTCCGTCTTCACAAAACCTAGTCGTCGTACCTGTCTATTTGTGACCTGAGGATACAAGTTATTTTGAAAGCGAGTATCAGCAATAAAGCTGGTGAATTCATAAGTATTTTAATGTCATTGATTTGTAAATGAAACTTGTAATAAAAGACTTGTAATTGTTTTGAGGAAAAGTTTTTAAAAGTATGAAACCCTAGAAAATCCCATATTTCCTACTAGTATAAAAGTAGTCTTCTGCCAAGACCCAACTGAATTTGAATGTTTGCTTTTAGAAATCCAATGTTTTTCCATAAATATGTGTTCGCTTAAAAGTTTCAACGTGTTTTTAATACTCCATGTGAGTTTTATAACCATGCTATTGACCCAGACTGCCTGTAACGACGTTCTTCAGGCGTTGGAATGTTATGACGTTTGTCACCCCAGACTTTCCAGTCTAACTGTAGCTAACAGTTTAGGTGCGGGATGGTCAATCCCGTATAGATCTATACACAAATATCACGCTCTCCCTCCAAGAGATTATGGTTTATAATACAGGACTTGAAATGCGTACTTGAGAGTACGTTGAAGCAGAATGTCTCACAAAACTTAGTATCAAATAGATTTACGTATGAAAAGTCCATTTGTTCTTGTATATGAAAGTATTTCCTTGATATAGTATCTATAGTATGTAAAAATCTCGTGAATATCTAGTGAACTATACCTATTATAGTATTTCCAAAAGTGTGTTTCGTTTGTCTGATAAACCCTAGTGTAGTGCCGACTTTGTATGTAAAGTATCTATGTAATAGTATCTATGTAAAAGTATCTCTGTAATTGACTCTCTTCATATAGTATGTAATGTATTAGTATAGACTCATGAATGAACTGACTCTTGTGTGGTTCCTTGTACTTGGAATAGTAAGTAGTATCTCCTAACTATACCTATTATAGTTACTAGTAATGTACATGTATAACCGAAAGTGTGCCTTTGTTACCCAAAGGTACTGAACTGACTGATGGAAATTTTATGTCTATATATGTATAGATGATATATAACTAATATTTAGACGACATTCGGACGAATAACCGATGCCCTAAGGCCACATCCCAACGAGGAAAAGGAAATAAAGCGAGCTAGCCGTCCTAAGTCCTTTAAACATTTCTTTTATAACTATACATATATAGCCATGCATTTGACAAAATAAAAGTATAAAAGAAGTTTTGTAAAACCTTTGAAGGGTTTAATAACTAACAATTGATGACTTGATGTCAGTTTATAAAACGATTTGAAAGTAGTTTGTTTGATAAGACAATTTTAAGTATAAGAAAACCTTTGTTAGAAACACAATTGTAACAGAATTTGAAAGGAAAGATTTAGTAAATAAAACAAGTTTGATAAAGAGTTCAACATGTAAAATCGTTTTACGTGTCATTTAGAAGTAGTATACTGAGTAAACAACTAAAAGTGTAGTAAATCCATTTGCATGCTAGTTATTAATCACATGAAACTGATGTACTAACTAGTATGATTCAACTTGTATCCCCCCCCCCCCCATAAAAGCATTTAAAAACATTTAAAAGGGTTAGTTAAGGGGTATGAACTCACTTGATAGATTGAAGAAGGTGAGACGAAAACCGAGCAGAACTTCGACTAGAAAAGCTGATTTATTTCTCGGGAACTTCGGGGTGTCGGGCCTTGCGTCGTGTACTAGGGGTGTACCGGGACTTTCGGGTGGTTTAGAGGGGCTTTAGAGGGGTTCCAAGGTGAAAGAAATGAGTAAGAAAGCAAATAAACCCGGGCAGCCTCGCATGATATTTATAGGGTGCTGAAAGAAGGATTACGCTGGGCGTAATTTCGGAGTACGCTGGGCGAACTCGTTACGCTGGGTGTACTTCGGTTACACTGGGCGTTCGCATGCGTCATGGCTTACCGCATTCTCGGACGGAGCATTGGAGCGACGTGGACGAACCGAGGCCTAGTATCCGAGTACGTTGGGCGTACGAGGGTACGCTGGGCGTAAATCGTCTTGGTGTGTGTGCCTCGAACTTGTAAAATCCGTAACTTTCGCATACGAGCTCCTTTTTTGACGTTATTTATATGCACGCGTAGGTGAGAATGTACTCTATAACTCTCGTTTAGTCTTCATTGTCAAATTTTGACTTTATTTTTAATTATATATTTTTAATAGGCCGGGACACGAAAAGTCTGTTTAAAATCCGTAACTTCTTCATCCGATGTCCGTTTCTGTCAGACTTTTTAGCGTTGTGCTACCATTGACGAGATCTTCGATTCTCGTTTGGGTTGTTTCGGCCACAAATCACTCGATCAGTGTTTCGAGTTTTTAGCTGTCTACTGCCACTTGGGAACTTAGAAAAATCATAACTTCCCCATACGAAGTCAGATTTGGACGATCTTTTTATGTATGTTTACGGTTTAATGATATCTACAACTACCATTTAGACACCTAAGGCTAAAAATTATTGTATTGAAACTTCGCGTTTTACGTTTACCAGCATTGCCGGTTTTTGCCATGAATCTTAGATTGGTCATAACTTCTTCGTTATAACTCGGTTTTTAGTGTTCTTTATATTTCTGAAACCCTTGAAACGATATCTATCATTTAGACAACCCAATTGAAACTTTTTGAACATTTTATTTTCGAAGATATTTTATTAACTTAAAACGGGTTTCAAGGTTCAACTGGAATTCGTTACATTGGCTTGAAATTTCAGGTTGTCACATCATCCCCCTGTTAGAGGGAATTTCGTCCCGAAATTTAAATGTAAGGTTAATACTTGTGGATTAGGGAAAGAGATGTGGGTACTTTTGTTTCATCTGATCTTCGTGCTCCCAAGGGTATTCAGGTCTTCGCATGGCACTCCAGCGAACCTTTCACTCTCGGGGAACGGCTTTGTTTCTTTTGTTTGCCTTCACTGGGGTGAAAATTCTTCCTGGTCAGATGTGTGTTGCATGTTCCCGTGGTCTGTAAATATAGTACTCCTTGGAGGTGTTGACTATGCTCCTCCTTACTTTGGGAGTATATAAGGATGTCATCGATGAAACGATCCGTCTTTCTTCTTCATGAACTAGACCGATGCTTCCCATGGTGAGAAGCTTGGCCTAATAAATCCCTTCTTGAAAAGTTCGTTAAGCTGACTGGAAAGGCTATGCATCTTAGCTGGAGCTAGACGATAAGGCGATTTGGCTACCGGGGTAGTTATTGGAACTAAGTCGATTCTGAAACTCGACTTGCCGCTGTGGTGGAAAAGTTGTGTACTTCGGGAATGTTCACTTCTTGTCTCGTATCGACGATGTGTGCAAGGAATGTATGCCATTCCTTTCGTAAGCACTTCTGAGCTTGCATACACGAAATGATGCGAAAGTTCGTACTTGATTCGTCGTCGTAAATAACTAGAGTTTCGTTGTTAGGGAGGTTAATACGAACTGCTTTCTCAAAGCACATGATGTCGGCTCGATGTAGACTCAACCAATTCATACTGATTATGATGTCAAAACCTTGGGGTGGATTAGATGTCGTGAAGATCTAAAAGAAAGTATGATTACTCATGATTTAAGGAAAAAGGATAGATACTTCTAAGTTTATTCTCACGGAAGCACGATCACTCGCAGTCTTGGGCAGTCTCCGTCCTGAAGTTCATAATAGAACTCAGACCTGGTTCATCAATCACAGTCACGGGTATACGAGTCGTATATAATTAAGATTGAAAAGGTAGTCGAATAAATGATTCTTCTCCAAGCTCACATCAAAACAAGGAAAAAAAGTTAAAGCAGAATCATCAATTCTAAACCTGTAGAACCTTAATTATGTACCACCCTTGCGTATACATTCCTCAGTGATAGATTAACCGTATGGGCCTTCGGATTGAACTTGACGTACTATACGAGTGGTATTTCGGGGAGGTTTCCTGAGGTTACTCGGAGTTCTGGAATGACGGCTTCGCTAGAAAGACGTTTACGGAGAAAGAGATGTACGCACGAACTGGTATTGTGAGGGTCGAATTGACTCAAGTTATCTGATAGTACCAGACTCACTTGGGAAATAAGGGCATTAGATTAGATCATAAAGGTGTTACAGACAAAAGACAACAGTGCAACTTTTAACAGAGTTACAGTACTTTGGATTAACTAGGAGACTACTGCTGCGAACAAGGTATACTATAAAAGACAAGTATACGCAGCACGTAGGTCCCTTTGACTGACGGGATCCCGTAAAAGATAAGACTCGAGTTGCACTAGTTTTAAACAGTTTAGGAGTTTGATACAACGAAATGCCTTAACTACTTTAACGAGGGTCCGGAGTAGCCTCTCCTGTGGCGGTGATCCTTAGTATCTTCCCGTCTGCGCCGAAGTTATTTGTTATTGGAGAATCCTTCTTGAGGTGCCCTCTCTCACCGCATTGGTGACATATCTGGCTAGTACTAGTATCGGTGGTGGAAGTGATGTGTCGAGTCAGGGTTGTGTGGACACGGGTGTGTTCTTTGTTCATCCACTTTGAACATTTCCTTTTATAGCGTCCGGTTTCACCACCACTATAGTAAGCCTGCTTGACTCCGATGTCAGGGGCTTGAGTGATGAGTCTGATGGGTTTTAGGTAAAACAAATAAACTAGAAACAATTCCTAAGTTCACATGCAACCTACTTTGGATCTATGTTTTAACTATTGAACATACAACTTTGAATTGCAAAACAAGAACCCTAGAGGAGAGAGGCTAATTTCGAAATTAACAAACTAGGGTTTAGGGTTTACATACCTTTCAATTGTTACAGCAAACAATTGATATTCCCTTGATCTTGATCTTGATCTTCTTGGAAGCTTTAGCACCACAAGTGTAATGCCTCTAATGGAATCACACCCAAACTAGCAAGAAGGAAAGTAGAAGAGAGAGGGGAGAGGGAGTATGCAAAATCTCGGCCTTAGGGTTTCTTCAAAAGAAAGAGCGTCCAAAAACATGAACCAGGAGGCTCCTTATATAGCTGAGGGATCTAGGGTTTAAGGGAAACCCTTGTTATCCTTTGCTTAGGGCCTAAGCAAACCCAAGGGCCTTATCCAAGCCCCTATGGACGAAATTATTAGGGTTTCCCCTAAAGATTTCGTCCACCCTCTTCCAAGGGGGTTCTAGAGCTTTCCACTCAACTATTAGGTAATTGCAAACTAGTCCATGCACCTTATAATTAATTCTTTTAACCCCAAAATCAATTCTGATTAATTTCTGGCTAACAATTAATTAAACATAATGATTTCTAATTAATATCTTAATCCATTAACATATTAATAAATCATTTATATATATATATATATATATATTAATTTATTAATCTTATAAATTAATATCTCTCCTTTCATAATTTCCTTGTCCAGTTGCTAGGTTGAGGGCAACCCAAAAGGACTGTGCTGCTATCAATTCAAGTACATACCAATTATAGTTATGGGCTTAGACACCTAATCCAACAGTCTCCCACTTGGATAAGTCTGTAACTATAATTGCTAGTATGCCTTCTAAATTTGACCAGCAAATTGTAGCTTCCAAAAGCTGCTGCCGAACTCTGACCCAGTCAGTTACATGTCCTAAGATAAGTGATCATATAATCCTTCGTTCTGCTAGATATACCTAGACATAAGACATGGAATGTAATCAATCTCTTTGTCCAGAATCTATGTTTCCCGATTCCTGATTTGTGATGATGTAGGACTTCTAATTGAACACATCAATTTAGTCCTGGCTGGGCCCAGCACATAAGTCAACACCAAATCATCGAGGGGCCCACAAATATCGCTTTTCCTGTTAGGGCAAAAGGAACGAATAAACGTTGACTCATATGCCTGTATCTTTTACTCATCAAATTATACATGAAAATACGTTTTATAACACCAAGTTACTGATGCGGTTTCGTATCACCAATGTATTACCGACTTTGTAAATTACAACTCATATATCTTCGTTTCAAGATTATAAGATATTATCGTCTCAGTATTACTCGTGATGAATTCCATGAAGTGATACTCTGAGCGAGGGTTTATCCAATACTCAAATCTCAATTTCTGAGTACTCATGAACATTGCAGCAATTCTATTGCCATGTCTATCCTTAGACAATCTGCAATCCAATTCATGACAGTCTTAATTCACTACTTACTTCCAAGAGTACGAGCGACTGTGGAGTTTGAATAATCTCATTATTCAGGAAGTAAAACATGCAAAAATGAAACACAATAATAAACAATTGACAAAAGGTAGTAGCCAAACTTATAAATAATACTTTATTATTTAATCACCAAAAGTCAATTACATTTACTTTGTTACAAGTTTCAAAAACTAATCTAACTACTAAAACTAATATCATCTTTCAGTCCTATGCTTCGAGCATGCTGAATATGCTTAGCCCTACTCAGACCCTTTGTGAGAGGATCTGCTGGGTTATCTTCAGATGACACCCTCTTTACTATAAGATGGCCTTCTTCTACTCTATGTCTGATGAAATGGTACTTTCTGTCGATATGTCTGGTCTTACCATGATCTCTCTGTTCCTTTGTCAAGGCAACCGCTCCTTCATTATCGCAGAACAGTTCCATAGGCTCCTGGATGGTTGGAACAACTCCGAGATCCCCGATGAAGTTCCTCAACCAAGCTGCTTCTTTCGACGCTTCACTTGCTGCTATGTACTCTGATTCACAAGTAGAATCAGCCACCGTATTTTGCTTGGAACTCTTCCAAGTAACTGCTCCTCCATTCAGTAAAAACACCCAGCCCGACTGAGAACGGAAGTTATCTCTATCCGTCTGAAAGCTGGCATCACTGTAACCATCTACTCTCAAAGCGTCACTGCCACCAAGCACAAGGACCCAGTCCTTTGTCCTTCGGAAATACTTGAGTATATTCTTAACTGCTATCCAATGAGATCTTCCTGGGTTTCCCTGATAGCGACTGACCTTGCTCAAAGCAAATGCCACATCAGGGCGAGTACATGTCATAGCGTACATGATCGATCCGACAGCGGAAGCATAAGGTACACGACTCATGTCATCTATTTCAACATCTGTACTCGGGAATTGAGTCTTACTCAATTTGGTATTGCTCTGGATAGGTAGCTCTCCCTTCTTGGAATTTTCCATACTAAACCTCTTTAGTACCTTATCCAAGTATGTGCTCTGACTAAGTCCAATTAGTCTCTTCTTTCTATCTCTCAATATTCTAATCCCAAGAATATAGGCAGCTTCTCCAAGGTCTTTCATGGCAAAACACTTTCCAAGCCAAGACTTAACTTCTTTCAAGGTTGGAACGTCGTTACTAATGAGTAATATGTCATCGACATACAACACCAGAAAAGTTACTATACTCCCACTAGCCTTGATATACACACAGAACTCATCTTCACTTCTAGAGAAACCAAATTCTTTGACTTTCTCATGGAAGCAAAGATTCCAACTGCGAGATGCTTGTTTCAATCCATAAATGGATTTCTCAAGCTTGCACACTCTATTGGGGAACTTTGCATCAACAAAACCCTATGGCTGACTCATGTAAACATCTTCAGCCAACTTCCCATTAAGGAAAGCAGTTTTGACATCCATCTGCCAGATTTCATAATCATGAAAGGCAGCTATGGCGAGCAATATCCTAATAGATTTAATCTTAGCCACTGGCGAGAAGGTCTCATCATAGTCAACCCCTGGGGTTTGAGTGAAATCTTTTGCAACCAGTCGAGCCTTGAATGTGTGCACATTTCCATCCATGTCTGTCTTCTTCTTGAAGATCCATTTGCACCCAACTGTCTTACGACCTGGTGCACTATCAACCAAATTCCAAACTTGGTTGTCATACATGGACTTAATCTCCCTGTCCATTGCCTCTTTCCACTTGGAAGCCTCTGGGCCTTCCATTGCTTCCTTATAAGTGACTGGTTCATCTAAGTTTACCAGTGTTCTGTCACTTATGAATGTGTCACCATCTGAAGTAATATGAAAACCATACAACTCAGGTGGCACACTCACCCTAGTGGATCTTCTAAGAGGTAATGAGTTATCGATTGGTTCAACAGGAACTGTTTCCTCTGGTTGAGTGCTAGTGTCATCTAAGGTTCCTTCATTGGATGAATCTTGAATTTCTTCAAGGTCAATAGCACTCCCACTGTCCTCTTTCAATATGAGCTCTCTTTCAAGAAAGACTCCTCTTCGTGCTACAAAGACCACGTTTTCACTAGGCCTGTAGAACAAATATCCAAAAGACTGCTTTGGGTAACCAATGAAAACACATTTCTCACTTCTAGCTGCTAGCTTGTCGTGAGTCTCTCGTGTTACGAAAGCTTCACAACCCCAGACTTTAATATGTGCTAACGAGGGAACTTTCCCTGTCCACATTTCGTGAGGTGTTTTGGCAACCTTCTTTGTAGGGACAAGATTGAGGATGTGGGCGGCTGTCTCTAAGGCATACCCCCAGAAGTGAATGGGAAGCGAAGCCCGACTCATCATAGAACGAACAATGTCTAACAAGGTTCGATTACGCCTCTCAGCTACACCATTTAACTGTGGTGTCCTAGGAGGAGTCAATTGTGAGACTATCCCACATTCTTTCAGATAGTCATTAAACTCGATACTAAGATACTCCCCGCCTCTATCAGATCTAAGTATCTTTATCTTTCTGCCTAATTGATTTTCGACTTCATGCTTAAACTCTTTGAACTTTTCAAAAGTTTCTGACTTATGCTTGATCAAGTAGATATATCCATATCTGCTATAATCGTCTGTGAAAGTCACATAGAATCGATTAGCATCTCTTGTAGTTGATCTGAAGGGCCCACACACATTCGTGTGTATGAGATCCAACAGACCTTCACCTCTTTCACAAGACCCTGTGAATGGTGATTTTGTCATCTTTCCCAAAAGACAAGATTCACACATATCATCTGACTTTAGGTCAAATGATTCCAACACTCCATCCTTTTGGAGTTGGGCTATGCGTTTCTTGTTAATGTGTCCAAGACGACAATGCCACAAGCATGCCTTGTCTACACTATTAGACAAGTCAATATTAAGTACACTATTTCCTAGGCTATCAACACAAGTCACTGTTTCATAGACACCATTACAAGGCAAAGCTTCAAACATAAAAACACCATTCTTATGAACAGAAATTGAACCATTCAAATCATTAAAAGAATATGCAAAACCTTGTCTGAACAATGCATGAAATGAAATAATGTTTCTCGTCATCTCAGACGAATAGCAACAATTTATTAAATCTAATCTAACATCATTACTAAGCAGAAGCTGATAAACTCCGATCTTGGTTACTGGTGAAGACTTTCTGTTTCCCATGATCAGGTTTATCCTTCCTCGCTCTATTTCCTCACTTTCCTTTAGATCCTGCAAATCAGAACAGATATGAAAACCACATCCTATATCAAGGACCCATGAACGAGAAGATAATGAGTTATTAGCAGAAATAGTGTAAATACCTGCCGAAGATGGCTTCACTTTGCCATCCTTGATATCTTGCAGATATTGTGGGCAAGATCTCTTCCAGTGCCTTTTTTGGTTGCAGTAAAAGCAAACTGCCTCTTTTGGATCAGAAACATGGGGAGTGGAACCATTGGGCTTAGCCTTTGGGCCATTACTAGATGACCCAGCTTGAGCCTTGCTCTTCCAGTTTTGTTTGGGAGGACCTTTCCTCTTTTTCCCCTTTCCCTGTCCAATAGCCAAAACAGGGGCACTCGTAGGTGTGGAGGGTATACTTTTACCCTTCATCCCTGCCTCAGCTGTCTGCAACAAGTTGTGCAATTGGGCCAAGGTCTGCTCAGTATTGTTCAAATGGTAAGTTAGAATAAACTGACCATAACATTCAGGAAGTGAGTTCAAGACCATATCAATGGCCAATTCCTCATCAAAGTGAATATTGAGCTTGACCAAACGCTCTATGTAGCGTTGCATTCTTTGCACATGGGATACAACTGACTCCCCTTCTTTCATCTTGCAAGCCATGAGTGACTTGACTACTTCAAACTTTTCTTGACGAGCTCGCTTATGGTACTTTTCCATAAGGTCCTTGTTCATCTCAAAAGGCCAGTAGTCCTCATAGTACCTCTGTAGTTCTGGGGACATAGTTGCTACCATGATGCATGCCACTTTGGTAGCATCATCGTAGCGTTTCTTGTAGGCAGCAAGCTCTTCAGGAGTAGCTTCATTCTCATCAAGTTCTTTGAGCTCCTTTTCAAGAACATATTCTTTGTTCTCGAAACGAAGAGCCATCTTGATGTTGCGCATCCAATCGTTATAGTTTGAGCCATCCATAACGACTTTGGAGCAGATATTGAGCAAAGAGAAGTTTTGGTTGGAGGAGGACGAAGCAGAAGTGTTTCCAGGAGTAGACATCTGAAAAGAAAGAAAGTTTTAGTTAGATTTCAAGATACCTTAATAGAATAACCCAAAGATATAATATCAAGGTTAGGATCCAACTATGAAGATTCACAACTTAGAAATGGGATGTCGAGATCCAAGTGCAAATTTCATAAAGGTAGGTGAATGACGATTCACCAATTCCACCATTAGACGAAACAAACGAAGTGAAATTCCTAATTCTTTTGAGATACATTGAAACTATTCAATGGCATGTTTTAATCTCAGATTATGCTCTTTTATTTGTGACTGGGATGCCGAGGATCACAAACAAGATGTGAATAACCATGCAAATGTGCTTGGTAACCTCATTGTCTTTATCATTAACTATTGATGTGCTGGTAAACCACACACGCTCCATCAAAATGACAATTATGAGATACCCATTACTACTCTTTATTAGTGCTTTTAGTGTGCTGGTTAACCACACACGCTCCACTAACGACCAATAAAGCATAATGTGCAATTTCATGGATTAGCATACTTTTCACATTTTTCCTAAAGTAACTAGAGTTGGGATTTTGAAAATAATGTTCTAGTACTTTCTTTAATATCATTATACTTTTAATGAGAAGTAGTTGTCCTATCAAATCCGTTCTGCTAACGACCCTCCACTAATCAAGGAAGCGGTGGGTGAGAGTGGACACCCATTCAACTACCATTTTATAGGCAGTTTCCTTATACCCCCCTTATAGATTAGCTTCGTGAATGAGGCATACTAGCGATTTGACTGACCATATTCTTATACATATATAATATTAAACTTTTAATTATAATATATATATAAGGTGTGTTTTAAAACATTTTAAAACTTCAAGGGTTTTTTTTAAATTTCGAAATTTAAGCTATTAAATTTAAATTTAAATAAACCATTTAACTAGATTTAATATTTATCTTTTAATTAACTATTAATCAAATTATTAAATCTTGTAAGGATTATCTAATTAAATTAATCCATTAATTTAATCCTAATCCTTATCCCTCTAAATTTCGAAAAATAGGGTAAGGATAATTATCCAGTTAATCTAATTAAGTAACAATTATCCAAAAACAAGAAACCCTAGTTATCCTCTTAGCATATTTCGAAATTTATAAGGGAGGAGGCTAGGGTTTTCAAAACCCTAACCCTAATTTCGATTAGGGTTATTTGGAGGCTAGGGTTTTCGAAAAAATCCTTTGATCCAAAACCCTAGAAATCGAAAAATTGGCCTTTAGGGTTTAATAGCTATAAACCCTAATTTGCAATTCAACAATTGTAGCAATTCAATTTAAAACAACCAGGCTCTGATACCACTGATGGGTTTTAGGTAAAACAAATAAACTAGAAACAATTCCTAAGTTCACATGCAACCTACTTTGGATCTATGTTTTAACTATTGAACATACAACTTTGAATTGCAAAACAAGAACCCTAGAGGAGAGAGGCTAATTTCGAAATTAACAAACTAGGGTTTAAGGTTTACATACCTTTCAATTGTTACAGCAAACAATTGATATTCCCTTGATCTTGATCTTGATCTTCTTGGAAGCTTTAGCACCACAAGTGTAATGCCTCTAATGGAATCACACCCAAACTAGCAAGAAGGAAAGTAGAAGAGAGAGGGGAGAGGGAGTATGCAAAATCTCGGCCTTAGGGTTTCTTCAAAAGAAAGAGTGTCCAAAAACATGAACCAGGAGGCTCGTTATATAGCTGAGGGATCTGGGGTTTAAGGGAAACCCTAGTTATCCTTTGCTTAGGGCCTAAGCAAACCCAAGGGCCTTATCCAAGCCCCTATGGACGAAATTATTAGGGTTTCCCCTAAAGATTTCGTCCACCCTCTTCCAAGGGGGTTCTAGAGCTTTCCACTCAACTATTAGATAATTGCAAACTAGTCCCTGCACCTTATAATTAATTCTTTTAACCCCAAAATCAATTCTGATTAATTTCTGGCTAACAATTAATTAAACATAATGATTTCTAATTAATATATTAATCCATTAACATATTAATAAATCATTATATATATATATATATATATATATATATATATATATATATATATATATATATATATTAATTTATTAATCTTATAAATTAATATCTCTCCTTTCATAATTTCCTTGTCCAGTTGCTAGGTTGAGGGCAACCCAAAAGGACTGTGCTGCTATCAATTCAAGTACATACCAATTATAGTTATGGGCTTAGACTCCTAATCCAACAGAGTCTTGTCGGTGCTCCATAGCTTCGAGCGTGGTGCCCTATTTTGTGGTAATTGCAGTATTGCATTTCATGGCAAGCCCCATTATGATGAAAGCTACACTTGTCACACTTTGGGAGTTTTCCTTCGTATAGTCTGATCGGTGCTGGAATGGCAGGGGTTGCCACTTGTTGCTGTTGCATGGCAAGTCTTTGGGATCGCTTGCGCTCCTTTTGGGCTTGGCGCTTTCGTTTCTTCTTCTCGGTTTTACAACTTTGTAAGTCCGTGACTGTTGTCATTTGTTGGCTTCTCGGATCAATACAACAATCGGAATTGTCAACTCCTTTTCCAGTCGTGTTTGCGTTGCCAGAGTTGAGGTTTGCAAGGACAGCTGTCGCGACAGCTGTTACCGTGGCTTGGAATGTAGCGGCGTCGATATGAAGGACAATGGTTTCGTTGTTCCGCTGGTTATTTCTGGGTGACGACATGATTCTGTTATACAAAAGAAAATGAGTTCGTGAGTGATTATGGTTGAACCTAGATGTATTCCGATCATTCATGTAAAGAGTAAAAATGTGTTCTCGAGGGTTTGACCTACATCCCTATGATGCAGTCCTAGTAAAGAATAGAGGTAAGTTCATAGAATGGTTATAAGACGTTTGCCGTCCAAACCGGGGTGCCATTGGTTGGTGGATAACATGATCCAACCTTTGAAAGAGAAGTGGGAATGATCCCTGAGCTAAATTACCATAGCTCAATAACTTGACGAGAGTGCGTTTCCGATAGAGTTCTAACAATAGCAGGATGAAAGTTTTTGAACAAAGGACGACACAGAAATTAGCTGACTGTCCATATGGTTGGTATTTATGATGCAATAGGTTTGGGAATGTTGGACTTGGTAGTAGGCCTTACATCATATCTGGAGAAGGGAAGTTTTGACAACATAACCGCCTGACTAAAAGTACTCACGGTACTGTGGTAGTCACATAGAAAAGTGCTACATAGGGCATAGATAGGAAAATGATTCCTTATAACATGGAAGGAAAGATAAAGAATCTTTTACTGGTGACGGTCATCCCTCTGGTGAACCCTTAGTTCAGCCAGTTGACGTTCCATATCTAGCAGGTGTCTTTCGTACACCCGCTGGCGTACTTGGAGCTCTATGACTTCGACTAGAGTTTCAGCTAGTGTTTGCAGTAGGGCCTCATGGTCTCCCCTAGATCTCTCGCGAGCATCTTCCAGACGAATGGTACGGAGGGTATGCATTCTCGCATTGGTGACAACTTTCGTGATTTGGTGGAGTGTTGTCCTGCCCTGAATGTTGTTTCGGGCAACTCTGCGGACTAGGATTGGCAGAACTCTGTCTGCCAAGCTTCCTTCGCTTAAGTTGTAGAAGCTTCGGTCTCCATTAAACAGCATAGGTTGATCTTGCTCTTCGCTCCATGTTTCCAAGCATTCTACCCAAGGAGGCGTCGGGCCATGAAAAGCAGGGCGAGGGTTAGGATTTGGAATGGGAGCTACCGGGGGGTAGGTTTTCAACTTCAGGCTCGGAGTTAGCATCATCCGAAAGGTCTTCAGCATGGTGGTCATTCAAAGGGATTGGATGATCGTCCTCTGGTTCTTCTCCAAACCATCTAGCACTGCCTTCATTCGAAAGGTACGGGTTGCCGTGGGGATGGAGTCCAGCCATGTTATCTACGCGAGAATTGGGGTAAGGAAATAAGTATTAGACGAACTAACTAGATAATTATTAGATAATCTTCATTAGTTACATCACTATTTGTAAAGTGTATACCAGTTATATGTAATCAAAACAGGATAGACCTTCGAATAAGTGACCTTAACTCCAAATTCACAAGGAACAGGGGTAAAGCAAAAATTCACAGATTCTAAGTCTATATCATCCTAGTTATATATAACCTTAGCGTATCCACTTAGCAACTATCGTCTTAGTAATGAAGATCTTTTTAGTTCTCAAGTAAGAAATTATAGTAACACCAAATAGTCCTAATGCTTTCATTGTGGTAGTGTTGGTAAGTTTTTAGACTTGTTGCCATATCACAACCATTCTTGGGCATATGCTAATCACTCCTTGGACCAACACAGTTGATCAGGCTATGCCACTCCCAGGACTGACCATACATCCCCGAGCTTACTTGTGATATTCAACAATCGTAATACTTTTGTTTTTGTCATTGTGACACTGATTTTAGTATGAATGCAGGCATGTATACTTAGTTAAATATTTTATTATTTAAAAGTATAGACTCTTTATCAGAGTATTTTAATCCCTATTGTATTTATAGTCTGTATATCTTTTATGGGTTGATATACTCAATTCACTATAAACAATGTTCTGATACCAATCTGTCACACCCCAAAACCAAGAATGGCGGAAACGTTCTGGGGCGGAGGACGTCATGTATAATATCATAACAATGTAAAGTAGTAAACAAGCAACAACATCATCCATTGCATTAATGGTATAATTTTTACTTACAAGTGTGTTCTTTCATAGTACAAAACGACATAATGAATTCTCAAAATAAAAGACGAGTCTTGACTGCTCCGTCTTCACAAAACCTGGTCGTCGTACTTGTCTATTTGTGACCTGAGGATACAAGTTATTTTGAAAGCGAGTATCAGCAATAAAGCTGGTGAATTCATAAGTATTTTAATGTCATTGATTTGTAAATGAAACTTGTAATAAAAGACTTGTAATTGTTTTGAGGAAAAGTTTGTATAAGTATGAAACCTTAGAAAATCCCATATTTCCTACTAGTATAAAAGTAGTCTTCTGCCAAGACCCAACTGAATTTGAATGTTTGCTTTTAGAAATCCAATGTTTTTTCATAAATATGTGTTAGTTTAAAAGTTTCAAAACGGTAAAGCAATAGTGTTTTTCATACCTAGAATAGTAGATTTATGTATGTACAAAATCGCTAAGGCATTTGATAACCCCGTAAATCAACGTGTTTTTAATACTCCATGTGAGTTTTATAACCATGCCATTGACCCAGACTGCCTGTAACAACGTTCTTCAGGCGTTGGAATGTTATGACGTTTGTCACCCCAGACTTTCCAGTCTAACTGTAGCTAACAGTTTAGGCGCGGGATGGTCAATCCCGTATAGATCTATACACAAGTATCACGCTCTCCCTCCAAGAGATTATGGTTTATAATACAGGACTTGAAATGCGTACTTGAGAGTACGTTGAAGCTGAATGTCTCACAAAACTTAGTATCAAATAGATTTACGTATGAAAAGTCCATTTGTTCTTGTATATGAAAGTATTTCCTTGATATAGTATCTATAGTATGTAAAAATTTCGTGAATATCTAGTGAACTATACATATTATAGTATTTCCAAAAGTGTGTTTCGTTTGTATGATAAACCCTAGTGTAGTGCCGACTTTGTATGTAAGGTATCTATGTAATAGTATCTATGTAAAAGTATCTCTGTAATTGACTCTCTTCATATAGTATGTAATGTATTAGTATAGACTCATGAATGAACTGACTCTTGTGTGGTTCCTTGTACTTGGAATAGTAAGTAGTATCTCCTAACTATACCTATTATAGTTACTAGTAATGTACATGTATAACCGAAAGTGTGCCTTTGTTACCCAAAGGTACTGAACTGACTGATGGAACTTTTATGTCTATATATGTATAGATGATATATAACTAATATTTAGACGACATTCGGACGAATAACCGATGCCCTAAGGCCACATCCCAACGAGGAAAAGGAAATAAAGCGAGCTAGCCGTCCTAAGTCCTTTAAACATTTCTTATATAACTATACATATATAGCCATGCATTTGACAAAATAAAAGTATAAAAGAAGTTTTGTAAAACCTTTGAAATGTTTAATAACTAAGAATTGATGACTTGATGTCAGTTTATAAAACGATTTGAAAGTAGTTTGTTTGATAATACAATTTTAAGTATAAGAAAACCTTTGTTAGAAACACAATTGTAACAGAATTTGAAAGGAAAGATTTAGTAAATAAAACAAGTTTGATAAAGAGTTCAACATGTAAAATCGTTTTACGTGTCATTTAGAAGTAGTATACTGAGTAAACAACTAAAAGTGTAGTAAATCCATTTGCATGCTAGTTATTAATCACATGAAACTGATGTACTAACTAGTATGATTCAACTTGTATCCCCCCCCCCCCCCATAAAAGCATTTAAAAAAATTTAAAAGGGTTAGTTAAGAGGTATGAACTCACTTGATAGATTGAAGAAGGTGAGACGAAAACCGAGCAGAACTTCGACTAGAAAAGCTGATTTATTTCTCGGGAACTTCGGGGTGTCGGGCCTTGCGTCGTGTACTAGGGGTGTACCGGGACTTTCGGGTGGTTTAGAGGGGTTCCAAGGTGAAAGAAATGAGTAAGAAAGCAAATAAACCCGGGCAGCCTCGCATGATATTTATAGGGCGCTGAAAGAAGGATTACGCTGGGCGTAATTTCGGAGTACACTGGGCGAAGTCGTTACGCTGGGTGTACTTCGGTTACACTGGGCGTTCGCATGCGTCATGGCTTACCGCATTCTCGGACGGAGCATTGGAGCGACGTGGACGAACCGAGGCCTAGTATCCGAGTACGTTGGGCGTACGAGGGTACGCTGGGCGTAAATCGTCTTGGTGTGTGTGCATCGAACTTGTAAAATCCGTAACTTTCGCATACGAGCTCCGTTTTTGACGTTCTGTATATGAACGCGTAGGTGAGAATGTACTCTACAACTCTCGTTTAGTCTTCGTTGGCAAATTTTGACTTTATTTTTAATTATATATTTTTAATAGGCCGGGACACGAAAAGTCTGTTTAAAATCTGTAACTTCTTCATCTGATGTCCGTTTCTGTCAGACTTTTTAGCGTTGTACTACCATTGATGAGATCTTCGATTCTCGTTTAGGTTGTGTCGGCCACAAATCACTCGATCACTGTTTCGAGTTTTTAGCTGTCTACTACCACTTGGGAACTTAGAAAAATCATAACTTCACCATACGAAGTCAGATTTGGACGATCTTTTTATGTATGTTTACGGTTTAATGATATCTACAACTATCATTTAGACACCTAAGGCTAAAAAGTATTGTATTGAAACTTCGCGTTTTACGTTTACCAGCATTGCCGGTTTTTGCCGCGAATCTTAGATTGGTCATAACTTCTTCATTATAACTCGGTTTTTAGTGTTCTTTATATTTCTGAAACCCTTGAAACGATATCTATCATTTAGACAACCCAATTGAAACTTTTTGAACATTTTATTTTCAAAGATATTTTATTAACTTAAAATGGGTTTCAAGGTTCGACTGGAATTCGTTACATTGGCTTGAAATTTCAGGTTGTCACAACGGCTTCAGCCCAAAGTTAGAGTGAAAGATGTGCAAAGTTAAGCATGGATCGAGCAGCTTCAACCAGAGTTTTGTTGCGTGTTTCGACAACACCGTTTTGTTGTGGCGTGTATGGAGCAGAGAGATTGTTGTCAATGCCTTTCTAGGAGAGAAATTTGTCAATAGCGGCATTGACAAACTCTGAACCATTATCACTTAGGATTTGTCTCACTGATAGTTTGACGAGAACTTCAATTCCTTTGATAAAGTTGATGAGTTCTGAGGCTGTTTCTGACTTGAGCCTTAGGATGAAAACCCTGGTGAACCTAGTAAAATCATCCACAAACACAAGAATGTATTTTTTTGTGAAGTACACTCTCTACTGTTGAGGGTCAAAACAGATCAATGAGTAGAAGTTCTAACGACTCTGAGATGGATTTTTCAATGATGACAGATTGACCCTTCTTCAATTGCTTTCCATACTCACATGCAACACATAAATAACCATTCTCGAACTTGAGGAGTGGCAGACATCTTACCATTTCACTAGAAACAATATCGTCCATATATCTGAAGTTTAAATGAGAGTAAACAAAGCTGAGGCTTGCCTATGATCATGTTGATGTTAAGAGGAGACATGTTCTTGTCGCGATTCAACTTGATTAAACATTCATTTCGGTCTTCTGTCATGACATAGCTATGTTTCTAGCAGAAAATCCTTCTGTCCCATCATGTGCATGAAGCAAGCATTATCAATATACCATATTGTATCTTGCTCCAAAGCACATAGTGCCTGCAAAATCAGTGAGTTGTGGAGTTTTTAGGCTTTGAGTTAGGTTTTGGGACAGGAGCACAAGCTTTGGACATTGGTTGTGACTTATGAGCAACATATGTCTTGATGGATTTATTACGAGATCCTTTTAGAAACAAACAGAAGGCTATGGTTTTCTCATCTATCCAAAAATCATACTCAATGACATGCGGTTTCAGAACAACTTTTCTCGGACCATCGATTTTAGGAGCAGTGGGGATCACTGTGTCTCTCGGATTTTCAGTTTCATTTTTGAAATTTTTTACTTTCTAAACAAGATTTTGTTTTGAAGATTTCCGAGAAATAGGTTTCTTGAAAGTTATTTATTTTTCTGATGATTCATTTGGTTTTGAAAGCTGTTGAGGTTTAAAATCGTATCGTCATATTTTGCTATAAAACAGATGACATAGTCCGAGGAGAGTTAGTTCTAACCATTTGAGTATCAACAACAGGCTTTTTTGGAATAGGGCTAACAACCTTCTTATGCTCTAACTGACTGGAGGATTGGATGGTCTTTTGAGAATCTTAACAGGCACGAAGGTGTTGTGACTCCTAGTCGATTGGCTAACAGTTCGAGATACACTCTTTTTGGAGTTCTCATGGAATCTAGATTTTCTCTTGATCTAATTTCCTTTTTGAGAGCATTCTTGGCTTCTACCTTAGGGTCGACAACATCTTTCCTATTTAACACTGGTTTCTTTTTCGAGTTGGAAGATGACTTAGAGGTTTAACCTATAGATAAATTGTTAAACACGTGTTTGATTGGCACAAGATTTTTTTTTGAAATTACTTGAGAGTCTGAGACACAAGGATCATATGAATCATTAGTGTCACTATCTAATGATGCCCAAACAAATTGTGAAGCATCAGGTTCAGTTGTCTCCGGAATGATTTCCTCAACAACACAGTTTTTAGGAGGAATGTGGTTTCGATCTTGAACTACAGTGTTTGGAATGCTAGAGTGGGATTCCGAGGTCCGATTCAGGCCCAGGTTTGTCAGAGGTGGAAGAGGCGTGAAATCATGACACTTGACAACTATAGGCTGAAACTCAGGAATCAGAGATGCAAATTGGTCAGAAGTCTCAAGAAGTGGTGACAAAGGAGAAACTGGGGTGTCCGAATGTTTGTGGTTCGGAACATCTCCCATAAAAGTTAAGTTTTGTAACTCCTTCAAGGGACGAACAATCGGTTTCGGAAACTCGCTTCCGAGACCAGGTGCTTTTGACCATTGATGACGAGAATTGCGAGTTATCCGTTCATTTGCTTCTAGAATGTCAATGGAATTATGCAGATCATCTATTTGTCATTGAGACGTTTGTTATCAGAAATTAAAACATTTCATTCAGAATAAGTGATTATGTCTTTAAGAATGACACATTTATCTTTTGACATTACAAGCCCCCGTCCTAAAGACTCTATTTTTAACTTCTTATCCTTGAAATGCAACTTAAGACGACTCAATTGATTGTCCTTCTTCTCAATGGCTTCTATGGTAGACTCATAGGCTTTATATATGGTGTTCATATCTGTTTGGATCTGGGTTAGATATGGTTCATAGAGAGATAAGTCAAAATTATTATTAGTAATCATAGATTTTACCTGTTGAATAATGCTTCTGCCAGGTGGATCGTTGGCAGCCATGTAGCAGTAATTTGGTTCAACATTTTCATCATCTCCCTCTGACCCAGATGACCAGTAGCCTTCATCACATTCAACTGTCTGTCTTGCCATAAGACACATGTTTCTGCCTTGATACCGTGGTAGCAAATGCCTTCTCACTTTTAGCCACTTCTTGAGCTCGATGCGTAGTAAGTTGCATCCTTGATTTTTGTTTTTGAAGGAATGTGAGCTAGGCAGTCTTTTGCATAATGGTTTGCATGACCATATTTTTGACAGACAATGTGACAACCCGATATTTCGAATCAATGTAATGACCTAAAAAGTCAAGTATTGTAATCTCTTTTGATATAATGAAATTATCGTCAAAAATAAAATGCTTAAAAGTCTCTACTGGACTTCATAAATGATAGATATCGTGTCAAGGTTTTCAGAAATATAAAGAACACTAAAATCCGAGTTATAACGAAGAAGTTATCACCAACCTAAGATTCACGGCAAAACCGACAATACTGTTAAACGTAAAACACAAAGTTTCAATACAAATTTTTTTAGCCTTAGGTATCTAAATGAAAGTTATAGATTTCATTAAACCGTGAACGTACATAAAAAGAACGCCTAAATCTGACTTCGTATGAGGAAGTTATGATTTTTCGAAGTTTCGGATATAGCAGTAGACAGCTAAAAACTTGAAATAGAGATCGAGGGATTTTTGGCCAAAACAACCTAAATGAGAATTGAAGATCTCAACAATAGAAGCGCAACGGTGAAAAGTCTGGCGAAAACGGACGTCGGATGAAGAAGTTATGGTTATATGACGGAGTTTTCGTGTCCCGGCTGTTAAATATAATTAATTAAAATTAAATTCAAAATTAGCTGACGAAATCTAAACGAGAGTTGTAGAGCATATTCTCACCTACGCGTGCATATATAGAACGTCGAAAACGGAGCTCGTACGCGAAAGTTACGGGTTTTACAAGTTCGAGACACAAAATCCGAGGCTGTCAGGCTGGCCACGACGTGGCACAGTTACTGATGGGTTTTCAGGCTTGGCAGATGACGTCTCGTACATGGAAGTGGATAGGATCGACGCCACGACGTGGCAACCTTATGGCCACGACGTGGGACCCAAAAATTGGGCTATAAATAGAGCTCAAAGGGTTCCGGGTTTCATTGCTCAATTCTCTTCTTTCTCGTGCCGAAGCTCTGCGTTTAAACCCTCGAAGCCATCCCAAATCCCCGGTCTTCGCATCCAAGTTCCAAACGAAGGTCTTACACTCTCTAGAATTCCCGAGAATCCCGAGAAAACCCGCTTTCTCCTGTCGAAGTTCTGCTCGGTTTTCATCTCACCATCTTCACTCTATCAAGTGAGTTCATACCCCTACAACTATGTTTTCAAATGCTTTGTAAATGCTTTTATAGAGTTTTAAGGGGGGGGGGGGGGGGAATACAAGTAAACACACGATTATCCTCGTGTGAAAAACATCAATCTTTTGCTATGCTTTTTGTTATGAAATCAATCATATGTGATTTATAACTATCGTACGAAAACGTTCACAAACAACATATCACGATAACACTTGCCTTTTTGGAATGAAACATGTTGTTATGAAAATATCAAACACTTTATTTATATTTGAGTATAAATATTCAATAATGTTATTACAAATGTTATGCTTTGCATACAAAGTCGACACTACACTAGGGTTTATCATACAAACGAAACACACTTTTGGAAAAACTATAATAGGTATAGTTTACTAGATATTCATGATATTTTACATACTATACATACTATATCAAGGAAATACTTTCATATACGAGAACAAATAGACTTTTCATACGTAAATCTATTTGATACTAAGTTTTGTGAGACATTCAACTTCACGTACTTTCAAGTATGCAGTTAATGTCCTGTATTATATACCATAATCTCTTGTAGGGAGAGCGTGATTCCTGTGTATAGATCTATACGGGATTGACAATCCCGCACCTAAACTGTTAGCTACAGTTCGACTGGCAAGTCTGGGGTGACAAACGTCATAACATTCCAACGCCTGAAGAACGTTGTTACAGGCAGTCTGGGTCAATAGCATGGTTATAAAACTTACATGGAGTATTAAAAACACGTTGATTTACGAGGTTATCAAATGCCTTAATGATTTTATACATATATAAATCTACTATTCTAGGCATGAAAAACATTACTTCATTACAGTTTTGGAACTTATAAACTACCACACACTTATGGAAAAATGTTGGATTTCTAGAAGCAAACATTCAAAACAGTCGGGTCTTGGTAGAAGACTACTTTTATACTAGTAGGAAATATGGGATTTTCTAGGAGTTTTGAAACATCTCTAAACAATTCCATTCAAATTTATACAAACATTGACATTAAATACTTATGAACTCACCAGCTTAAATGTTGATCTACTCTTTCAAATCTACTTGTATTTCTCAGGGATTCAGTAATACAGGTAAACTTCAGCTTTTGGAGAAGTGATGCTATGGCGTCAGTTTTAAAACTCATTTTGTCATCATATTGTAATTTGTTTTTGCAACAAGTATCATTCAACAATGTAACTTTCAAATTATATATATGATGGTTGTATTAGTTTCTTTACTATGTATTCAACTGTTAAGATACTACATGAAGTCATCCGCCCTCGAACGATTCCGCCGTTCTGGTTTGGGGGTGTGACAGATTGGTATCAAAGCATTGTTTATAGTGAACTAAGTATATCGAACCACATAGGATATACAAACTATAAATGCATAGGGACTAAAACTCTCTGATAAAACGTTTTTACACCTAAACCACGTTTCATTCAACTTAAATTTTTTGGGTCGTAAAAGCACAAATACATGCATACAACAATTTATTTTCATGGTTAGAACTATACAAGAAGTATTAAGACAAGTTGGAAACTACGACTAGGCCTCGGAATATATAATCGGATTTGGGACGAATATAGCCTGATCAACTATATTTATCCGAGATCGGACTAATGTATGTCGAGGAATGGTCGTAGCGAGCAACAAGTCAAAACTTACCAAAATAACACTGGTATCAAACATACAAACTTAAATACTGTAGGAGTATTTGGTAAATACAATAGTTTAACTTACATGCTTAGATTTACATGTTTTAATTTCTAGACAATTCTCATATCTCTATTCTCGCACAGACACAATGGCTGGATTCCACCCACCAGGGGATCCCTACTACCCAAATCAGGGCAATGGAGGATGTGTAGTAGAGGACCCCGAAGAGGATGAGGAACCCATGGAGGAGGAGGAAGAGGAAGGCTCTGATGAGACAGACTCAGAACCAGAAGTAATCAATCCACCATCCGTCCGACCTCCTGCGGTTCGAAGAGGTTTTCAGGGACCAACTCCCGTCTGGGGAAGTCACATTCACCATTGGAGTCAACAACAAAGATTGCGCCCTCCCTACGGTATGTGTCGGGACTTCTACGACGTCAGTGGTGGAAGTTCAGCTGACAGGGCTCTCCCAGTCATGGTGGGCAAAATAGCCAACCTGTCCTACCAATGAGGAGTCCAAGCGAACCGGATTCGCGAAGCCGACGTAGAGGTGCAAGGTAACACAGCCGATATCCGTCGCTTGGACAGGTTGCAAGAGGATGCCCAACTCCACACCGACACACTCCGAGACCAACTAAACACAGCCCTCTCTGATATAAGGGAAATGAGGGAGCAGCAAGCCACTTTTGACAGGCGTCTTATGGGGGCAAAGCAATCAGACACGGAGTCAAGCTCCAAGCGCAAACCACATCGCAAGTAGTACTTGCCCGACTCCTAAAATTTTGTCATAGAATAGGATCTCGGCTAAAAGTCTTACTTTTCTTTAACTTTTGTATCGGAAACCCTTAGAAGGGTCGAAATTTTCCTAAATTTCAAATGTAACTCAACGTATGTTTAATATATATGAAGAAATTCCTTTGCGTGTTAATTCTTTGAATACCAATCAGATTCATAAGGTTATCTATCACTATGCAAACTTTTATTATGAATCAAGCTCTAAACCTTGGGTAGGTCAGTCAAATTCATAAATTGATAAAAAAATAACAAATTTATTAACACACAACTTCCAATTATTAAAGACTTATGTTCTTCATTCTATTTCTCTAGCAGAACGATGCCGCCCCGCAGATCTACACGTCGTGTCAACAACGCAACACCTCCACCACCACCACCTCCATCCATAGATAACGTCGCCTTGATAGCTGATGTAACATCTGCAGTGACAGCAGCAATGGTACAGATGAGTAATAATGGGTCCGGAGGGGGAGTAAATTGCTCTACGAATGGCCAACGTCAGGGTCGTTCAGGGGACTGCACCTTCAAGGACTTCACCAATAGCAAGCCCATATCTTTTAATGGATCTGGAGGGATAATGGCTCTATCACAATGGATAGAGAAAACAAAAGCGGTTTTCGAGATCTGTGCATGTCTGGAAGTGAGCAAGGTAAAATTTGCTGCTTGTACATTCTCTGAGAGAGCTCTGACGTGGTGGAATGTCCATGTCAAGTCACTAACTCTGGTAGTGGCTAATTATATGGGCTGGGAGAATCTAAAGCAAATGTTAATGCAAGAGTATTGTCCAAGGGGCGAAGTACGAAAGCTAGAGCAGCAACTTTGGAGCCTCACTATGGTAGGCTCGGACATCACAACCTATACCAATAGGTTTAGTGATTTGGCAATCCTTTGCCCAGGGATGCTTGCTCTTGAGAGCAAGAAGATCGAGAGATACATCTGGGGACTGGCACCCCAGATTAGAGGAAGTGTACTAGCTTCCAAACAGTTGGCACAAGCTCTCGTTGACCATGGATTCTGCAAAGGCTTCGCAACTGCGGTTCCGGAGCAAACCATAGGAAAAAACAACAACAACAACAACAATACCAACAACAACAACAACAACAGTACCAACAAACAACAACAAGAAGAAATTTTTGAACAAGAGGAAGAGTCAGTTTCCACAAGAACCTTCCAAGAAGCAACAGATAGTGGCGGTCCATGCCGCTACTACCCTCAATGCTACTCCTGTTACCCCTACACCAGCAAAGCAATATGCTGGAACCTAGCGAAGTGCAGCAAATGCAATTTCCATCACAACGGAAATTATCGGGAGATGCACTGCAACAACTGCAACAGGAAAGGGCATACTGCCCGTTTCGGTAAAGCACCGGCACGACCAATCACCCAAGTCCATGGACTCGGTGTAGGCCAGGCTTGTTATGGGTGTGGTGAGGCTGGACACTACAAGAGAGACTGCCCTAAGGCAAGGAATACTGGCGGCATAGGAAGAGTGCTGGCAATAGGGCAGAACGAAGCAATAGCTGATCCCACGGTGGTTACGGGTACGTTTCTCCTCGATAGCGCTTATGCATGCATACTCTTTGATTGTGGTCCGAAGAGGAGTTTCGTGAGTCATAAATTCAAACACATACTAAAACACAACCCTAAATCACTCAATAAGATATTTACAGTAGAAATGACAAACGGTAGAACAGAAAGCACAAACGATATGTACATAGGCTGCACACTAACTCTAAACGAACATTCATTTCCAATCGATCTAATGCCGATCACTATAAAGAGCTTTGATGTCATCATCGGTATGCATTGGTTAAGCCTGCACCATGCCGATATACTTTGCCACGAAAGGGCCGTTCGCCTAAATCTTCCAAACGGCGAAACTCTTGTCATTTATGGTGACAAACCCGGTAACAATTTACAAATCATCTCTTGCGTCAAAGCCCAGAAATACCTGCGTAAGGAGTACCATGCCTTCTTAGCCCACGTAGTAGATAAGGAAAAAGAAGCGAAAGACCTCAAAGATTGTCCAGAAGTCTGTGATTTTCCCGATATCTTCCCTGAAGATCTTCTAGGAGTCCCACCAGAACGACATGTCGAGTTCAGAATCGATTTAATCCCCGGAGCTACCCCAGTAGCTAAGTCGTTGTATCGTCTAGTGCCAGCTGAGATGCAGGAATTATCCAGCCAATTAAACGAACTACTCAACAAAGGATTTATCAGACCGAGCATCTCACCTTGGGGAGCACCAGTCCTGTTCGTAAAGAAGAAGGATGGATCTTTCCGCTTGTGCATCGATTACCGGGAACTCAACAAGCTCACTATCAAGAACCGATATCCCTTACCACGAATTGACGACTTGTTCGACCAACTCCAAGGAGCATGTTATTTCTCAAAGATCGATTTGAGATCCGGGTATCATCAGCTGCATGTCTTGGAAGGAGATGTTCCCAAAACAGCCTTTCGAACTCGTTATGGTCACTACGAGTTTGTAGTGATGCCCTTTGGATTAACAAATGCACCGGCGGTGTTCATGGACTTAATGAACCGAGTGTGTCGTTCATTCCTGGACAAATTTGTGATCGTGTTCATAGACGATATACTCATCTATTCAAAGAGTAAAGAGGAACATGGTCAACACCTCCGACAAATCTTGGAAACCCTAAGAAAAGAGAAACTATACGCAAAATTCTCAAAGTGCGAATTTTGGATTCGGAAAGTAGATTTCCTAGGTCATGTGGTTAGCAAAGAGGGGATACACGTGGACCCTTCCAAAATCAAGGCAATAGAGAACTGGTCAGCACCAAGAACCCCAACGAAAATCCGACAATTCTTGGGCCTTGCTGGCTATTACCGAAGATTTATACAAAACTTCTCGAAGATTGCTAAATCACTTACCACCTTGACCTAGAAGGGCGTTACTCTCAATTGGGGAGAAAGACAAGATGATGCAATCCAAACACTGAATCAAGCACTATGCAGCGCACCTATATTGTCCTTGCCAGAAGGAACAGAAGACTTCATGGTCTTTTGTGATGCATCTAATCAAGGTCTTAGATGTGTTCTAATGCAATGGGGAAAGGTCATCGCCTACGCCTCGAGACAACTCAAGACGCACGAGGTCAACTACACTACACACGACCTCGAACTAGGAGCAGTCGTTTTCGCCTTAAAGATTTGAAGACACTATCTCTACGGCACAAAATGCACAATCTTTACCAATCACAAGAGCCTTCAACACATCCTCAATCAAAAGGAACTCAACATGAGACAACGACGGTGGGTCGAGCTACTCAGTGATTACGAATGCGAAATTCATTATCATCTCGGCAAGGCCAACGTAGTAGCTGACGCCCTAAGTCGTAAAGAATACTCTGGTCGTAGAGTCAAATCATTGACTATGACTATCTATTCATACTTATCCACACAAATTAAGGAGGCTCAGCTCGACGCCTTGAAACCTAAAAATGTGGTGGGTGAATCCCTGAGAGGGATGGATAAGAACTTGGAAGTCAAGGGTGACGGAGCCTTATATCTCATGGATCGGATCTGGACACTGAGACACGGTGGTTTTAGAGACTTGGTCATGACCGAGGCGCACAACACTCGATATTCCATCTACCCAGGTTCAGATAAGATGTATCTGGATCTTAAAAAGTTATACTGGTGGCCTAACATGAAAGAAGAGATTGCTACCTTCGTGAGTAAATGCCTTACGTGTGCCAAGGTTAAGGTCGAATACCAGAAAGCATCATGTTTACTTCAACAACCAGAGATACCTGAATGGAAGTGGGAGCGGATCATGATGGACTTCATAACCAAGTTGCGCAAGACAACGGGTGGTCACGATACCATATGGGTGATCGTCGACAGGTTAACAAAGTCCGCACACTTCCTACCAATAAAAGAAACCGACAAGATGGAGAAGCTAACTCGAACATACATCCGAGAGATTGTACGACTGCATGGTATACCAATATCCATTATCTCCGACAGAGATAGTAGGTTCACCTCGCGATTCTGGCAGTCGCTGCAAAAATCTCTAGGGACAAGACTAGACGTGAGTACCGCTTACCATCCACAAACCGACGGACAAAGTGAGAGGACCATACAAACCATGGAAGATATGCTAAGAGCTTGTGTAATCGATTTTGGTAAAGCATGGGATACCCATTTACCACTAGTCGAATTCTCATACAACAATAGCTATCACTCCAGCATTAAGGTTGCTCCATTCGAAGCCGTCTATGGCCGCAAATGCAGATCACCACTGTGTTGGGCTGAAGTGGGTGACACGCAACTAGCCAAGGGACAAGTACCCGGCAGCGCTCTCACAGGCCCGAAAATCATAAGAGAAACAACTAAGATTGTTCAGATTCGGAAACAACTAAAGTCTTTAAGAGATAGACAAAAGAGTTATGCGTACAAAAGATGAAACGTCTTGGAATTTCAGGTCGGGGACCGAGTGCTATTAAAGGTCTCGCCCTGGAAAAGGTTAATACGTTTCGGAAAACGTGGTAAACTAAACCCAAGGTATATCGGAATATTCGAGATCCTTGCAAGGATCGGTCCGGTAGCATACAAACTTCGACTACCGCAAGAACTCAATAACGTACATCCTACCTTTCAAGTGTCAAACTTGAAGAAATGTTTGTCCGATGAGACCCTCGTCGTCCCTCTAGATGAAATCGAAATCAATGAGAGTCTCCACTTTATACAGGAACCAATTGAGGTCATGGATAGGGACATTAAAAGAACAAAACAAAGTCGCATACCCATTGTGAAGGTCCGCTGGAATTCAAAGCGGGGACCTGAATATACTTGGGAGCACGAAGATCAAATGAAACAAAAGTACTCACATCTTTTTCCCTAACCCACAAATAATTACCTTACATTTTAATTTCGGGACAAAATTCCCTCTAACGGGGGGATGATGTGACAACCCGATATTTCGAATCAATGTAATGACCTAAAAAGTCAAGTATTGTAATCTCTTTTGATATAATGAAATTATCGTCAAAAATAAAATGCTTAAAAGTCTCTACTGGACTTCATAAATGATATATATCGTGTCAAGGTTTTCAGAAATATAAAGAACACTAAAATCCGAGTTATAACGAAGAAGTTATGACCAACCTAATATTCACGGCAAAACCGTCAATACTGTTAAACATAAAACGCAAAGTTTCAATACAAAAATTTTTAGCCTTAGGTATCTAAATGAAAGTTATAGATTTCATTAAACCGCGAACGTACATAAAAAGAACGCCCAAATCTGACTTCGTATGAGGAAGTTATGATTTTTCGAAGTTTCGGATATAGCAGTAGATAGCTAAAAACTCGAAATAGAGATCGAGGGATTTTTGGCCGAAACAACCCTAATGAGAATTGAAGATCTCAACAATAGAAGCGCAACGGTGAAAAGTCTGGCGAAAACGGACGTCGGATGAAGAAGTTATGGTTATATGACGGAGTTTTCGTTTCCCGGCCTGTTAAAAATAATTAATTAAAAATAAATTCAAAATTAGCCGACGAAATCTAAACGAGAGTTGTAGAGCATATTCTCACGTACGCGTGCATATATAGAACGTCGAAAATGGAGCTCGTACGCGAAAGTTACGGATTTTACAAGTTCGAGACACAAAATCCGAGGCTGTCAGGCTGGCCACGACGTGGCACAGTGACTGATGGGTTTTCAGGCTTGGCAGAAGACGTCTCGTCCATGGAAGAGGATAGGATCGACGCCACGACGTGGCAACCTTATGGCCACGACGTGGGACCCAAAAATTGGGCTATAAATAGAACTCAAAGGGTTCCGGGTTTCATTGCTCAATTCTCTTCTTTCTCGTGCCGAAGCTCTGCGTTTAAACCCTCAAAGCCATCCCAAAGCCCCGGTCTTCGCATCCAAGTTCCAAAGGAAGGTCTTACACTCTCGAGAATTCCTGAGAATCCCAAGAAAACCCGCTTTCTCCAGTCGAAGTTCTGCTCGGTTTTCATCTCAGCATCTTCACTCTATCAAGTGAGTTCATACCCCTACAACTAAGTTTTCAAATGCTTTGTAAATGCTTTTATACACTTTTAAGGGGGGGGGGAGGGAATACAAGTAAACACATGATTATCCTCGTGTGAAAAACATCAATCTTTTGCTATGCTTTTTGTTATGAAATCAATCATATGTGATTTATAACTATCGTACGAAAACGTTCTCAAACAACATATCACGATAACACTTGCCTTTTTGGAATGAAACTTGTTGTTATGTAAATATCAAACACTTTATTTATATTTGAGTATAAATATTCAATAATGTTATTACAAATGTTATGCTTTACATACAAAATCGACACTACACTAGGGTTTATCATACAAACGAAACACACTTTTGGAAAAACTATAATAGGTATAGTTTACTAGATATTCATGATATTTTACATACTATACATACTATATCAAGGAAATACTTTCATATACAAGAACAAATGGACTTTTCATACGTAAATCTATTTGATACTAAGTTTTATGAGACATTCAACTTCACGTACTTTCAAGTATGCAGTTAAAGTCCTGTATTATATACCATAATCTCTTGTAGGGAGAGCGTGATTCTAGTGTATAGATCTATACGGGATTGACAATCCCGCACCTAAACTATTAGCTATAGTTAGACTGGCAAGTCTGGGGTGACAAACGTCATAACATTCCAACGCCAGAAGAACGTTGTTACAGGCAGTCTGGGTCAATAGCATGGTTATAAAACTCACATGGAGTATTAAAAACACGTTGATTTACGGGGTTATCAAATGCCTTAATGATTTTATACATATATAAATCTACTATTCTAGGCATGAAAAACATTACTTCATTACAGTTTTGGAACTTATAAACTACCACACACTTATGGAAAAATTTTAGATTTATAGAAGCAAACATTCAAAACAGTCGGGTCTTGGTAGAAGACTACTTTTATCCTAGTAGGAAATATGGGACTTTCTAGGAGTTTTCAAACATCTATAAACAATTCCATTCAAATTTATACAAACATTGACATTAAATACTTATGAACTCACCAGCTTAAATGCTGATCTACTCTTTCAAATCTACTTGTATTTCTCAGGGATTCAGTAATAGAGGTAAACTTCAGCTTTTGGGGAAGTGATGCTATGGCGTCAGTTTTAAAACTCATTTTCTCATCATATTGTAAATTGTTTCTGAAACAAGTATCATTCAACAATGTAACTTTCAAATTATATATATGATGGTTGTATTACTTTCTTTACTATGTATTCAACTGTTAAGATACTACATGAAGTCATCCGCCCTCGAACGATTCCGCCGTTCTGGTTTGGGTGTGTGACAGACAATCTTGGTTTTGTCTTACTTTTGAGTCAGTGAAGATTTTGAGGTGTGATTTGGTGTAGAAATGTTGGGCTTGTATGCTGGTGAGTTCTTTGAAGGTTTATTAAAAGGTTGAGGTTTGCTTTGTTGAGAGGTATGAAAACGGTTGTGATATGGCTTGTGAGTTGGATTAAATGGACGTTTGTATTTCATGGAGTGTAAAGCAAACTCCTGTTCGAAGCGTAATTCAGAGTTCATTGCTTATGGATCGAGATCACCATCCACATGATAGTTGATGTTAGTAGGAGCGGTTAAGGCTGGTGGTGTAGGTTGAACATGTGGAAAAGTAGATTTGAAAGGATCCGAGGTGGATGGGTTCGAGATAGGAGGTTCGAAAGAACTAACAAGAGCTAAAGGACCTCCTGGAAATTCCCTCAAAGTTTGTGCAACATTTAACTCATGACCTTGAAGCTCATCAAACAGCTGGTAAAGCTTTAGCTTCTTCAGAGATGCATTACTCTGAAGACATGATTTTATGTTTCCCCATCCTTTACCATTGCTATTTACGAATTTGAAATTATACTCTAAAGGAGTTCAGACAATCCCTTGAGCAGTCATGTTGTTAACAACGATTTGGTAGCGGTTGGAGGCTGAGGGGACTGATTCACCAGGAGTTGTTGTGAAGGTATCAAACTCATTGACAACAGAAGTTAAATGCTTATCTTTCATGTTCTCTGAGCCCTCGAATAGATCCTGAACTGTGTCCCAAATCTCTTTGGTTGACTTACATAACTTAATGTGTTCGAAGAGAGAATGTGCAACACCAAACACCATTTCGGAAAAGGCAACCTAATATGCGTGCACCTTTTTGATGTCATCAGTAGTGAGAGGGATTGGACGTTGCTCATCTTGGCCCATGAGAGTTGCAACAACATCTCTAACAGTTGTTCGAACTGGAACATGTGGACCTTCTTTAACAGATCTCCGGAAAGTTTCACCCTTTTCTTTACCCAGTAAAAACCTTTCCATTCTAACTTTCTAGTGATCACACTCTTACAAAACTAGCAATGGGGCACGTGTAGGGCAGCCCACACTATTTTCTATTTTCATAGAATACATTTGTTGAGAATTAGAAGAAGCCATTGAAGTTAAGATATCTTGAGCAAAAGCGGTATATAGAAGAACTTTTATCCTAAACACAAAAATAATTGAAATACCAAGGTAGTTTCGAGTCAACTATAATCCGATCTTTTGGATTCAAAGGAAAACCACTCAAGCTCTGATACCAATTGTAAGAACAAGAACATTATGCACAGGGAAAAGGTTTAAAAACTCAAGCCATGAGTTAATGCTTAAATTCAAAGTCTGCTTTTAATTATAAGTTCCAGTCAGGACTGGTAATACCAGTCAAGACACGAAGTGAGATATCAATAAAGTACTCAAGTAATAAATGAAGAACATATGAGTATAATCATGGTAAAGACAAAAAATGAACAAGAAGAATGTTTTGAAAGAGTTTGATTGAGAGAAAAGTGAAAGTGAAGTAAATGGGAAAATAACTATATTTAAAGCAACAATCTGTAATCTTCTTGCCATTAAACAACTCCTTATATAGCAAAAGGAGTGACATCGTACAAACTGAAATGCATAAAAAGGACTAGATAATCGTATTACTTCTGACACTCTGATTATCCAAGTTGACAAAAAGACTTAGTCCTATATAAAGTTACATCATAGAAACAGATAGGAAGAATAAATGTGAAAGCAGACATTCAATCTCGGATCATTTCTTCATCTCGAACCAGCTCCACTTAGGACTTAAACTCCATCTTTAACCATAAGCTTATCTCGTACCTTTCCACATCTCGGACTCACAACTGACTTCGTATCTTCATAGTATGATTGGTAGAGGTTCACTTTCAGGTTCCAACATATATGCTTTAGTGATCCTTTGTTGATGAGCATCAATACGGATCCTGGCAAGATCCCTGAGTTCATCAAAAGTGTTAAGATCCTTGGCCAGGATCCTATTATTACTCTCCTGATCCTGCAATTGATATCTTGCTGTTGGGATTACTACTTTAGTAGGGATCACGACTTCTGTTCCAAACACCAAGGAATATGGAGTTTGCCCAGTGGCTGCCTTTGAAGTGGTCCTATCTTCCCATAGGATGAGAGGAAGTTCTTCTTCCCATCTTCCTTTCTTCTCATCTAACATCTTCTTTAGACTGTTGACTATAATCTTATTGCTGGATTCATCTTGACCATTATCTTGAGGGTGGACAGGAGTGGACATTATCATTTTAATTCCCCAACTTGTGCAAAAGTCTCTTGTATTTTTTCTTATGATTGAGATCCATTATCGCATCTGTTCTCAAAAGGGATCTGAAACATTGTCAAGATATTTTGTTTGATAAACGAGACCACTTCCTTGTCTCGTACTCGAACAAAGGCTTCAGCCTCTATCCTTTTTGAGAAGTAGTCCGCCATCACTAGCATGAACACCTTTCCTACTGAGGCCTTTGGTAGCTTGCCAACGATATCCATTCCCCATTTCATGAATGGCCAAGGGGAAATGATAGGATACAATGGTTCTACTGGTTGATGTAGGATGTTGTTATGTCTTTGGCAAGCATCACATTTTTAGGCATGAAAGAAAGCATATTTTTTCATTGTTGGCAGTAGTATCTGTTCCTTAATGGTTTGGAGCATAAGGATCTGCCCCCAATGTGGTTTACATAACCTCCTTCGTGTATATCTTTTAGGACTTCTGCAACTTTGTGATCTTCTAAGCATCTATGGTATGGACCTGCCATACATTTCTTCTATAACTTTCCTTGGATAATATCAAATCATGATACCCTAATCTTGAATGCTCTCTTATTCTTTTCTTCTCTTGGGATTGTGCAATTTTGGAGGTATTCCACAATGGATTGGATCCAAGATTTGGAGTGTTGTGGAGGATCCTGAATGTTAGGATCCTAAGGAAGTGGTTCAGGGTCATGATCCTCGATTATTTCCATGTTAGTTGTTTGGTCACGGTAATTGGGATCATCTGGTTTATTGGAGGGATCTTCTACCGCTAGGATAAATATATGTGTTATAGGGATCCTGATTTATGGCGGGATCCTATGGGAATATCCAAGTTTAGCTAGCACATCAACCTCAACATTTTCTTCTCTGGGAACTTAGCTTTGGCTGAAAGCTTCGAATTCAGAGGCCAACTTTTTTAGGATTTGTAGGTATAGTTCTAGTCTTTCGCCTTTTACTGTATATGATCCATTAAAATTATAAGTTAATAATAAGGAGTCAATGAATACCTGAAGATCCTTGGACAACTATAATCACATGATCAATGCTTCATATTCAACTTCATTATTGGTTGCATCGAATTCATAATTGCATGCCTAGGGTATGATGTCCCCCTGTGGCGATTTTAGAATGATCCATAGGCCTGTTTCTCTAAAGTTTGAGGATCATCAGTGAAGAGTGTCAATCTTACTATTCTTTGTTCTTTATGGAGTTCCTTACTTTCTAACTCTGCTTTAGGTTGTAGACAATCACTGAAATCAGCCACAAAGTCTGCTAGTGCTTGCGTCTTTGTTGCTGATCTTTGTTCATACTTGATGTCATATGTGCTTAGCTTCACAGACCACTTTTCCATCCTACCTGACATCTCTGGTTTCCACATAACATTCTTGTGGGGTAGTTAGTTCTCACATGTAGAGTGTGTGTTTCAAAATAGTGTCTTGATTTTTTGGAAGCAGTTGCTAATACAAGATTTAGTTTTTCAAGATGTGAATGCTTGGTCTCATGATCTAGGAGACTTTTACTTACGTAGTATATGGGATGTTGATCCCCATTGAGATCCTTGGCTAAAACTGCACTTACGACATTAAAGGATAATGAATGGTATATGAGAAGTGGTTCTCCATCTAGTGGTTTCACTAGCAAGGATGCAGAACTAAGATAATTTTTGAGTTCCTGAAAAGCATCTTCATGCTCTTTAGTCCACTAAAATCTTTTGTTCTTCTTCAAGATGTAATAGAAAGGCTTGCATCTTTCTGAGGATCTTGAGATGGACCTGTTAAGTGCTGCTACTCTTCCTGTTAGTCTTTGAATATCCTTCGTCGACGATGGGGATCTTAAATTGATGATGGCTTTTATTTGCTCCGGACTTGTTTCTATTCCTCTTTTAGTCGCCATGTATCCAAGGAACTTTCCTGACCTCATTCCAAAGTGGCACTTGGATAGGTTCAACTTCATGTTATATTCATCTAGTATGTTGAAGGTGTCTTCAAGATCCTTGAGGTGATCCTCATCTTTGTTTTATTTTACCACCATGTCAACAATGTAGATTTCCATGGTGTCCCTCTGTTTATCCTCGAACATCTGGTTGACTAACCTTTGGTATGTTGCATCTGCATATTTAAGACCAAATGGCATAGCAGTATAGCAGTATATACCTATTGGGGTAATGAATGTGTTATTCTCTTTGTTGGATGGTTCCATTTGGATTCGTTGGAATCCCGATGATGCATCCATAAATGTTAGAAATTCATGGACAGCCGTAGGATCTTTCATGGAGTCCATGTGTGGTAGGGATAAAGGATCGTTAGGGCAAGCTCTATTCAGATCAACATAGTCCACACATATTCTCCATTTTCCGTTCTTCTTCTCCATGACGACCACGTTGGCTAGCCATCTTGGGAACTTGACTTCCTTGATCATCCCTATTTTGAGGAGCTTTTCTACTTCTTCTTAGCTGATCTGGTTTCTTTCGGGGTGCAAACTTTCTTCTTTTTTGGTGTATTGGTCTGAAAGAAGGATCAATGTTAAGTTTATGGGTTATGATATTCTTGTCTATACATGTCATGTCCTATCAGTATTTTGGCTTCAAGATCCTCGAGGTTCCGAGGCACTTCCTTTATATCATGTTCTCTTGTCTCCAACACACCTCATGACCTCTACTGTAATTTCAATCCTTGTTATGGTAGTGTTGAAAATTTATCGAAGTCTTGTAGCATTCCTTCGATTCTTGTTGATCACCTATGATCCTTACTGTCCCCCATGGATTAGGCTCTTTGACAGATTGATGGTATGTCGAGGGGACAATCTTCATATTTTGGACCTATGATCTATGTAGAATAACATTAGAGGAGGACAATGTATCAATTACACAAAAGCATTTCATAGAGTTCACCCCCTCTATGTAATTAGGTAGCTTGTTTTCGCCGATGATATGTTTTGTTTCGCCAATGAATCCAATCAACACTGTGGACCTTTTGACTATTTCGCCTTCGGGGATGTTCATCCTTTTCAGAGCATCCAAGACTATGTTGTTGACTGAGAATCCTCCATAAAAAAAGATCCTTCTAACAAAATGGTTGGCAATGTAAAGAGTGATTACCAGGTCATCATGATGAGTATCCTCGACGTCTATTATATCTTTTTCGTTGAAGGTGGTTTCCTTCTCGTTTGTGATGGATGTGTTTTTCATGGAATTTCTTCTTTCCCCGTCTTCGATACTTTAGCATGTATTTTTACTTTAGAATAAGAGGCGCCACAAATGCAGATCCTCCAGAAATTAGATCGATTACCATAACATCCGTAGAAGGGGATCCTGGTTTTTCTAGGATCTTGTGAAGATCCTGATCCTTTTCAATGGATCATTCTTTTCTTCTTTCGAGGATATCCTTGAGATATTCTTTGTTGAGTAGGTAACTAATCTCTTTTCTTAGGGCTATTCAATCTTTTGTAATGTGACCAAAGTCCTCATTGTATACACACCATTTGGACTTGTCTTTCCAGGGTGTGGACTTTTCTCATTTTCTTGGCCATCTGCTTTGTCACCAAGATCCTGCATGGAAAATATTAGACCTGAAATATCCATAGAAAAACAACAGTCCATGATCTTAGGAAATTCTTCTTCCTCCCCTTCATCTTCAAGGGCATTAACCACATGATGACTGGGTCTGGAATAAGTTTTAGATTTATAGGATCTCATGGCTGAAGATTCGACCTGCCTATTAGGATTATCATATGAGCTTTATGGGTTGCTCTTCTTTTGGATCTCCTTGTCTTCTTCGAGCCTTATGAACCTTAGTGCTTTGCTCCTTACTTCATCCATTCTTTTGCATGGATTCATTACAAGGTCTTCATAGAAAGGAGAGACTTTATTTAGTCCCATGTTGAAGGCATCCAAGGTAGTTGCCTTTGTCATGTTGGGGATACTCAGAGTTTCCTTGCCAAACTTGTTCATGAAATCCCTAAGGTATTCGTTAGGATCCTAAACCACCCGATAGATGTGACAACCGTCAAATTTTGTTCAAGTCAAAGTCAAACAAAGTCAACAAGTCAAACCGGTCAACTCCATTAACCCTTGTATGTTAGGGTTTACATTATACAATTCGCTATTTCAATGAGAAAACATCATTTGAAATATTCATGTGTTTGATATTCCTTAGCCTTAACAGTGCTAAACAACGAACCAAAGCGATAAAACACTATTGCACAATCATCAGGATTGTGTAAGACACTAAATCCTGGCTTAACGGGGTTTATGGACCTTTCGTTGTGAAGCCGGACACTCAAAAAGATCACAAACGAAACCTCTCACAATCTCTTTCACTCAACCTCTCTCTATTAAAAGCTCTCCCGAATCTCTCCCGAATCTCTCCCAAATCTTTCTCAAAAGTTCCTTCAACTTTTTGTAATCATTCGGGCCATCCCGACCCTTAACTGGTCAAAAACCACTTGAAACGGGGTAAAAACGGGTAAAATAGGCTTAAGGACCCAAAATTGAAGCTTCAGGACCAAAGTCCCTGTCATAAAGGAAGACGACACACATTTGTCTGTCGTAACCTTACGACGCGCGTGTTGATCACACGCAATGAGTATCAAGGAAGCCCCTGTCATAAAAGAAGACGACATGCATTTTTGCGTGTCATAATTTTTCCGGTTTTTCGACTACGACTTCGTTTTAGGCCCCTTTTTCATCATTTTAACGCGGGATTTTCACCAAAAACTTTATTTTTACAGTTAGAACTCTATATTTCAGTAATCCCCACGTTTTTAGGGCCATTCATACCAATAATTAGTGGGGGAGGTGCTTGAGGTGGAAAGATGACTTTACTTTACTTTATGACACATGCCACCACTTACACCCACTACATGGCCAACTCTTTCCCACTACATGACCAGCTCTTACCCACTACATGACCAACTCATACCCACTACATGACCAGCCCCACTCCTTGTCTAAGTATAAAAACCCATCCCCTCTCTTCATACTTCTTTCATTCTCTCATTTTCCTCCAAGGATCACACTCCAAATTCTCTCACCATTCTCTCTCAATTCCAAGACTTCCAAGGCTGATTATCAAGCTTTCTTCAACTCTTGGTAAGTATAATTCATACTTCTTATGATTATTACACATCCTTCTACTCAAAATCATAAGAATCTTACACAAACATCGTCACCTTCATGTTAGGTTCTCGATTCGTCAAGGCATCTTCTAAGTGTTCTTGGGTTGAACACTTCTCTTCTCCAACATCCATCCTCTAATAACACATAAGGTGAGTAATCTACCCAATATTTTATAATTTTCAATACTTTTGGGGTGTATCATGTGGTTCTAATATGTTCCAACTTCATTTTATTGTTTTATCACAATTGAGACATTGTTGGGACATTTTTACGTGAGTCATTAATTGTATAACTATTGTTTGTTTACGCTACATGTACTTGTAGTGCATTACCATTTTTAGTCTAATCTCCATGACTATGCCCGTATTCTTGAGGTACGTTATGGACAATAATAGCGCTATTGGGTTGACCACCCCGCCTTGGGACGCTAAGGTGATTGATCGCACGTGGTTGAGTGTGTATGATGATTAGATGCTCCATCCTATATATATTTATATATATACATACATATGTATATATAGGGTGAGGACTTATTGTTGTTGTTATCATTTGTTAATCAATTTTTGATATATAAACTGTTATCTCAAACACAATTGTTTGCCGACTTCAAAAGAAAACAAATTTCAAATTATAAATGTTTCAACTTCACAAATTTTCTCTACTAAAATTAGATTACTCACCAACTCTCGTAGTTGACTTGTTTTTACCCATGATGCAGATTTGAAGAATGAAGTTGATGAAAAAAAGGTTGTGCCTTAGAAATCCACAAGACTATTTAAATTTGATGTAATAAATGTTGTTCGTATTTGGATTTGTATTTGTATGTTGTGGATCTTGTTTGCATACTTAGTACTTAATTGAATCTAATCATATTATAACATAGTTGTCATGAGACTTTGAACAATATATCACGCCTTGATCGATTCCGACAAGGATCGGGGTGTGACAGATTGGTATCAGAGCCCTTGACTATAGGGAATTAGCTTAATTGCCTTGACCTAGTCTATACCCTCTAGGGTCCTCTCGTATGCTAGTTTATAAAATGCACACACAACTGCATGCAATTCACACTTAGAAAAGCCTAGGAATACCTTTGTGTGTTAATTGCTCCCTTAAGTGCATACGTATTACTCCTGACGCTTATATGTGTGCATAAACTGGTGAATATTCTCCTCTTTCTCTGAAAATCACACACATATTCAAGTGGTTTAAAAAAAATGTATATACATATATATTCCTTAGAGCTCATAGGAAATTCAAAGTCATCCACTCTAGTTGGGTAGGATCATAGTAATGGACGCGTAGTAACTGGAAGGGGGAGGTGCCGGTAGCCCGAAAGTCCTGACTAGGCAAGCATTCGTATACATCCCAATCAACTGAGGGACCAGTTTTCTTACCTGGGGACCAAAGGCGAGAGTTCCCAAACCTATAGGCCAAAGCGCGTCATTCACATTACTTTTGAGCCATCAAAATACCCGACCTTATCAAACGTATCCAAAAGGATACACTCCAAAATGGCCAACTCATTGGACTATTAAGTTCCCTAATGGGCCTAGAAGTGGGAAAGACATGTGAAAACTTAGTTTTGTGGGGGCCCACGCAAGTGCTACATGTTTCACATTTAGTAACCATGGAAAGCCCAAAAGGTGCCCAACACTCCTAACCATGGCCCAACAAGTGTTTACAATTATTTTACCCAACAATGTCTAAAAACTTTATTTCCATAATCAATTTACAAATAACTCACAAGTCCATATGCGTGTTTCTCGTAGATGGCATTACAACCCCCATACACTGCTCGCAACAACCGAAGGCTAGCTGCCCTTATCGCCAAGGAGGTAGCAAACGTCATCCCAACAATTGCAACCCAACTTCATTCTCTTTAGCCACAAGCTCCAGCAACCACTCCTCGTTGCTCATTCAAGCACTTTCGTAACTGCAATCCGCCTTACTTCAAAGGCATCGAGGGTGCCACCGCACTCCTCACATGGATTGAAGAAATGGAGAGTACTTTCATCCATAGCGAGTGTCCTGAGGACCTGATGGTCCGTCATGCTACAGGGTGCCTCCAAGGTCATGCTCTCACATGGTGGAACCTGGAAAAACGGGCAAAGGGAGAGGCTGTATGCCTTGGTATATGTGAATCAAGTCTGGGAAGGATATAGCCTGATCAACTATATATGTCCGAGGAGTGACTTGCATATACTGGGGGATAGTCATAATGGGCAACAAATCTAACAACTTAACTACATCCTACAGGGAATACTTTAAGAATCGAATCTAAACACCTAAAAATATTATAGGAGTATTTGGTGATACTATAACCAACTTATGTGAAAACTAAAGACCTCTATTAGTAGGCCTATGATAACTGAGTGCATACGCCAAGGTTATACATAATTAAAGATATTATAGACTCAGAATCTATGACTATTGCTCTACTTCCTGTTCCTTGTTTGGCTGTGGACTTAGAGTAGAGTCATTTATTCGAAGGTCTATTCTATCTCAAATTATGTATAACTGGTATGCACTACGTGATTATAGACGTAACTAATAAGGATCACCCCCTATAAGTAATTATAGGATTAGGCGTCTATTAATTATCTCTTCTACCCCTATTCTCGCACGAACAACATGATTGGTAAATCTTAACGCCCGTACAAAACCTACTTCTACCCACTACCATAACTCCGTCTCCAAGACGTTAACATAAACACCAAGAATAGTTCACTAAAGTACGAAATTATACATGTGTATATAAATGGTAAGGATATTTACTAAAAGGTTCATCAATGAAATTGGCATGCATTTTATTTCATTGAATCTCACTGCTTCGTATTACAAACAATTTACGACTGGTAACTCTAAGATTCTTTAGGTGTACCTCGAAGTTATGTGTAATTAAGAAATGATAGACCTAGAAATGGTGAGTCCGCCTTAGGACCTGTTCCTTGTTTGGTTGTGGACTTAGGGTAGACTCATTAGGATCAACAGTCTAATAAAATTTTAATTACACATAACTGGGGGCATGTCGAGTGAATCTTAGGAGTGGATCAGACATGGAACAAATCGCAAGATTATAATCAAATTATTCCTACTAAATTCATAAGTCTATTTATAAAGACCTCTGGTATAGAGTCGTCGGCGTAGTCGTGTCGGCAATCTAGAATATAGTTAAATACATAATACAAACTATAATACCCAAATTATACAAATTTTCTGCATTAAAAATCAATAGACAAACACAATGAAACTGAAAAGGGTATCAAACTATCAAGAGAAAAACACATACAATGTAGATTAAAATCCACTAATTATAACAAAAAGGGCTAAAAGAAAAGGTAAGGACTAAGGATTGTTAAGTCCTCTCTTCTTATAAATAGCTTTGAAGCAAGTTTGCCTAAGCTTCTTTGTTCCTTCTGTCAATTCCATATCTGGCAATTTCTCCATCATCTTCTTGTGCCCTTCTAACGTCTCTATCTCCTCCTTTAATCCCAACTCCTAGTTTTTTTAAAGGTAGATGTAATATATTTTTTTCGTGTGAGTTCAAAAAAAAATTACAATGAGTTAAGTTTATATAAATATAAATCAGGAAATCGTAGTAAATCAATTGATTTGATGTGGCATATGCCTAGGGCCTATGTTTATGTTATAAAGAAACTAATAATTAAAATTTTAGAAAATACCAAAACTACTTTGGTTACCAAGTGCATGCATACATGCATGAGTAATGTATAGAAGGTTATTATCATAGTTTACGTTGGCATTTTGAATGAGGGATTGAAGGCTCTTAAGTTTTCTATGAGGCCATCTGTTTATGTTTAGCTCTCTGCATCTTTTCTTCAACACTGTTAACTCTATCCCTAGTTCCTTTGCTGCCATGATTATCGGCATCTCAAAGTACTTCTCTATCTCTTCAAACTCCAATGGTCTGAATCTCTTTGCCATCTTCCGGCCACCGTGATCAGTGGTGGCAGCACTAGAACTACATGTAGCCTCACCACCAGATTTACAGTCTTCACTGAAACTAACCAATGGTAAATTACCATCCTCCCAACAATCCCATAAGCTTATGTCTTCAAGGGGATCAAAATCGTGAAACTCATTTCTAGAAATGATGTTTTGATCTTTGTTAAGTACTGTGGAAACGTTCTGATCAAGCACTTCATGCAATTTTTCCGACAACTCGTAATCATGATGGTCGAGCATGTCACCACTGCAAAAATCTAGAAACTCAAGATAATCAAATCCAACACGATGAAAGACTCTTTTTGATCCCTACAAATCCAAACCATGTTTTGATCAATGTCGAAAAAATCACTTTTCTATGCGAAAGATGGTGTAATGAGTGACGTTTATATATACCTGAAAAGATCTTGATGATCAAAGTACTGAAACCAATCGAGGTCATCTATGGGGTTTTGACGATCTGCAGGTGGATCCATTTGTGAGGGAGAAGTTAAAAGTCGCGGTAAGAATGTGATGATTTATATAAGTGAAGTGGGAGAAGTAATTAATAGCAAATTATTGGGAATGCAACAAAACAAGTTAAGCACTTCTGAAAAATTGATAAATGATTTCGGTAACACTCGCGGAATATAAACTAGTGAAAATTACAAACGAAATTGAATATATATAGTCTATGATGTTATGGTTATTGTGTATCTAACAAATGAAGAGAAAATGAATATATATATTCTTTGAGCCGTAACCTTCTTCTTCAATTCACACACATATACGTATCTGTTGCTGCAAATTATGACTTGTGTGCCTCATGCATTTAATGCATCACATGCCTACTGTATATTCTTGACTTTGAAGCTACGTATCAGTTTCCAATTTCCCCAGTAGCACACTTTTCATTAGAAAATACTCCAAGTCTTTACACATGAACCAATTAGAAAGTACTCCAAGTCTTCACACATGCAAATTATGACTTGTGTGTCGCTATAGGTATGTCGTTGGCTCTTGTTAAAAACCTATAGCGATAACAAGTCATCGTAATAGATTAAACCTGTGGTGACGACGAATGCCCTTGCAATCTTAATGATATACGACTAGTTTACGCCAAGCGACTATAAAAGAACTGGTAGGACTTATAATGCAAATTTCGTCAAAATTTGTTGAAACATTCGTAATGATGGAACTCGCTAACTATAAAATATTCATAGTGGTAATACCAAGGATAAAACAGGGAGTATAAAAGCACACATAGAATACTCTATCATCCTAAAACAATAAACTCCTTTTAAATTGACTCAGCTCAAGTTACAATAAGAAATTTCCAAGGTCGTCATGTGACATCAGGCGGGTTGTTCCTCACCATAATCAATTTGTTGTACTACGAGAAGTTTTCCACATCTTTTTCCAAACTCTTGAAGTCCCAGTCAAAATGCAAATTTCGGGACGAAATTCCCTCTAACGGGGGGATGATGTGACAACCGTCAAATTTCGGTCAAGTCAAAGTCAAACAAAGTCAACAAGTCAAACCGGTCAACTCCATTAACCCTTGTATGTTAGGGTTTACATTATACAATTCGCTATTTCAATGAGAAAACATCATTTGAAAAATTCATGTGTTTGATTTTCCTTAGCCTTAACAGTGCTAAACAACGAACCAAAGCGATAAAACACTATTGCACAATCATCGGGATTGTGTAAGACACTAAATCCTGGCTTAACGGGGTTTATGGACCTTTCGTTGTGAAGCCGGACACTCAAAAAGATCACAAACGAAACCTCTCACAATCTCTTTCACTCAACCTCTCTCTATTAAAATCTCTCCCGAATCTCTCCTGAATCTCTCCCAAATCTCTCTCAAAAGTTCCTTCAACTTTTTGTAATCATTCGGGCCATCCCGACCCTTAACTGGGTCAAAAACCACTTGAAACGGGGTAAAACGGGTAAAATAGGCTTAAGGACCCAAAATTGAAGCTTCAGGACCAAAGTCCCTCTCATAAAGGAAGACGACACACATTTGTCTGTCGTAACCTTACGACGCGCATGTTGATGACACGCAATGAGTATCAAGGAAGCCCCTGTCATAAAAGAAGACGACATGCATTTTTACGTGTCATAATTTTTCTGGTTTTTCGACTACGACTTCGTTTTAGGCCCCTTTTTCATCATTTTAACGCGGGATTTTCACCAAAAACTTTATTTTTACAGTTAGAACTCTATATTTCAGTAATCCCCACGTTTTTAGGGCCATTCATACCAATAATTAGTGGGGGAGGTGCTTGAGGTGGAGAGATGACTTTACTTTACTTTATGACACATGCCACCACTTACACCCACTACATGGCCAACTCTTTCCCACTACATGACCAACTCTTACCCACTACATGACCAACTCATACCCACTACATGACCAGCCCCACTCATTGTCTAAGTATAAAAACCCATCCCGTCTCTTCATACTTCTTTCATTCTCTCATTTTCCTCCAAGGATCACACTCCAAATTCTCTCACCATTCTCTCTCAATTCCAAGACTTCCAAGGCTGATTATCAAGCTTTCTTCCACTCTTGGTAAGTATAATTCATTCTTCTTATGATTATTACACATCCTTCTACTCAAAATCATAAGAATCTTACACAAACATCGTCACCTTCATGTTAGGTTCTCGATTCGTCAAGGCATCTTCTAAGTGTTCTTGGGTTGAACACTTCTCTTCTCCAACATCCATCCTCTAATAACACATAAGGTGAGTAATCTACCCCATATTTTATAATTTTCAATACTTTTGGGGTGTATCATGTGGTTCTAATATGTTCCAACTTCATTTTATTGTTTTATCACAATTGAGACATTGTTGGGACATTTATACGTGAGTCATTAATTGTATAACTATTGTTTGTTTACGCTACATGTACTTGTAGTGCATTACCATCTTTAGTCTAATCTCCATGACTATGCCCGTATTCTTGAGGTACGTTATGGACAATAATAGCGCTATTGGGTTGACCACCCCGCCTTGGGACGCTAAGGTGATTGATCGCACGTGGTTGATGTGTATGATGATTAGATGTTCCATCCTATATATATTTATATATATATATATATATATATATATATATATATATATATATATATATACATATATATATAGGGTGAGGACTTATTGTTGTTGTTATCATTTGTTAATCAATTTTTGATTTATAAACCGTTATCTCAAACACAATTGTTTGCCGACTTCAAAAGAAAACAAATTTCAAATTATAAATGTTTCAACTTCACAAATTTTCTCTACTAAAATTAGATTACTCACCAAATCTCGTAGTTGACCTGTTTTTACCCATGATGCAGATTTGAAGAATGAAGTTGATGAAAAATAGGTTGTGCCTTAGAAATCCACAAGACTATTTAAATTTGATGTAATAAATGTTGTTCGTATTTGGATTTGTATTTGTATGTTGTGGATCTTGTTTGCATACTTAGTACTTAATTGAATCTAATCATATTATAACATAGTTGTCATGAGACTTTGAACAATATATCACGCCTTGATCGATTCCGACAAGGATCGGGGTGTGACAATAGAGATCATTAGTGATCTTCTCGAATGTTCTGCTATAAAAAAATTGGTTGTTAAAAACATTAATTAAATGTACAACTGAAGTAATAGAGTAAGGATGGACATTTAGTATCCATTCCACGGCTAATCATGTGAGGGTGGAACCAAAACCCTTGCATAGGCAAGCTTCCTTCAAGTATGTAGGAATGGAGGTGATCTCCAATATTTCCATGTATTGTCCCACATGTTCTTCAGGATCCGTGTTCTTATCAAAAGGCTTCATGCAGGAAGTCTGGAAGTGCTTTGGGACCTCGGTGTCATTGATTACTGGAGAGAATATCGAGATCCAATGGCCTATTGGGGAGGCTTCCGGTATAGGTTGGACAACTACAGGTATTCTTGAGATCATCTGTCATAGCTGTTGAAGTTATTTGGCCATGATCAGGCTCATTCATGCATAAAGATCCGTAGAGTTAGTGGTAAATGTATTATTGTTGAAGAAGTTACCAGGATCCTTGTTATTGGGAGTAACAAAGGTTTCTACGGGATCCTAGATCGTATGGCATTTATCTCTTGGAGTCGTGTCCTAGGAGGGAACTGAGGCAGGTATTGAGGATCCTATCTCGCAGCGGTTCGTTGAGGATCCCGTGTTGTCAAAGTTCATAATCTTGGGCTGCAAGATCGAGGGTCCTGCTTCTTGAGGCTTGCGGATCTCTATCCACATGCTCTCTACTTCCTTGAGTATCGTCCTATTATCCTCTTGCTGTTGGGTGAAATTTTGTTCTAGTCTCTTCATCATAACGAGGATTTTGTTATTAGAAATCAGTATAGGAAGATCCTGAAATCCTTGGGTAACGACCGGAGAGGTATTTTTCTTTGGTGCCTTAGAGGTTTTCTTAGGAGCTCCACCTGGGGATGGAGGAAGATTTTTAGAGGAAATGGGAGTATTTCAGGAAGAGGATAAGGACGGTTGGGTAGACATGATTCTCGAATGATTATGAACACCACGACCACACAATTGGTGCCAAATTGTTTTTGTCAGAAGTTGATCAAGTGTAATTCGACCAAATTGGATGAGAGGATGTGGTGTTAGTGTATTGTAAGTATAAAATGGTAATCAAATTGAGACAAAAGAGTTACAAGGAAAGCCCTTGATCCCTTGTAGGATCGCTGACATAAAACCTTGGGAGCTGATAATAATCACGTGCCTTGATGTGTTTTATTGATTTTAATATGAGGTTACAAAGATTATGAAATTAATACAAGTAAAAGAATAATTCTAGGGCTAATAATGTATGTTGTGTGCCAGATACGTGTGTTATTTATAGTCTAGTGTAAGTAATAAGAAGTCTGATAATTCATCCTCCGGAATCAGCATATGAAAGTTATTTGACGTGGTATTCCAGGTCTTTTGCCTGGTTGAGATGACTCTCCATTGACAATGGGTCTTATGTTATCTAGTTTTACACATTTGAGAAAAATAAAGAAAATATAGTCGTTAGAAGTGTTAGAAATATTAGTGGTAATAGTCAGGATCCTGGGATATGTTTATGGATCCTAAGGCTTCAGATATATTTGAGGATCCTGAATACGATTCAAAGATTCCTGCCCCTAACAGTTATTTATTTATGCTATGGATTATTATGCATGCTAGATTGTAGGCTAAGGATCTATCTAGGAATTTCATGCTAGAATTGCTTAATTTATATAGATGTCTTGTATGCCTTATGTGATAAATATAGTATGTGTTTTTCAACCATTTTCTGATATAATAGAACTGTTAATCGAATGCCACAAGGCTTGTACATAACTGGAATCTAATAGATTTAGAATTTCTATTTTGGCCTTATTACATGTTCCTTTTTTGGTTGTAGTTTTAGTGTAGAGACACTTATTCGAATGTGTATTTCATTTTGAATTATATACGGCTCTACATTCCAGAGGCATTTCATGTGATGTTAGTAGAGGCTTGTTCGGCTTGTGGGTTTATGGGAACAGAATATTTAAAGAGACAGTCTAAGAAGTATAATATTATGCATACGGCTAGATGTCTGAATGCGTGGTAGGAGTTTAATCGAGTGATGCGAAGTGACTTGGGAGTCTTCGAGCAGTCCTTGCAGCAAGTATGGATAGATGTGGAAGGTAGTATCCGGCCTGTACAAATGAAAACACATGATCCATATTTGGGTCAAGAAAGTGTTACAAGAATACCAAGGAACTTATAGGTGGGTATGTGTAGTGTGGAGTAGCACTATGTTTTAATTTTGATGTGTTCCCATTATCTTTCAGATTCAGGATGGCGACGTTTCGTGATGGAGATTCAGGTCTGAATGAGAGGGATGTCTATGACATCATCGCTGCTGAGGTTTTGAGGTTCATGGTAGAGGATATGCCTGGTATGATCAACATAGTTAGGGATGAGTTGATTTTAGTGATAGACGAGCACTTTAGGATTCTACAGGTCAAATTAGAGGCCTGTCGACCATGGGCTCATGAGGTAACCTTTAAGGAGTTTGATGTTTATAGAGCCCCTTTTTTCATGGGGAGGAGGGAGCCTATCTTCAGTATCCATTGGATCGCCGATGTGGAGAGTGCCTTTCTTGCCAGATTATGTTTAGGGCAGGCGAAGGTCAAATTTTCAGCCTGTCAGTTATGCGATAGAGCTAGGGAATTGGTGGCGCGAGTTTGTTCAGGGGTTGAACCAGGTACGGTCAAGTCTATGACCTAGGAGGATTTTGTTACCAAATTCAAGTGAGACTTTGTAACTGTGATTGAGGTTCAACAGTTGGCTCAGGAGTATCTATCACTTTATCAAACTAGAGAGACGATGGTTGAGATCACCACCAACTTTAGAGAAAGAGCATTGCTTTGCCCATAGTATGTGGAAATAGAGGAGATGTGGATAACTCGCTACCATGATATGTTGAAGGCAGAGATTCGGGAGTTCATGATAATGTGTAGCCACAAGCCTTTTTCCAATGTAGTGGAGTCAGCCGAGGACAAAGAGCTAGAGTTGGAGACCCATGAAAATAAGCAAAAGTAGGATCAGGTAAACACATCAGAATCAAAAGTCAAGAATACCATACTGGCTAACGTTTGATCAAGAGATCAAGGGATTCACATATTTTTTGGCAGGTGTGGTTTGACACATTGGGGTATTTATCATTCACTCATTTCTAGGTGTTTCAAATGCAGTTAAGAGGGTCACTAAACCCGAGACTTTAGTTAGAGGGAGTCGAGGGTATGTTTCTTTTATAGTCAGTCGGACCATGTTAAGGCTGATTATCCACCGAGAGCGGATGCGATGGTTTTGGATCTAGCAGCGTTGGCTTAGCAGTTACCGAATGGACAACATAGAACAACTGGACTCCTAAGGGCCGGGGTTTAGGTTATCATTTTCTTAAATTCGGATGGGTGAAACATTCACTGGTGCATCAAAACTTGTCCATTTATGTTTGATGTTTTATATAATCCTCGATGATCTTTTGAATGATAAATATTTAGTCGACTCTGGTTCTGCATTGAATTATTGTTTATGTCTGGTTTTTTTATGTGGTTTGGCTCAAAATTTCACTTGGTTATGAAGTCACTAGAGTCTAGTTAACTACAAGTGAGGAATAATTGCTTATTCAGGACGTAAGATTGTAGTGTTGTTAGCCATCCCAAAGTTTCTTATTCATGGATAGAGGGTAGCAGGTTTGTATAGTTGTTGATACGTACTTTAAGTACTAGTTTTAGACCTAACTAATCTAGACTAACTAATACGTGATAGGCAGTGTACCTAATTGATTACTAGGATAATACTAGTAGGTCGGGTATAGAACACAAGAAACAGAAATAACAGCTAAAATACCTACTAAAGTTATCTAAAGTAATTTAAGAAATTAAAAGGGTGCTTTTCAAGTTTTACAAGTCTATAAACTTTAAAGTAATTAACAAAGAAGTACCTTAAAGTAAGGAAGAATAAACAAACACGGTTTTAAATCAACATATTAAAGATACATTCGTTTATATACGATTCACTTACTCCTATTGTTGATTTCTTGGAAAGTGCAATGGATTATATTGTTGTTGTTTATGGATTCCTAGATTGATTAAAATTATCAAAAGACTAATCCTTTAGCAAAATAAGTTCATTCATTCACTGGTCAAGTGGACAAATAAAGAAGTAAGCTAGTAAGCTAGTTTTAAGTTTGAATAATGGAAGACTTGTAATTTTGATTGATATAAATGGTTATAAATATCAATTCAATACATAATTGTTCTTCGTATATTAGCACTCATATCAATTTACCCACTATTCTATTTAACCCTAGGTTTTTGGGTCAAAACACTAGTTCTATGACCTTGTTACTCACAAAATCACAAGATTCAATAAAATTAAGAAAGATAGTTCATCAAATCTCAATTAAAATCAACAATAAATAGAAAAAAATTGTCATTAACATAACAGGTTCTTTTAACAAGCAACCACTATATATAAACAACTAGCAATAATCCAAATCCACTCAATCAACACAGTAAGCAAGATCATCTACTCTAAACGAAAGTTAGGGTTTTTAGCCTATAATTACTGGAAACACACAAGTAAAAACGAAAATCACTTTGAGAGACATGATCAAAACAAAGCAATATAGTAATTAGAGGTCATGTTGCCTTTAGATCTCATTAAAATCAAGCTCTTAAATGGATTCTACACTCCATGGCCTCCAAGGGACATCTCTAGTCTTCAAAAGTCGTTAGTAGCTTCCGTCATAACTTAGGGTTGAGAGCCAAAACGATCTATCTATAGTTGCCAAAATTCACCTCCCACGCTGTGGCAGATATGTTCCACGACGTCGCAATCACTTAAAATGCATATTCTCCAAGGCATTGATTTGATCGTGAAAAAACAAGTCACCACATCATGGTAGGAATTCCCATGTTATGGGCTTTAGAGTTCTTGAGTTCTTTGACTTCGGTTGACTTGGTCCAATTTTCATGCTTCTATCTCCACATTTGCTTCCTTTTAATCATAAACATGTCTTTGCTTCTAAAAAATAGAATTTAAACATATTAAGTACCTATTATCCTAAAATAAGCACATATGTAACTAAAAATATTTAGATAATGCACAAAATATATGAATAAATACACACATATCAAAATACCCCACACTTGAATTTTGCTTGCCCCTAAGCAAAACTGCTTTTTATTATCATACCATTACATCAAAACCCTAGTTACCAACATCGCACAAGGCAATCCATTTTGAGCTTATATATTACATCGAGACCATAATGCATATATTTGTGTCTAATATTCTAAAGAACTTATCGAATTCTAAATACTCACAATCCTCATGAACACCTCCAAGTTATTTTAAACAATATTCATTTCATGCATCCCTCATAATATATCATCTGAAATCTTTCTTAACCTCAAGGTAACGTTTGGTTAAGCCCCCAAGCATACATATAGAAAAATAACCAAGAAAGAAAAATTACAATAAAATAAAATACTCATCTGACTTTTGGCAATTTCGGTTCATTCTTCAATATCTTCAGCCTTCAGACTTTATAAGCTTTTATTCACTCAACATTTCCCTTTTTTTACAACTCACTTCTTTTCACTCAAAAATAAAAACCTAAAGAAAAATATATGCTTAAGCAAGGGAGCTTAACTTTAACCCTTATTAGTTAAAGGCATTAGTTTAAGGTGCAATGAAAACATAAGCTTTCCTGAATACATTTCTGGTACATGATGCTAAACGTAATGTCCCTTAAACTAAACAAGGTTATGTTTTTGTCCCATGGTTTCACTAAGATAGGAAAGCCACAAATACACTAGAACAATTATTGGCTCAATTAAGTACCAAAACTCGCATCAGATTGTCCCACACAACACTAGCAACCTAGGTCCCAACACAATAATATAACAAATTTTTTTAAACTAGATTTCAAAATTATACCATTTTTTGAAGTCTTTATACTCTAATATTTTTAATCCTAGTAAAAAAAAATATTATTATTCAATATGTGTATATTCCTATATTCGACCCCATAACTCACACTTAATTCATGTAATGTCCCCATTGCATGCTTAACATAATTAAAGAACAAAAAACTAAAGAGGGAGAAATCGAACTGACTCCCCTCGGATAGAATTGGAAAGGTCAAAATAGAATGTTGTGGTGTTGATATCTCGTAAAATAGCTGGAAAACAGGACTTTGGACCGCTACAAGAATGAACTCTCACATGCCAAGAAAACAGACTCCCAATTGGTGATGAAATAACAACCCAAAATTTGAAATGAACATCTCCACGCCATGGTGAAGTAACGCCACACCATGGTCTTCTATGGAACTAGAATATGATTGTGATTTCTGTCTTGGCCATGCTGTAGCCTAAAGTTGCCATGTCGTGGTTGCTTTATCTTCATAATAATAATGCCTTATGCCCTTTCACAAATTTGGTGAGAAAAGGTGATACTAGAATGGTATATCCCTTGATTATGATGTAAATTCTCATCTTCCAATTATTATGGTCATATATTTTGCTCATAATCTCTCTTCAAATAACAAATCTCATGCCTTACTTATTCTTATGTCACATTTCTTAGGAATTGAATACTTATTCTCTCATTAACCAAAAGCTTCTGCAAGATCAAAAACACAAACAAACGAGTAATAAAAAGGTATAATAATTACAAAATTTAAAAATTACAAGAGTCCTAAATTACTTAAATCCTACCAAATTCTCATCTTCCAATTATTATGGTCATCCTCATGATCGCCATCGCCTGCTCCACTAGCACTCGCACCACCTCTATGCTCATCCCATCGTTCCTCCAAAGTAGGAATGTAACTATAATGAGTTTAGCTACATCTCATTAAGAATTTTGTAAGAATGGGGCAATCTAGTCATGAACATTCCCTATACATAGAAGATCCCGCTCTATTCTTCCCAACTCGGTTCGTGAGAAATTCTACAATGCAATAAGGCAAATGGTAGAACACGTTAGGTGTAATGATACTCCATAAGAAAAATACATTGAAGCTAGGTACAAAGTCTCCTTCCTTCTTTTGATTTATGGAGAATGTGATCAGTCGGTGGATGAATATGTGAATTGGTGAACGAATGCACCTTTTGGAGGCAGAACCTGAGGTATAACTTACATTTGTTATGGAGGTCCACCACTCGGAATCTGTAACACCTTAGGGAATTCTTTTGTGACAATGATCAAGAAAAACAGAAAATCCCTCACTCATGGCCTCAAATTGGTTGTAAAGGTCCAACCACCATGCAAGATCCACTAAACTACACTCTCGTCTCCTCCTCCTTAGACAAAATGTGAAATTCACCTTGTCATCATCTTCTTTTCTTTTTTTTTCAATCGGGAAGTAGTAAAGAAATCGACACATAATTCCTTATAGACCGGCTCTTGAAGCCAAAATAATCTCCTCCAACCAGTACATGTTAGTCGAATCCCATATAAGTTATACATTTTGGTAAGATAGCGTCCCACTCCTTCCTCGAGCCTTGCTTCCCTCATCAATCCCCCAATGAATTACTGGTGGCACATGAATATACTTCACCCTTAACCAAGCTAGTTTGTTTCTCCATTGTACAAGCACCTCGAGCTCTACCACCTCTGTAAAACAATACCAAGAAAAGTTTGGTAGGATTCATGGGTTTTCTTGTTGGCTAGGTGGTCTTCTAGGTCCCATTGTATGAAAAATAGTTAACAAAAACAAACAAACCAACCTTCAAATCAGAATTAAAAAGTAAAAATTTCCTCACTGTACAGCCGCCATGCTACCGTGATACACCGCCACGCCGTTGCTGAAGAACATATGCGAAAAATTGGAATACAATCAAGCAGTTTTGGCCATTTTAGTCCAAATCAAACACAAGGATTTTCTCCAGGTTATCATTGATCACTATTAGGCACATTATTCATAACAATATTAACTCGGAACAGCCTTAAATTTGTTAGGAAATTTTAAACCCTAACCTTGATAAACTTCTAAAAATTGATCCAATAACCAAATTGATGTTCACTACGCAGTCGTCTAACATTATTTAACTGATTTCGAGTGAAAAAAAGATACCTTGAGTTGGAGAATTGTAGTATAATCGAATAATTGGGAGAGAGTTCTTTGTGAGGGAGAGAGCAGCGGCGTGGGGATGTGTTTTTCGTAATGTTGATTCAAATTTAGCATTCAGGGTTGAAAAGTATTGACTGCGTAAAATCCATCTCCATGTTGTGGTGTTTTTAAAATTCGTGATTATTGAGTTTTGCTTCGTGACCACAGTGTCGTAACGGCTCCTCTATGCCGTGGTGACTGGGTACACAAAAAAATATTTTAATTTTACCATAAAATTGCCATAGCCCACAATTATGTGTTGTTTTCCCTGACAACAATAATCAGTAGAGGATGGCAGAAGAGTGGAAACCCTAATTAAAACAAACTAAAAATAAACAAAATAACACAAAAATCAAAGCAATTGAAAGAAAACAAAAATCCAAACTGTGGGTTGCCTCCCGTAAGCGCTTGTTTTTTCGTAGTCATGAGCTGAACTCTTCCGACCTCTACGTTGTAGTGGTTATCCCCAATATCTCATTTTCACCTTCGTTGTCCTCCCTTGGCATCCCTTCTTCATAATGCTTGACTCGATGCCCTTTTACTTTTAAAGTCGTAGCCACATCCTTGATTAGCTCTATAGCTTCATATGAGAATACTTCCTTCACCATAAATGGTCCGTACCACCTTGTCTTCAATTTCCTAGGAAAGAGCTTCATTCACGAACTAAAAAGTAGGACCTTTTGACCCACTTTAAACTGATTGTTCCTTCTTAGCTTTGCATCATGCCATTTTTATGTTTTGTCCTTCTAAATCAGTGAGTTTGAGTAGGATTCGTTTCACAACTCATCCAAGGCATTCAACGACATCAAATGATTAGAACACAACTCAACTAGTTCAACGTTACAAGTCTCAAATCCCAATAAGCTTTGTGTTCAATTTCGACTGGTAAATGACAATTTTTCCCAAAAACTACTCATCTATAACATTCAACTACATCAAATGATTAGAACACAATTCAGCTAATTCAAAGTTACAAGTCATCAAAGCCTAATAAGCTTTGTGTTCAATTCGGCCGGTAAATAATTTTTTTCCCCAAAACTAGCCTATAAGGTGATATACCAATTGGTGTTTTAAAAGTGGTTCGAAATGCCCACAATGTATGATCGAGTTTTTCGGACCAATCCTTTTTATTACTTGGAACCGATCTTTATAGTTTTCTTTTTAAAGCCAAATTAGTGACTTTGGTTTGCCCACTTGTTTGAGGATGATACGGTGTCTCAAACCTATAGTGTACACCATATTTTCGTAACACCATACCAAGTTGATCATTGCAAAAGTACGTACCTCGATTAATTATTAATGTTCTAGGCATACCAAAACAAGAAAACAATTTTCTAAGGAATTTTATGACTACACGTGTGTGATCAGTGGGTAAAGCTTGCGCTTCCTCCCATTTCGACATGTAGTCAACCGCAACTAATATATACTTCTTACCTCTTGATGTCGAAAATTGGCCCACGAAATCGATGCCCTAAGTCGAAGACTCCAAAAACTTGGATTATATTTTTGGGCATCTCATTGCAGGAAGCAATATTACCCGACCTCTGGCATGAATTACACTTCTTTACGAATGTAGTAACATTCTTGAAAAATGATGGCCAATAAAATCCCACATCATAGACCTTCTTTGTTATGTAATGGGATTCATGATGACCTCCATATGACCCACAGTGACAATGTTGCAAGATATCACTGGCCTCTTTCCCGAATATACACCTCCTTATTATTCCATCGACACAACCTTTGAATAGATAAGGCTCATCCCATAAGTAATATTAGGATTCTGAGAAGAGCTTCATCTTTTTTTTGATAAGATAAGCCTTTAGGAAGGTAACTGCTTGCAAAATAATTTATGATGTCCATGTACCATGGCTCTTCACATGCTTACACCATCAAGTAATCTTCGGGAATGTTATCACGGATCTTGTCTTCTTGAAATTCTTCACGTTTTAGATTCTCTAATCTCAAGGGATGATCATTTGCCACATTATCCATTCCCTTCTTTTTCCCTGATCTTGATGTCAAATTCTTGAAGTAAGAGAACCCATCAAATTCTTGCAAGTGGCATTGTTTAACTTTTGATAATTGATGCACACTTGCCAACCGGTTACCGTTTCGGGTTGGGGTGAGCTCATCCTTCTCGCTCACTACCACCGTGATTTTTGCTTTCTTTGCCACCACATGAATTGGAATAACCCATGGACTATCCGAAATTGAGTAAGTGATCCCAACATCCATTAACTTCATCACCTCCTTTTTGACCACCTCTTACATGTTCGGATTGAGTCTTAGTTGTGGTTCTACTATAGATTTTTTTCCTTCCTCTAATATGATCTTGTGCGATCAATGTGAAGGACTAATACCCTTGATGTCGGTGATTTTCCATGCCATTTTGCTTTTTCATTTTTTCAATACCTCGATAAAACTCTCCTTTTTCCTTGGGCTCTAGTTCAACTGGAATTATGACAGGCTTTTGTTCGTTTTCGTCCAAGAATGTGTATTCAAAATGATTACGAAAGGGGTTCAATTCTACTTTTGTGATATGTTCAGTCTCCATGGTATGAGCATCTGATCGCCATGATGTGGTGGTTCGAAATTGCTTGGATGATCGTGTTTTTCAAATTGGCCACGCCGTGGCAGGTGTATTGCCACGTCGTGGTTAGTCTTCAAACTATTTTCTAATTTCTTCAAATTTTCTTTCGTCCAGAAGCCTCTCTAGTTTTTTAAGGCCATGTTCAGCATCAAAATCACTGTCTTTCATAGTCATGTATCCCACTAAGTTGTTACCCTTCCATGCTTCCATTTCTTTTTCCAATAATGCATCGAAAATGTCCACCAAGAAAATCGAATAGTCACTAATCTTCGAATGCCTCATTGATCAATCAACTCGAAATGTGATGGCGTCTTCCCCATCACGAAGGGTAAGCTTGGACTCTATAATATCCACCAAGGCTCGTGTGGTGCTAAGGAAAGGTCTCCAAAAAATTATAGGGGGTTGGTTGTCTTCTTCCATGTCTAACACGATAAAATTTGCTTGAAAAAAAACTTGTTAATTTTAACCAATAAATCCTCACATGTACCACTTGGGAATGTCACCGTCTTGTTGGCTCGGTGAACAGCGATGCAGATTGGTCTTGGGTCTAGAAGATTCAATTTCTTGAAAAATTAATAAGACATGTCATTGACACTAGCTCGTGAATCGGCAACGGCGTAATGTATGACTAAAATCTCAAATTGAAAAGGAACTATCAAGCTCTCCAGATCCCCTATCTTCTTTGGTAGCTTGTTCAGCATAGTATCGAAGAAATTCTCGTTCAGAACGACATTTGAGGCCTCCTCTATCTTCTTTCGATTTGTGAGAAAATCCATCAAAAACTTAGCATATTTTGGCATTTAGACATCGACTTCAATAAATACAATATTGATCTGAAGGGCCCTAATATGCTCCAGGAACTTCTTGTAACCCTCACCTTGTTTATCAAGTTTGGCTTGGGTTGGAAATGGTAGCGGTGGTTGATAGGCCTTGACCGGAGGAGTCTTTTTCTTTTTTAGGAGATGGTCACGCCGTGGAATTATCCGTGCCACGCCGTGGCTGCTGGTCAGAGGCTTTTTCTCGACTTTCTTCTTCTGGTTTCTGCACGTTATCTGACTCATTGTTAGATATGGGAGTCATATGGATAATAGTTTTACCACTTCTAGTTGTAACGGATTTGATATGCGTTTTTAGATTTTGCTATGTGTTGCTTGGAAGTGTGCCCGGTAAACGTTAGTTAATTTGCCTTGAGAGTTGACCAGTTTGTTGCTCAATGTTAGGGATCGAGGCTTGCTAATTTTGATGGATGACATCCGTTTCATCCTTCCTTTTTTCAGATGTAGCTTCAAATCGGGCTAGCAATGCTTCAAATTCAGTCTTCTTTTTGGGAGCCAGTTGCTCTTTTTGATAAAACTTGCGGCCTTGTTGCTAATACTTTTCCTCTTTTTCCTTCTTATACTCATCATATGGTAGCAACTCCTTCTTGGGTTTCTTCCCATCTTTATTGTACCTATCCCCACCCGAAAAAAATCTTGTACCTTCCAATTTCCATTCTCGTCGCGGTCACATTCCTTGGTTAAATGCGGTCCCCCACAATTATCACACCCAACTAAAATTGCTTTGGTGGATTGATCCATATTTGTCATTCCCCGCTGCCAAATCTATAGAAGCCGCATTGCTATTTTTTTATCCTCTTGTAGAGTTTTCTCGAGGGTTGTGATACTCCCTTGAGTGTTTGGAAAACTCCTCAATTAGGTCCTTAGTTGTATTAGTGGTCCTTGAGAGTCAAGGAGTTGTCGAGTGGTCACATTTACCCCTTTATCAAAGATCGATACTTCTTGTTCAACATTGTGGTCATGTTGTGGGAAATTTCATAGCAACCCCTTGTACCTTTCCCATGCTTCATACAAGGATTCTCCTTCGTGTTGTTCAAAGTTGGCGATGTTCTTCTTTAATTTTCCAACCTTTGATGGTCGGCTAAATAGTTGGATGAACTCTTCACAATGTGTTTCCCATGTGGTGATAACTCCAGGTCGAAGTGCTTTAAGCCAATCTTTTTCATTCCTCGAAAAGTCACTGAAAGCATCCGTAAGAACACCATTTCACGAGGAACATTGGGAACATTGAAGTAGTTTGCAATGTCATTCACCTCATCAATATACTTGTAGGCATCTTCTTGATCCTTCCCGTAGAATGGGATATATTCGAGCATAGCCAGAATGTGCTCCTACAACTCAAAGTTGGTGGTGTTTGGGATTTAGGGTTGCACAAGACCCAGTTTGTTATCACACATTCGATTCTTATATTCCTCCATGGTCATGTCTGCTATGTTGGTCATCTAGTCTTCTGGTTCACTTTCTTTTTTAGATGTTAAATCAATCACGTATTCACTCTTTACTCCGTTTGGTTTTACTTCTTCCTTCGAATTAGTTTTTTCTTGACTCCTTTTGCTTGTTGCTCTTGCGAAAAATAGACTCGGGATCTTGCAAACTAGGTACTGTATTAGATGAAGATGCTCGGGTCATAAACTATCTACAACAAAATAGAAAAAAAATGCATTAGACGAATAAAAACAATAAAAATCTAATGTGTCTGAATGATGGCCATGGCATGGGCAAGAATTTCCAATACGTGGTCATTATAGAGAAAAAAAAAAACAAAAGAAATTTAACTTGATATGAAATAAATTGCACATAAAGGATCAAGAAAAATAGCAGATGAACTTAACTAAAATTAATCTGTTCCTTTGCAACGACCCCAAAAACTTCATATGTATTTTAAGTACTAGTTTTGAAACCAACTAATCTAGACTAACTAATATGTGATAGGAAGTGTACCTAATCGACTAATGTTGGGTCACTCATTTGCATAGATTTGATGATGCAAAATATATGTTGTATAGTTATAGTTAGTTAGTTAATCTGAAGATATGTTGATTCATATGTCAAGGACTAAAGAACATCCCCTCATAAGTAGAAGACCTTGAAGACTTTATCAGCACCAAAAGCATGAAAACACTATCTACTAATGACTGATCAGTGTGTCTAGATGCTGATGGATATACACGGATGACACACTGATAAGATGATATGCTGATGATACTCATGTTCATTCACTATATGATGAAGCTGAAGTTGATCAGCTTGACCCTGACACTAATGACTGATGTTGAAGCTGATCTCCCTGATGCTGAAGTTGATGTTCTTATTAGCTTTTCAAGTGTTTGCACTAATATCCAAATATGGAGAAGATCTAATCTGATTTGTTCCTTATTTACATGTTCAGTTTATATTTAGATTAGATACAATCCCTTGACTTAAGGGAATCTCTAGAATAGATTAGTGTATAATTGTTAGGGCTAGGATCCTCGAAACGTCCAGGATCCTCAAACCACATCAAATATTCAGGATCCTAAACTATCTTAGGATCCTAACTATTACCATTATTATTATTTACTAACATTTACGAAGGTTGTATTTCATTTTTAATTGACACATGTGCAAAAATATTCAAGAGAAGACTTATTCTAAACAGAGAGTTGTCTCAACTATGCTAAAGACCCGGAATACCAAGTCCAACAACGTTCATAGAGCTGGTGGTAGAGGATCCCGAGAATATCATACATCTTGTTAACTATTTTAGACTATAAATTGATACATGTATGTTGCACACAACACACACTTCTTACTCCTAGCTTACTCTACGAACTTTTTCACTTGTTCTTACTGAAATACTCTCTGTAATCATCATTTTACATTAATAAAATCATCAAGGCAGGTGATCATTATCACCTCCCAAGGTTTTGTGCCGGAGATCCTAGCAATAATGAAGGCTTTCCTTGTAAACAATCGTGTCGTTCTCTTTACCTTTCTCCATTGCACAATTCAAACATCACAACCTCTCATTCAGTTTGGTTGATTTATAATTGTGTAATTTTTGACCAAAAAAATTTGGCATCCACCGTGGGGCCGTGGTGTTCAAAATCCTCGAAAGATCATGTCTACACAAACGATCCTTTCTTCGTCCTCCGCTCCTTCCATTCCAACCAAAAGCCTACCACCTCCTCCGAGTGGAGCACCTGGTCAGGGAAAGCGCCTAACACTTTCAAGAAAAACACCCCTCTGATCACTAACCAAGGAAGTTTGGGATCTTCAGGACTCCAGGATCCGAATGCCCCGATTACTACTACTAAACTCTTCACTATGATTAGGAAAATGACGAAACAGATGACTCAGCAGCAATATGACAACAAAACACCACTTAGAGAAGCGGAGAGGATAAAGGCAGAATTTCAGAAATCCCAAGAAACGATGCGCACAGTTGTACAACCAAGGATCGTGGGCTTCGAGAATACGGGATCCTCAGGAAATCAACAGGGGAATACAGCTCCTGCTACTACTGCGTCACCCTGGGGGACAACTATGAAAAATCAAGCATTTATGATCAATGATCTCAATGTGTCCTTCAATACTCCTAGAAACCTTGAGTCTAGTAACTTCTTAAACAACAATACTATCAATACTAACTCGATGAATGTTGATCCAAGAATAATTCCAAACATGGCTAGGGGACTTCAACAGTTGAGACAGATGATCTCAAGCGTACCCGAGGTGGTTCAACCCATACCAGAAGCATCTCTAATAATTCATAGGATGTTAAGATTTTCTCCTTCAATAGCCGAAACCGAAGTTCGTAAGTGCTTCCAGACTCCTAGCATGAAGCCTTACGATGGAACTATGGATCTTGAAGAGCATGTGACACAATACCGAGAAAGGATGGAGATCATTCCCATCCCAGTGCACTTGAAGGAAGCTTGCCTATGCCAAGGCTTTGGTTCAACCCTCACAGGATCAGATCTTAAAGGGCTGCTAAACATGGTGTTGGGTGGCACTGAAGTCGTGTTACATAGCGCTAACAGGGTGTTGAGTGAGCACCATTATGACGGGTCTCTCTCCATGCTTAGCGTAGACTTCTCCAATAGATTTAACCTTGTTGACAGATCCGCATTACTTCATGAGGTCAGATTGAGGTACCCTTTTTATCCTTGTGGGTAGAATTCCTATATGGTCATGCAACAAAGTTATATCTAGGAGACATGTATATTTGGTCTACTACTGGAGTTCAGCAAGGAGATCCCTTAGGACCACTTCTCGTTGCCCTTGTGTTACACCCACTCTTGTAGAATATTAGAGACAATTGCAAGCTTCTTCTCCATACATGGTACCTTGATGATGGCACACTTATTGGAGATTCTGAGGAGGTGGCCAAAGCGTTATACATCATTAAGGTTATCGCTCCAAAATTCGGCCTTCGGTTGAATATCAAGAAAATGGAGCTCTTTTGGCCCTTGTGTGATGGTAGGAAGCTGCTTAAGGGACTTTTCCCGGTTCGCATTGGGAGGCCACCATTGGGGGTGAAACTTCTTTGGGGAGCTGTTAGTAGAGATGCTAGTTTCGTTAGCAGCTTAGCCATAAAGAGAGCTAAAAACGTTGTGAATTTCATGCGTCTTCTTCCAAAATTGTCTAATCCGCAGAGTGAGCTCCTTCTACTTCGTTCTTGTATTGGTATTGCTAAACCTTTCTTTGGACTGAGGACATTCCAACCCGTTCCCATGGAGGAGGCGGTGTTGTTCTTGAATAATGGGATATGCAGGGCGATTCAGAACATTGTGGTTTGTGGTGGCCCTTTCCTTGGCCACATATAGTGACGACTTGCTTCCCTCCCCATTCGGTTTGGTGGTTTTTGTTTATACTCGGCAGTAGAGGCTACCTTGTATGCTTTTGTTGCCTCAAAGGCCCAATCTTGGGTATTGCAAGACCACATCTTACGGGATAGTGGCATTTATGGTATGGATTCTGATTATGCTTGTGCCTTAGCTTCTCTTCGTAACAAGCTTCCGGACATTGACCTTAGCAGTTTTTCTACTAAGGACACTGCCCCCCCTAAATCCCAGAATACACTGTCGAGTGCCCTTTTTAGTAAAATTGTCGAAGATATGGAAGTGCATTTCCACATGACGGCTCAGAAAAAAAAGCAGTTTTCCAATGTTTACGTGCACCACATGCTCAAGATTTTCTTCTAGCTATCCCTATAGATGGGTTGGGCCAACATAGATCTCTTGTGGAGTATCATACCATCCTTAAATTTCGATTCATAATTCCAATATTCCCAGCCGACGAGTTATGTCCGGTGTGCCGCAAGGCACGTTTGGACTCTTTTGGAGAGCATGCAATTCATTGCGAAGAACTCTTAGGACTCAAATACGGGCACAATATGGTTAGGGATGTTTTGGTCGACATATTAAAGCATGCGGGGGTTTCCGCCAAGAAATAGGTTGCTGTGAATTTCCTGACTGATCCGACAGAAGCAAGGTCAACCCTTAAACCGGCTGACGTTTTGATTTTTGGATGTCTTGGAGGGAAACACACATGTGTGGACCTTACGGGGGTATCCCCTCTCGTAGGATTGAGGGCTGAGGGTTTCATGGCAGGACAGGCTACATTAAAAGCTGCTACATGAAAGGTCACTAAACATGAGAAACCGTGCATGGAAAATTAACACGTGTTCATACCATTTGCATTTGATACGTTTCATTTTCTTGCGCCGGATGCGGTGGAGCTTCTTACTAGAGTACAACGGATTATGCATAACAATGTTATTGATGGGTTTTGAGCACTATAACATCCCTATGGGGCACATACAACCCTAATGCTTTGGATCTAATTTTTCTCTAGTTATACATGCAATAAATTTTTTTCCAAAGCATGAAGCCTAAACTTGTTGGGTTTTAGTATACTACAACATCCAATGGTGCATATACAACCCTAAATGCTTTGGATCTATGCTTTCTCTAATTATACATGCAATGTTGTTTCCCAAGCATTAAGCTTACATCTAGCATGCAATTCAGATAAACAATATAAAATACTAGTTAGTAGTTTACCTCTTTATGTAGCTTGTAGAACTTGTTGTATTTGGCCTTTAAGAACTTAGTGCCCCAAGTGTGACACCTCAAATGGTTCACAACACACACTAGACAAAGGATGACTTTTGAGAGAGTTTATGCACACTAAAATCGGTTATGGCTCTCCAAGAACACTCTAGCAAAACTTGTGCAACCAATTTTAGGCTATAGGGTGTCATATATATAGTGTAGGAATCCAAGAGTAATGGGTAAACCCTAATCCATACAATTGGGCTTATTATCCATGATCCATTATTCAAGTGGGCTAACTCTTTATGCATTCATCCATAAATTTAGTTTGTCATGTATCATAAGCCCAAACCATATATATATATATATATATATATATATATATATATATATATATATATATATATATATAGAACTAATTTACATAATTAGTCCCTATTAATTTAATTAGTCTCTTTTGATCACTAAATTAGTTCCAAATTAATTCATGATCAATACTAATTAAATCATATGATTTCATATTAATATATTAGAACTTATAATATATTAATAAATCATAACTAACCTCTTCTCAAAGTGCGTCCTATCAAATTGTCGTGGTGATATGCAACCCAAATAGACCATGCTACTATCGGGCTAAGTACATACCAATTATAGTTATGGGCTTAGACATCTAATCGAACAGTCTCCCACTTGGATAAGTCTAATAACTATTATTGCAAGTAGGACTCCACAACCCGACTAGCAATTGTAGCTCTTAAAAGCCGTTGTTGAACTCTGACCTAGTTAATGACGCATGCATTAGATAAGGGATCATATATTCCTCCATTCTAGATATCGTATGGACATGAGACATGGATTATAATCATTTCTCTATGTCGATCTGTTTTTTCGCAATTTCCAATTTACGACGACCGACTAATTGAACAAATCAAATCAATCTAGGCTTGACTAAGCACTTAGGGTTTTCATCACTACATCATCGAGGGGCCCACATATATCGTTTTTATCCCTCTAAGGGTAAAAGGAATGGATAAACTTTAACTCAAATGCTTGCTTGTACTTACTCATCATATCACACACAACAATATGTTTTATAACACCAAGTTACTGGTGAGTTTACATAAGTCAATGTGGAACCGACTTGTAAGCTACAACTCACATGTCTTGGTGTCAAGAATATAAGATATTGTCATCTCACAATCACTCGTGATAAAATCCATGAAGTGATTCAGATGAGCGTGGGTTTAATCTAATACTCGAATCTTATTCCAGGAGTACTCATGAACACTGCATCAAACTTATGATATGTCTAAAACACCTAGACAATCTACAGTCAGATTCATGACAGTCCTGCCTCAATACCTACTTCCAAAGTATGATCGATTGTGGATAGTTTGAATAATCTAGTTATTTGGGATGTCAAAACATGCAAAGTGAAACACAAGAACAAAGGAATCTAATATCGTCTCAGAACTTATGAATATAAACAAAACACCTTTTATTTAATCACCATATTGATTACGCATTATTCATTGTATAATGTTTCGATTAATCAACTTAATACTTGAATTAAAACAACAGTTATGCCATACTCCGAGCATGCACATTGTGTTTGCCTATGGTCCTTTCTTTGTGAAATAGATCAATTGAAAGCATTTCAATGACACTCATTTCACAATTCCAAATCCTTACCGTAAATGTAAGAATACATAATTCTTGCCATTTACTGTAATCTGTGAGATTCTAAACTTATATGCAATGATCCTCTTGTAATGACTATGCACAAAAGTCACAGAGACTTGGCAACAAATATCACAAAGTATTCCAATGGAGAGCAATTCCATGGAAACGAAGTCACACATTCAAAGTACATTCCTTTGAACATCCTTCTTGCATTAAGTTTTCTAATCTTACATAAATGTAAAGAATAACTTCCACTCATGGTAATATTTCCATATTCCCATTTTGACTATCACTTCTGAACAAGAGTTGCCTATTTTCAGAATATGTCAATATGGTCCTTCCAAATTTACACTATACTTCCAACTGTCCATGAGCAATCAATCTTTGGTAAACCTCATATTGTCCTCGACAATTCATTAATCATTTTAGTCATATCCAATTCTAGTCCTTTTCTCTCTAAATTCCCTAGGCGTTTGGAAAAATGGAACACTTAAATATTATAGCATATGCAATCGTTCCTATACCCGAAGCACATGGGATACAATTCACAATGTCTCACATAAAGACGTGATACTTTACCAATCTCTTGCTACAGTATGTCCACATATAGAATTTCCTTATGTTGAACCATTTCAACATAACATCCATATACGTTCTTGACTAAATTTGATTAAAATCTCAATCTAAGCTTTTAGATTTGAAATGAAGTATGAATTCCTCTCCCTTAATTATAGCAAGACAACTTTGCAAACCCTGCAACTACGCAATTGAAACTTTTTTTTTTCTATAATTAACATTGCTAACTTGCAACAGTTACCATAATGATTATGCTCCCACTAGCATAACAATTATTTATATAATAGCATAACACTTATGCTTCTACTAGCTTTGACATGTACCCAGAAATCAGCCGGACTTCTAGAAATCAATACTTATTGACTTCCTTACCAAAGTTCAGATTTTTGACACGGGATGCTTCGATAAGACTTTATCTAGGCTTCTCAAACTCATACATCTTTCCTTAGATAGCTCATATGTGTCTAAATAATTTTAGAACTTACATCAATAAGTTCCAAATGTTTAGCCCGTTGCCATTTCTCATAATTTGAACTATGAAGAGGGATGCCGTAATCATCATCGAATTTGTGAATGCAAATATCACAATTGCTATCTCTTTAAAATCTACTTAGTGAAAGTGTTTCCTCAGAATCATTTTCATGAATTTGAGAGAAACCTTATGACACTTAGATTTTATGGTGTATGTGTTCCTATCCATGTGAATTTTTCAAACCATAATCATAAGACAAGGTTTGTGACAAATCCAAACTCATATAGACTGAACTTGTTCAATCTTAATTTCCTGCCACTTTGTAGCACAAGGGCCTACCATGTCTTCCAAGTTGTCATGCAAACAACTGATAACTCATAGAGCTCAAATGCATAGTGAACTTTAATTAGAATGGGCACAGAAACAAGAATATGTCAACACGATAGGTTACAGACCTCAAATCATGTGCTAGTGATTAATAACAGGTTTATTCTTGAGTAGTTCTTGAAACTTTTCCAGATCTTTAAGACTCCCACTGACCTCTTGACATATTAGTTTCTCTTTATCAAGAACATTCCTTGACAACCAAATATTCAAGAGTTAGTGTAGTTTCCTATCAAGACAAACACTTCTGACAATCGGTCTTAGTTGATCTTTGTTTTATCCAAAACATCACAATTTACCGATTTCAAATGTACAAGAGTAAAAAACATTAGACTCTACATTTGATAAGTGTTATAAACCTTTCTTAAGGCCATGTCACTAAAGTTACAATCTTGGAGTATGACTCTAAGACTTGATTTTGGAACGAAGTATGATTCACCCTTTTATTTAACCATTTCAACAATTCACGGTTCCTCTTCTTAGCCATACAAATTCACTAAGATGTCCTTAGAGGATCAATTGTGACATGGTTTTCATAATCATTAAGATGATCATAAAACACGATACTCAAGTACTCTCCCTTCTTTTTCAGATTGGAGAAACTTTTATCTTTCTACCTAATTTGATTCTTGTTATTCGCTCTGCAATACATTGAAACTTTTCCAATGATTTAGAATTACACTTAACCTTGTAAGTATAACCATATTTACTAACTTTAGTAAATCATGCCGAATAGCCTTTTGTTATTTGTGGTGGACCCGACTAGCGCACAACCAAGTGTACCTAATCCCCTAGTCCTTCACTTGACTCACATGTACATGTGAATAAGGAGTTAGTCTTAATTTTCCAAAGATGAAGATTCTCATACATTACACAATAAAAGTTGCATGATTCCAAGTTTCTATCCAATTGAAACTTAGGTGATGAGAATCTTTTCCTATTTGGAAAATTTTGACACTACCACAAATGAAAGAATCAAATCCATATCGCAGATAATAGAAACATACAAACATCAATTTTCACAAATGCCATTGCAATGAGATATAATACAAAATAAAATCAAAATTTTATTTATTTATAAAATATGAAAACACTTTTCCTTACAATGCAATTACAAATGAATACTATGTTACTGCGTATTTCTAAGCAATCTATCATAACTTCTAAGCAGCTGCTCAAAATTGTGATCGTTGAGCCATGCGATCGAAATCCATCTCTTCGTGATCAGAATCAGCTTACTCTTCCTTTAAGCTTCCTTTCTTTTCTTCGATTATACAAAACATCAAAATGTAATTACATTACATCATGTATTAAGAATCTCCAAATAGGAACTTAATAGAGTTAGACAGTGGACTTACCTGAAGTATAGTCAAATATTTTGACTTTACCATCCTTGGATCATTTAGGTATATATGGCAGCTTTGCAACCAATGCCCCTGTAAATGGCAGTAGAAACAAATGGTATCTTTCGCATCAGTACACGAGACAATCCGAGAACTGGCCTTTCTCTTAAGTTCAAACTTTTTGATTTTAGCCAATTTCTCTCTCCTAGGAGAAGAATTCATTTCTGGATTGTCACAATTGTCCATGGAAATTTGGGAAGTAGATCTTCCAATCAGATTTGCTTTACCAGTATGCCAAATCATTTCTGATTCAGCAATAATAAGCAAATAGGTAAGATCAATAAGCGTCATGTCATGGTCGGTCATATAGTAGTCCTTAATGAACCGGTATATGACTCAGGAAGTGATTGAAGAACCCAGTTAATAGCCAACTTCCTCGAGATTTTGACACCCAACTCTCCCAGTCTGTCAATATGTAACTTCATCTCCAAGATGTAAGCACATACATAATTTCCATCTTCATGTTTGCTTGCCAATAGGGCTTGAGTGACCTTGAACTTTTCAAGTCTTCGAACATGTGTGTCAGGGAGAATTACTGGAGGAGGTGGAGGAAGTGAACTATGATTTCGAGGAACATCATCTTCACGAGGAAAGCTTTTTCTAAAAGATTCGGGAAGACCATAGTTGTCAAAACTAGACATCTACAGAGATAAATTCAAGTTTAGTTGATTTAAGTTCGTAATATAACACCCAAAATGAAATATTTAGGCTAGGACCCAACACAATATTTTTACAATTAGGAAGAAGGATGTCGTAATCCAATTGCACAATATTTGAAGGTAGGTAAATGACGATTTACCAATTACCACCGTGAAAAACGAAATTGATTATTATGTTTTAAATGAATTAAAATTCCTAGATCTTTTGAGATTCATTGAAATTTTCAAAGGTATGTTTAAATCTCGATTGTGCCTTTCAAGTTTGTGACTGGGATGCGTAAGATCACAAACAAGGTGTGAATAACCATGCAAATTAGCTTGGTACACTTAATGTTACAGATCACCTAATCAATATGCCGGTTAACCATACATGCTCCATTGATCTATGATTAACATCAAGCTACCCATTGCCACACACTGTAAGTCCAAGATTAGTGTGTCGGTTAACCACACGTCCTCCACTAACAACTTATCAAGGTGCAAAGTGCAATTTCATGGGTTAGCACCAAATTCACATTTTTCCTAAGTAACTAAGATTAGGAATTTATAAATGTTTAGTTACTTGGTATTTTCATTATACTTTTAATGAGAATTAATGTCCTATTCTACCCGTTCGGCTAACGACCCTCCACCTGTTAAGGAAGCGGTGGGTGAGAGTGGACACCCATTAAACCGCCATTTTATAGGCAGTAACCTTATACCTCCTTATAGACTGGCTTCATGAATGAGGCCTACTAACGGTAAGACCGACTTTTTACTTATACATATAATATAATAAACTTTTAATATTATAATAGTATAAGGGTGTATTTAAACTTTTAAAACACTAAGTGGTTTAATCTATTAATTAAACTATACTCTTAATTTAATTAAACTTAAACCATGTCATTATGAAATTATTAATTCTCTTTTAATTAAACACTTTAACTAACTATTAATAAAGCCCATAAAGATGTAATATGAATTATTCAAAACATCAAGATGCTAAAACAAAATTAAAACTATGTAATTTATTATTAAGTTATGAACCCATGGGTTACACTTTTGAAAACTTTTCAAATAAGTTTAGTTTTAGAATTCAATGCCTCATAAAAAAAACTTTTCAAATTCCAAAACTTGAGGGCAAGTTTTGTAACTCTTGAAAACCTTTAGAATTCCATAAAAGATACTTTCCAAGTTCGATAACTTGAGGGCAAATTATGAAACTCTTCAAAGCCATTTATAACAAATTTTGTAACTTTTGAAGACTCTTGGAAATCATAAATTAAAGAGTTAATGAATGAGACTTTTCACATCCATCACTTATGGAAGTTTCAAAACACTTAAGATCATAACTTTTAAAAAAGACTTTTGATTTCCAAAATTTTATGACAAAATTTGTAACTCCTTAAAAACATTTAGATCAAACTTTTAAAACAAATAAAATAATCATATCATTCTATCTTTTAATAAATTAACCTAATTCAACTCTTGTAGTAAAATGACCCAACTTTACAAATAATTAGTTTTTTCATAAAATCAAGTTATTATCTTAAAATTTGACAAACTTCATGTTCTTTTTCAACTTTTAAAATCAAACATTTGCATTAATATAACAGGAGACAACCTATGGCTCTGATATCACTGTTGGGTTTTAGTACAGTACAACATCCTATGGTGCACATACAACCCTAAATGCTTTGGATCTATGTTTTCTCTAATTATACATGTAATGTTGTTTCCAAAGCATTAAGCCTACAACTAGCATGCAATTGAGGTAAACAACATAAAATACTAGTTAGGAGTTAACCTCTTTATGTAGCTTGTAGAACTTGTTGTATTTGGCCTTTAAGAACTTAGTGCCCCAAGTGTGACACCTCAAATGGTTCACAACACACCTTAGACAAAAGATGACTTTTGAGAGAGTTTATGCACACTGAAATCGGTTATGGCTCTCCAAGAACAGTCTAGCAAAACTTGTGCAACCAATTTTAGGCTATAGGGTGTCATATATATACTGTAGGAATCCAAGAGTCATGGGTAAACCCTAATCCATACACTTGGGCTTATTATCCATGATCCATGATTCAAGTGGGCTTACTCTTTATAGATTCATCCATAAACTTAGTCCATCATGTATCCTAAACCCAAACCATATATTTATATATATATATATATATATATATATATATATATATATATATATATACATATATATATATATATATATATATATATATATATATATAAAACTAATTTACATAATTAGTCGCTATTAATTTAGTTAGTCTCTTTTGATCACTAAATTAATTCCAAATTAATTCTTGATCAATACTAATTAAATCATATGATTTTATATTAATATATTAGAACTTATAATATATTAATAAATCATAACGAACCTTTTTTCAAAAGTCCATCCTATCAAATTGTCATGGTGATATGCAACCCAAGTAGACCATGCTACTCTCGAGTCAAATACATACCAATTATAGTTATGAGCTTAGACACCTAATCCAACAAAACTAGCATACAACTTGATATATGAATCAGAAAAACTAGTTAGAAGATTACTTTTTGTTGTAGCTTGTTGTATTTGGCCTTTAAGAACTTAGCATCTCAAGTATGATGACTGAAATGGTTCAAAAAAGACCACCAACACTTGGAGAACTTTAGAGAGAGGTTAGAGGCAATCAAGAATCAGCTATAATATCTCTAAGATGACTAGTGTCCTCATTCTAGCCAAGGGGTTACATATATATAATGTAGAATTCCAAGGGTAATGTGTAAACCCTAATTCTTACACTTGGGCTTGTAATGAACTAACATTATATGGATACTTACAAAAGCTTAGCCCACCACTAATCAATCATGGATTATTAGCCCAACCTATATATATCATTGATTTACACAATCAACCCTTGTAAATTTAATTAGTCTCTTTTGATCACTAAATTAATTCCAAATTAATTATTGATCAATACTAATCAAATAATATGATTCCTTAATTAATATATTACACTTATAATATATTAATAAATAATAAATAACCTCTTTCTCAAATATCCACCTTATCATATTGTTCTGGTTAATACAACCCAAAATGGACCATGCTACTCGCGGGTCAAGTACATACCAATTATAGTTATGGGCTTAGACACCTAATCCAATAGTCTCCTACATGGATAAGTCTAATAACTATAACTGCAAGTACGACATAAAACCCGACTAGCAATCGTAGCTCTTAAAAGCCGCTCTTGAACTTTGACGCGCCATTTTAGATAAGGACCATATAATCTTCTGTTCTTCAAGATATCGTGCAGAAAAATACATGGAACACAATCATACATATTGTCCAACGGTTTGTTTCCCGATTTCCAATTTGTTTGACATATAACTAAATTAAACACATCAATTTAGTCCTGACCGGTCCCGACACGTAAGTAAAAAAAAAATCATCGAGGGGCCCCAAATATCGCTTTTAATCCTCCAAGGATTAAAAGGAACAGATAAACTTCGACTTATATGCTTGTACTAACTACTCGTTAAATCATACACAATAGCATGTTTTATAACATCACGTTACTAATGCGTTTACGCATTATCAATGTACAACCAAATCATAGTCAACAACTCATATATGTCGGTTTGAAGACTATATGATATTATTGTCTCACAATCACTCGTAATAAATTCCACGAAGTGATTCATGTGAGCATGGGTTTAATCCAATACTCAGACATTATGAGCACTCATGAATGTTGTAGCAAACTATTGCTATGTTTAAACACTTTAGACAATCTACAAGTCAAATTCATGACAATCTTCCTCAATACCTACTTCCAAAGTATGATTGACAGTACATAGATTGAATAATCTTATTATTATGAAAGTTAAAACATGCAAAATGAAACAATAGTGAACAATTGACACCAGATAGTAACTTTACTCATAAATAAAACTCCTTTTACTTCATCATCAAATGTCAATTACATTTTATCGATTGCAAGTTCCTAAACAACTATCTAATCATTAAAACTAATATCGTCCTTCAGCCCAATGCTCCTCACATGCAGCAAGTGCTTAACCCTACTCAGTCCCTTCGTAAGGGGATCTGCTGGGTTCTCCTCTAATGATACCCTTGTTGCTACGAGGAGTTCTACTTCTCCGATGTCTTATGAAGTGATATTTTATGTCGATGTGTCTGGATCTGCCATGATCCCTCGGTTCATTGGCTAAGGTGACTGCACTCTCGCTGTCACAGAAAATCTCCATAGGCTCCTTTATAGCTAGTACAACTCCAAGGTCTCCGATGAAGTTCTTCAGCCATATTGCCTCCTTCGATACTTCGCTTACTTCTATGTACTCTGATCCGCACGTTGAATCAGCTACAATCTCCTGTTTGGAACTTTTCCAAGTTATTGCTCCGCCATTCAGGGTAAATACCCAGCCTAACTGAGAGCGGAAATTATCTCTGTCGGTATGAAAGCTAGCGTCACTAGACCCTGTCACTCTTAATTCATCTCTCCCACCGAGGGTAAGGACCCAGTCCTTAGTCATTTCCATGTACTTAAGAATGTTCTTTACCGCAGTCCAGTGAGCTTTACTAGGATTCCCTTGATATCTGCTGACCATGCTCAAGGCAAAGGTCTCATCAAGGCAAGTACAAGTCATAGCATACTTGATCAAGCAAACTGCGGAAGCATATGGTACTCGACTCATCTCTGCTATCTCGGCCTCTGTACTCGAACTCTGAGTCTTACTCAACTTGGTATTGTTTTGGATAGGTAAGTCACCTTTCTTGGAATTCTCCATGTTAAACCGTTTCAACACCTTATCCAAGTAGGTACTTTGACTAAGCCCTATTAGCCTTGTACCCATGTTTCTCAATATCCTTATCCTTAGAATATAGGCAGCTTCCCCAATTTCCTTCATAACGAAACACTTCCCAAGCCAGGACGTAACCTCCTGCAAGGTCGGGATGTCATTTCCTATGAGAAGTATGTCATCCAAAAACAACACTAGAAAGCTAACTATACTCCCACTAGTTTTGACATATACACATGACTCATCCTTGCTTCTCGAAAATCCAAACTCTTTGACGTTCTCATCGAAACAATGATTCCATCTGCGAGATGCTTGTTTCAATCCATAAATGGATTTCTCAAGCTTACACACTTTATTGGGGTACTTTGCACTGACAAAACCCTATGGCTGACTCATGTAAACATCTTCAGCCAACATCCCATTAAGGAAAGCGGTTTTGACATTCATTTTCCATATTTCATAATCATGAAATGCTGCTATGGCAAGCATAACCCTTATAGATTTAATCTTCGATACTGGTGAGAAGGTCTCATCATAGTCAACTCCATGAATTTGAGTAAAGCCCTTTGCAACCAATCGTGCCTTATATGTGTGTACTTTCCCATCCATGTCGGTCTTCTTCTTGAAGATCCATTTGCACCCAACTGTCTTACGACCTGGTACATTATCAACCAAGTTCCAAACTTGATTTTCATACTTGGATTGAATCTCGTTGTCCATCGTCTCTTTCCATTTAGCAGACTCGGGGTCTGTCATGGCTACCTTGTAGTTGTTAGGTTCATCCAAATTACCATTGTGTTATCACTGATAAATGTATCACCATCTGTAGTAATATGGAAACCATCTAGCATAGGTGGAACACTAACTCTACTGGAACGCCTCAGAGGTAAGGACTCGTCAACTGGTTCAACAGGAGTTTCCTCATCAGGTTGAGCGCTAGTATTTAGAGATTCCTTCATCACTTAACAGTTGAAGGCCTTCAAACTCAATATGCCTCCCATTGTCCTCTTGGCATATGGGTTCTCTCTCTCAGAAAACCCTTATCCTCGCAACGAAGACAACATTGTCTCTCGGTCTGTAGACGAGATATCTAAAAGATTTTTGTGGTTAGCCAATGAAAATACATCGCTCACTACGAGGATCGAGCTTGTCGTGAGTCTCACGCCTCACGAAATCCTCGTAACCCCAAACCTTGATGTGTGCTAACGAGGGAACCTTCCCTATCCACATCTCGTGAGGTGTTTTGGAAACCATTTTGGTTGGGACTAGATTAGGGATATGGGCGGCAGCCTCGAAGGCATACCTACAGAATGAGATAGGTAACGAAGCTCGATTCATCATGGAACGAAACATGTCCAACATGGTTTGATTGCGCCTCTCAGCCACACCATTAAGCTGTGGTGTCCTGGGTGGCGTCAATTGTGAAACAATTCCACATTTCTTAAGATAGTATAGGAACTCGATACTAAGATACTCACCACCTCGATCGGATCGGAGCATATTTATCTTGTTGCCCAACTGATTCTCCACTTCTTGTTTAAACTCTTTGAACTTTTCAAAGTTTTCTAACTTACGCTTGATTAAGTAGATATAGCCATATCTGTTGTAATCATCATTAAAAGTCACATAGAAGGGGTTAGCATCCCTTGTAACGGTTCTGAAGGGTCCACACACATCGGTGTGTATGAGATCCAACAAACCCTAACCCCTTTCACAAGTACCAGTGAAGGGTGACTTGGTCATCTTTCCAAGCAAACAAGATTCGCAAGTGTCATCCGACTTTACGTCGAATGACTCCAAGACTCCATCCTTTTGGAGTTGGGCTATGCACTTCTTGTTGACATGTCCAAGATGACAATGCCACAAGGATGCCTTATCCAAACCATTGGAATAATCAATGCGCACCACATTATTTCCTAAGTTGTCTACAACCATCACAGTTCCATATACACCATTACAAGGCAGTTCTTTAAAATAAAATACACCATTATAAAAAGCATTAATAGAACCAAACCATGAAAGGAAATAATGTTTCTCGCCATATCGGACGAGTAGCAACAATTATTCAAATCTAATTCTAACCCACTACTATGCAATAAAGAATAAACTCCAATCTTGGTGACATGCGAAATTTTCCTATTCCGCATGATCAAGTTCATCTTCCTGTGCTCCACATCCCTACTTCTTCTTATACCCTGCAAATCAGAACAAATGTGGAAACAACAACCTGTATCCAGGACCAAAGAACTAGAATGTGATGAGTTATTAGATAGAATAGTGTAAATACTTGAATGGGTCGGCTTTATCTTCCCATATTTGACATCCTGCAAGTATTTGGGGTAGCTTCGATTCCAATTCCCTTTATCGGGACAGTAGAAGCACTCTGGTTCTTTTGGATTGGCAGAGGGATTAGCAGAACCAGCTTTGGTCCCACTAGAAGAGGATCAATCATGAGACTATCCCTTGCGGATCTTAGAAGTAGCCTTCCTCTTCTTCCCTTTCCCATGTCCAATTGCCAGGACTAGGGCAGCAACAGTAGGAGTAGTGTCACATCCCCAAACCGGAATGGCAGAAACATTCAGGGGTAGAGGACGTCATGTACAGTATCACAACAATTGTAAAATAGTAATCAAAGCAACAAAAACCATTGTATTAATAACATAGTATTTACATTGTGTTCAAAACATTAATTGTACAACATTAAAACTATATCAAAAGATAAGGCGTAATGCTACTATGCTCCGTCTTCATAACGCTCGAGAGAGTACCTGCTACTAACTTTCCTAAGAATACAAGTGGTTTGAAAAGACAGTATCAACATTTAAGTTGGTGAGTTCATAAGTATTTTGGTGGAAAACATGTGTTCTTTGTTATTAACAATGTTAATGTGTTCTTCCAGAAAATGCAATATTTTCTTAGTAAACATATCATAATCTTAGTACTTTGAGACTAAAAAGTATAACTTTCTTATGTTTATAACCTGTTATTTGATATTTTGATTCATGTACTTAGTCTGACCTATCCTGTTACCTCCTATTATTACTTAGTGTATACAATTATATATAATCAAAATCGAACCGACAGTCGATTAAGTGAATCTGCCCTAAGCCCACAATCAAAAAAGGAACAGGAAGAAAGGCGGAAATAACACATTCCACTGTTTATTGGATCTTCACTATAGAGAATCGTAATGTATACATTAAGTAATCATAGACTTTAATAAAAAGAATACTCGTTATATGTTTTTCTGAACTTCTATTTGTACCATATTCGTAATTATATAATGTTTTACTTTTCGTGTAATTCGTGTGCAAATCTAGAATTTATTACTTACAAATAAAGTAATATAGTTTTACTGTTTAAATAAAACCTTTGAAAGTACATTTGCCCTGAAATCCAAATGTATGAATAATCAAATAAATTTTTTTTATAACATATCATTCGTAAATAAGTGTTAAATTCTTTGTAAAAATATTCTTAGTTATATCCGCTTTACTGTAAAACATTGATTTCGATAAGCAGTTGTGTTTATTTTCAAAAAATCGATCTATAAACGGTTCACCTATAAAATAATGATATTGATCCTGGAAAAATCTTATATTTTCCATAATACCGACTTGTGGTTTTAAACATTCCAAAACCAAAAAGGTATAGGTTTAATTGCAATAATTAATTTCATGAAATGTAGTTTTATTCATAAGTAAAACTAACTGAAGGTATATTTGGCCTGTAAAATAGATATCATGTAAATACCTTGTTAAGTGCTTTAAAAGAAGTATATTACTACGTAAAATAATCATTGTTTTATCCATGTGAGTTCTTATAACCATACTATATGACTGATATGCCTGATACGACGTTCTTTAGGCGTCAGAATGATATGACATTTGTCACCTTAGGCCTGGCTGGCTAACTGTTGCGAACACTTAAGGTGCGGGATTGTCAATCCCGTATAGATCTATACACAAATTTACGCTCTCCCTCCAGGAGATTCTGGTTAATATGTCAGGACTTAAGGTCGTACTTAGGTAAGTACACCACGAAGTGTCTCACAAATTTATTATTTCAACGAAATCACGAGTAATACAGTAGAAAAACCTTTCAACAAATAAAGATGAAATTCTTCCATATCTAAGTTTAAGATGATTGATATTGTGAATTGACCCATAAATTATACCTATTATAATTTATATGTGTGTTTTCATATCGTTTTCCCTTACTTAGTAAAATAGTCCATAAATTCCATCATCTATACCCATTATAGTTTATATGCATGTAAATTACGTAATATAACCCTTTTGTATTTTAACAACCTTGAGAGTTTATATGTTTGGTAACAAAAACGTTTAGTTAGTATTTTTACGTAGTAATATACTTCTTTTAAAGCTTGGTAAACACAATATTACTTATGTTTTTACTTGTATTCCCCCCCCCCCTAAACACATAGAAAATTTTGGAAAAGTGTAGGGGTATGAACTCACCTTGTGTGTGTGTGTTCTTGTTTAGATACAATTTGGTTGCGAATAATCTTCGAGATTAAATACGTGATTATAGACGTATCCTAATAATTTTTACACACGATATAGTATTTAAATCAAATAAGAACAATTTAAATATTAAGTTAAAGTGTTAAAGAACACTTAATTATTGTAAGAAAACTTACAATAAGCCTTAGAATAGTTTGTAGGTGTTCTTGGTGTTCTTCGTCTTCTTGGTGTTCTTGGTGTGTTTTTGATGAAAACTAGCTAGATTGGGTGTTTTCGGCCCAATCTATGAAGATTGAAAGGTGTTTTTTGAATGATAATAAGATCAATGGATGATACTTGCAAGATCTTCAAGAAGAATCAAGGGTTTTTCACATGGAAATCAAAGAAATGAGAGGTTTCGCATGTTCTTGAGAGTAGAGGGGTGTTTTCAGTTGGATTCCTTGAGAGAAAAGTTGCGGTTTTCGGATGTAATCTATAAGAATGAAGGAAGTTTTCTGTTTATATATATATATATATATATATATATATATATATATATATATATATATATATATATATATATATATATATATATATATGAAGTATAAAGGGTGGCGGTTAATCGTTCTCGGCCGAGAACTCAAACCGAGAAGATAAGCCTGCGAGGTTTGCAGTTGTAAACCTTAAGTCGGCTTCACATTTTCGGTCCGAAGAGGAAAACCTCCGGGGTATTTTTCTAGTGAAGGTAGTTCTCGGCCTCGCACGTTTGCAGTCCAAGGTTCTCGGCTGCAAACGGTTTGCCGTCTTCGGTTTGCGGTCCGAAGAAATAAGGGATTGGCGAGGGCTTTCGGTTAAGGCGAGAATCCTTGGTTTCTTGAGTGTTTTACTTCCAAACTTTTCAACACTTTAACACAATTTTTATACATATCAAATTGTATTATTTTAACTTTATTAAATTTAACAAAACAATAAATTTGAATTTAATTTTATATGTTTGACTTTTGTTGACTTTTACAAGATCGAAAGTAACGGGTTATCACATTATCCCCCCGTTAGAAGGAATTTCGTCCCGAAATTCGTTTTAGTGTGGTTATTCCTTGAACTAGGAAATGGTACGGCTACTTTTGTTTTATTAGTCTTTTATGTCCCCTAGAGAATTCAAGTTCTTGCTTAGCGTTCGAACATACCTTTATTATTAGAATGTGACCTTGTTTTGTTTACTCTGACTCTTTGTGTTGGGATGGTAAACTGTACTTAATATGTAAGAAAGTATGGGTTTAATTTACTTGTCTATGTTTACTAGAATAATATCAACCTCTTTCATAGTCTTGGGCGGATTTACCCTAAACTTCATTGTAGGACTCATACTTGGTTCATCCACCATCACCTCGTGTATACAAGTTATATATAATTATGATTGAAAAGACCTTTGCATGAGTGGCTCTGCCCCAACTCCACAACCAGACAAGGAATATGAAGTAGGGCGGAATCACACATCTTAAATCTGTAGAATTTTAATAATATATGACACTCGCGTATACCTTAGTAGTGATAGATTAACCGCAGGAGTCTTTAGTCTCAATTCTCGAACTAGACTTGCTGTACGAATGATATTCCTGGGTGGTCTGCTGAGGAAACTTCGGGAAGATTACGGACTTCCGGACATCTTCTTTGTGTTTTATTTTAAGTTTCTTGTCTACCGAGTAAGCTAGGAAGGCGTGGTACCCCTCGCATGGGTACTTATAAGCTTTGAAGTGAAAGACGATATGGACGTTTGTGTTGGATTTTTCGTTATATGTTGAAAAGATTTCATTAGACAGTCAGTTAAGGCGAAGAGTCTTTCCCTAGCAAAAGAAGTTGGCATGGTGAGGACGAAGCCAATCCACGTCGAAATTCTTATCGTAATGCGTGTTAAGTCAATTAGGAGGAAGTGTTTGTTAGGACGATAGGACATTCTATATTTATGCCTTTAAAACTCTTTGTTTTATCCTTGTTATTACTACTCTGAATATTTGTACCACATCTAGCTAGTATAGGTAGTAAGAATACATCGATAATTACTAGTGAAATTTCTTAATATGATCCCTACAAAGTTCATCTATAATCACTTAGTGTATACAAATCATATATAGTTAAGATTGAGTAGAAATTCGACTGAGTAACTCTGCCCTAAATCCACAATCAAACAAGAAACAGGAAATAAGGTGGAATCACTCAGTCTAAGCCTACATAATCTTAACTACATATGACTCTATTGTTACACTAAGCCATCATAGCTCACCTGTAAGGATTCTTAGTTTTATATTAATGATGCGTTAGTTTATGATTTTTATTTTAAAAATTATGATTTAATTGACAACAGTTTTAGTGAAAATTAGGTCTTTAAATATTGTTGTTTGGATACGTACCAAAATCCTAGCAGGGTTCCTCATTGCTTCTTTATGTTCTATTGTTAAACTCCTCCCCCTCCCCCGTCATTCCTCTCGGTTGGACAGTATCTCTTGAAATTCCCCGTTTCACCACAAAAATGGCATATTGGACTTACTCCGACATTGGTGGTTGAAGTGATGTGTTCAACTGGAGTCCTACAAAAGCGAGCGGTTTACCATTTCATGTTGCACCTATTGCAATACAACTCTCAACAGACTCCATAATGATGGTAGTTTCACTTGTTACAGTGTGGGAGGTTTCCTAAATACGGTGTTGTCGGTGTTGAGGTAGTAGGGTTGGTGGAAGTATGGGCTGCCCCAACTTGTTGCTTTTTGATAGGTCCTTGAGTTGAACTACTCCCTTTCTCATTATTAAACATTCGTTTCATGTTCTTAGTTTTGGGGTTTAGGGTGTCCTGGCAGGTAGACACTTGTTGGCTTACTTGGTTGTTACTACAGTTTGAATTTTCGACATTGTTTCTATTTTCGTTTGTGTTATGAGCATTGAGATGTGGTATGACGGCCGTGATCGCAGCTTGAAAGGTAGCAGAGTCTATCTGCAGAATTCGGATTTCACCGGTTGGCTGCTTATTTCCATGTGAAGACATGATTCTATTATATGATGTGAAATGAAATCTTAAGTACTTACGGTCGTTGTTAGTTGTATTTTATTTATTTATATATACATATAAATTTCTCGTCTTTTTTGTACGATTCTCAATGTTTCGACCTACATCCCTATGATGTATTCATGGTAATGAGTAGAAATAGATATTATACAAAGGTTAAATTCACTCATCCTAGTATTACTCTCGTCCAAGCATGTTTAACTTGTGGAATTCTAATGTGATTCGGTGCATTAGTGTTGGTATGATCGCACCCTATAAGTCTACGGGAAGGTATCTTTCTACCATAAGGTTTAAAAGATTGAAAGCTGATAAGTTTTTAGTATTACCTATAACTCATGTGTCAGTTAAACTATGTTATCATGGTTCAACGTGTATTATGTTCTGACATTTATGGAGTTTTATAAAAAATTCATATTAGAAGTCTATATAGAATAAACTTATGAATTTTTAATAGTTATCATGTTTACACGAAATTCATTGACTTGATGTACTAGTATTTGTTGTTACAAAAGAAGTAACAAAGTCAACATGCAATGTGTGTAGTGTAATCGCTAACTCACTAAGTTATATTAGTTTATAAATTATTAGTGTGACGCATAAGGTGCTCTCTAGTTTGCTCCTGATAGGGTAAGGTTCGTTAATGATCTCTCTAGTGCTTTTCACTTCGTTTAGTGCTTTCTTGGATTTCCCCTCATGAACCCTCTTTTGGTTCTTCCTCAACTCCTCTGATGGCTATTGTAATAGAGTTGTTTAATCTACCTATGTTGTTCATGTGAGGATAGGAATGTCTAAAGAATCTACGAGATTAATAAAACATTTCTATTGAAATAAGTTTTTATGAAGATGATCCTTACCGAGTCTTTCTATAATCACGTAGTGTATACAGATTAGATATAACCAAGATCTAATAGACCTTCGAATATGTGATCCTACTCTAAAACCACAACCAAACAAGGAACAGGAAGTAGAGTGAAAATCACAAATTCTAAGTCTATAAAATCTCACTTATATATAACCTTAACGTATACACTTAGTAATTATAGACCTACCAGTAAAGGTCTTTTAGTTTTCACATAAGTTACTTATTTATAGTATCTAAAATACTCCTATAGTATTTTTATTGCATGTTTGATTCTAGAGCTTCTTGGTATACGAAGTTGATAAGTTTTTAGACTTTTTGTTATTTTATAGTATTATAAAATACTCCTATACTATTTTAAACTTTATGCTTGATTCTAGTATTCCTTTGTATATAGGGTTGGTAAGGTTTAGACTTGTTGTAACACCACTATCACTCCCAAACACATGTTGGTCGTATCTCAAATAAATATAGTTGATCAGGCTATATTTATCCCAAATATGATTACATAACTGTCTAGGTTTGACTATAGTGTCCAACATCTAAATATTTTTGTTTTGTTCTTCTTGTGATACTTGTTCTAATATATATATATATATATATATATATATATATATATATATATATATATATATATATATATATATATATATATATATATATATACATGTATGTATACTTTCATAAAAATATTAATATATTTTAAAAGTATAATTGTTGGTGAGAGTGTTTTAGTCCCATTGTATTTATAGTTGTATACATTTTATAGGTTAATATACTTAGTTCACTATAAACAATGCTCTCATACCAATCGGTCACACCCTAAACCGGAACGGTGGAAACGTTCGGGGGCGGAGGACGTCATGTACAGTATCACAACAATTGTAAAATAGTAATCAAAGCAAAAAAAACCATTGTATTAATAACATAGTATTTACATTGTGTTCAAAATATTAATTGTACAACATTAAAATTATAGCAAAAGATAAGGCGTAATGCTACTATGCTTCGTCTTCATAACGCTCGAGAGAGTACCTGCTACTAACTTTCTTGAGAATACAAGTGGTTTGAAAAGAGAGTATCAACATTAAAGTTGGTGAGTTCATAAGTATTTTGGTGGAAAAGATGTGTTCTTTGTTATTAACAATGTTAATGTGTTCTTCCAGAAAATGCAATATATTCTAAGTAAACATATCATAATCTTAGTACTTTGAGACTAAAAAGTATAAGTTTCTTATGTTTATAACCTGTGATTCGATATTCTGATTCATGTACTTAGTCTGACCTGTCGTGTTACCTCCTATGATTACTTAGTGTATACAAGTATATATAATAAAAATCGAACGAACAGTCGATTGGGTGAATCTGCCCTAAGCCCACAACCAAACAAGGAACAGGAAGAAAGGCAGAAATCATACATTCCACTGTTTATCGGATCTTCATTATATAGAATCGTAATGTATACATTAAGTAATCATAGACTTTAATAAAAAGAATACTCGTTATATGTTTTTCTGAACTTCTATTTGTACCATATTAGTAATAATATAACGTTTTACTTTTCGTGTAATTCGTGTGCAAATATAGAATTTATTACTTACAAATAAAGTAATATAGTTTTATTATTTCAATAAAACCTTTGAAAATACATTTTCCCTGAAATCCGAATGTATGGTTAATAATCAAATAAAATTATTTTATAACATACTATTCGTAAATAAGTGTTAAATTCTATGTAAACATATTCTTAGTTATACCCGATTTATTGTAAAACATTGAATTCGATAAGCAGTTGTGTCTTTTTTTTTTCTTCAGAAAATCGATCTATAAACGGTTCACCTGTAAAATAATGATATTGATCCTGGAAAAATCTTATATTTCCATAATTCCGATTTATGGTTTTAAACATTCCAAAACCAAAAAGGTATAGGTTTAATTACCATAATTAATTTCATGATATGTAGTTTTATTCATAAGTAAAACCAACTGAAGGTATATATGGCCTGTAAAATATATATGATGTAAATACCTTGTTTTACTATTTTAAAAGAAGTATATTACTACGTAAAATAATCATTGTTTTATCCATGTGAGTTCTTATAACCATACTATATGACTGATATGCCTGATGCGACGTTCTTTAGGCGTCGGAATGATATGACCTTTGTCACCTTAGGCCTGCCAGGCTAACTATAGCGAACAGTTAAGGTGCGGGATTGTCAATCCCGTATAGATCTATACACAAATTCACGCTCTCCCTCCAGGAGATTCTGGTTAATAAGTCAGGACTTAAGGTCGTACTTAGGTAAGTACACCACGAAGTGTCTCACAAATTTTTTGTTTCAACGAAATCACGAGCAATACAGTGGAAAAATCTTTCAACAAATAAAGATGAAATTCTTGCATATCTAAGTTTAAGATGATTGATATTGTGAATTGACCCATAAATTATACCTATTATAATTTATATGTGTGTTTTCATAACGTTTTCCCTTACTTAGTAAAATAGTCCATAAATTCCATAAATTATACCCATTATAGTTTATATGCATGTAAATTACGTAATTTGAGCCTTTTGTATTTTAACAACCTTGAGAGTTTATAAGTTTGTTAACAAAAACATTTAGTTAGTATTTTTACGTACAATATTTGTATAGTATATAAATGAGTGAAATAAACAATTTGTAATTTAAACACAATATTACTTGTGTTTTTACTTGTTTTCCCCCCTAATAACATAGAAGTTTTTAAAAAAGTGTAGGGGTATGAACTCACCTTGTGTGTGTGTTCTTTCTTAGATACAAATTGGTTGCGAATAATCTTCGAAATAGAATACGTGATTATAGTCGAATCCTAATAATTTTTACACACGATATAGTATTTAAATAAAATAAGAATAATTTAAATAATAAGTTAAATTGTTAAACAACACTTAATTATTGTAAGAAAACTTACAATAAACCTTAGAATAGTTTGTAGGTGTTCTTGGTGGTCTTCGTGTTCTTGGTGTTCTTGGTGTGTTTTTGATGAAAACTAGCTAAATTGGGTGTTTTCGGCCCAATCTATGAAGATTAAAAGGTGTTTTTGGAATGATAATAAGATCAATGGATGATACTTGCAAGATCTTCAAGAAGAATCAAGGGTTTTTCACATGGAGATTAAAGAAATGAGAGGTTTCAAATGTTCTTGAGAGGGGAGTGGTGTTTTCGGTTGGATTCCTTGAGAGAAAAGTTGGAGTTTTCAGATGTAATGTGTAAGAATGAAGGAAGTTTTCGGTTTACACACACACACACACACACACATATATATATATATATATATATATATATATATATATATATATATATATATATATATATATATATATATATATATATATATATATATATATATATATATATGAAGTATAAAGGGTGGTGGTTAATGTTTCTCGGCTAAGAACACAAACTGAGGAAGACTTCTCTGTTGGGAACACAAACCGAGAAGATAAGCCTGTGAGTTTTGCGGCTGTAAACCTGAAGTCGGTTTCGCATTTTTGTTATGAAGTGGAAACCCTCCGGGGTAGTTTTCTACTGAAGGTAGTTCTCGGCCTTGCACATTTGCGGTCCAAGGTTCTCGGCTGCAAACGGTTTGCTGCCTTCGAGTTGCGGTCCGAAGAAAGAATAAGTTTGACTTTAAATTGATATGTTTGACTTTAACACAATGTTTATACATATAAAATTGTTTTATTTTAACTTTATAAGATTTAACAAAACAATAAGTTTGACTTTAAATTGATATGTTTGACTTTTGTTGACTTTTACAAGATTGAAAATAATGGATTGTCACATTGGAGTAGATACAATAGATTTTCCTTTTAGACTATTTTCACAAGTTCTCAAAAGGCCTTGAAGCTTGATAAGAGTGACCTCCTCCTTGTTGATATGATAAGTCATACAAAACTGATTATAACAAGGAGGCAAAGAGTGTTTGATAATATAAATGACCAACTCTTCATCGAAATTAACATTCAACTTCAGCAAGCGGTTCGCAAACCTTTGCATTTTCTGCAAGTGGGCCGTGATGGACTCCCCATCCTTCATTTTTTTTGTTATCATGGAGGCAATGATTTCATACATTTCCTGACAAGCACTTTGATGGTATCTTTCCATCAAGTCTTTGTGCATCTCGAAAGGGTAGTACTCCTCATAGGACTTTTGAAGTTCTGCTGTCATAGTGGCAAGCATGATACAAGACACCTTTGTGGCATCCTTCTCATGTGCCCTATACTCAACAACCTCTTTAGGAGTAGCAGTGGCTTCATCAACCTCGTTAAGCTCTTTGTCGAGGAAATATTCCTTGTCCTCATAGCGAGTGAGCATCCTAATGTTTTGAATCCAGTAATTGAAGTTCGAACCATCAAAGATGACCCTCCCACACAAGTTCATGAGGGAGAAAGAGCTAGGAGGATTTGAGCCAGAACACAATATTTTACAATTCGGAAAAGGGATGTCGTAATCCAATTGCAAAATATTTGAAGGTAGGTAAATGACGATTTACCATTTTCCACCATGAAAAACGAATTTGAATAATAAGTTTTAATTGGATTGAATGCCTAGATTTATTTGAGATTCGTTGAAATTTTTCAATGGCATGTTTAAATGTCGATTATGCCCTTCAAGTTTTTTACTGGGATACCGAGGATCACAAACAACGTGTGAATAACTATGCAAATGGTCTTGGTACTCTTGATGTCCTTTATCACCTAATCAATGAGCCAGTTAACCACACACGCTACATTGATCTATGATAAATATCAAGCTACCCTTTGCCACCCTTGTTAGTCCAAGTTAGTGTGTCAGTCAACCACACACCCTCCACTAACGACTTGGCAAGGTGGAAAGTCCAATTTCATGGAATAGCATCATTTTCACATTTTTCCTAAAGTAACTATGATTGGGAATTTAATAAAACATTTAGTTACTTTATAATTATCATTATACTTTTAATGAGAATTAATGTCCTATCCTACCCGTTCGACTAACGACCCTCTGCCAATCAAGGAAGCGGTGGGTGAGAGTGGACACTCATTAAACCACCATTTTATTGACAGTTTCCTTATACACCCCTTATAGATTGGCTTCGTGAATGAGGCCTACTAACGGTAAGGCGAAGTTGTCTTTTTGACCACCTCTTACATGTTCGGATTGAGTCTTAGTTGTGGTTGTACTATAGATTTTCTGCCTTCCTCTAATATGATCTTGTGCGATCAATGCGAAGGACTAATACCCTTGATGTCGGTGATTTTCCATGCCATTTTGTTTTTTCATTTTTTCAATACCTAGATCAAACTCTCCTTTTTCCTTGGGCTCTAGTTCAACTGGAATTATGACAGGCTTTTGTTCATTTTCGTCCAAGAATGCGTATTCCAAATGATTATGAAAGGGGTTCAATTGTACTTTTGTGATATGTTCAGTCACCGTGGTATGAGCATCTGATCTCCATGATGTGGTGGTTCGTAATTGCTTGTATGCTCGTGTTTTTCAAATTGGCCATGCCGTGGCAGGTGTATTGCCACGTCGTGGTGAGTCTTCAACCTATTTTCTGATTTCTTCAAATTTTATTCCGTCCAGAATCCTCTCTAGTTTGTAAGGCCATGTTTAGCATCAAAATCACTGTCTTTCATAGTCATGTATCCCACTAAGTTGTTACCCTTCCATGCTTGCATTTCTTTTTCCAATAATGCATCGAAAATGTCCACCAAGAAAACCGAATAGTCACTAATCTTCGAATGCCTCATTGATCAATCAACTCCAAATGTGATGGCGTCTTCCCCATCACGAAGGGTAAGCTTGGACTCTCTAATATCCACCAAGGCTCGTGTGGTGCTAAGGAAAGGTATCCAAAAAATTATAGGGAGTTGGTTGTCTTCTTCCATGTCTAACACGATAAAATTTGCTGGAAAAACGAACTTGTTAATTTTAACCAATAAATCCTCACATGTACCTCTTGGGAATGTCAACGTCTTGTTGGCTCGGTGAACAGCAATGCCGATTGGTCTTGGGTCTAGAAGATTCAATATCTTGAAAAATTAATAAGGCATGTGATTGACACTAGCTCCTAAATCGACAAGGGCGTGATTTATGACTAAAATCTCAAATTGAAAAGGAACTACCAAGCTCTCCAGATCCCCTATCTTCTTTGGTAGCTTGTTCAGCATAGCATCGAAGAAATTCTCGTTCAGAACGACATTTGAGGCCTCCTCTATCTTCTTTCTATTTGTGAGAAAATCCATCAAAAACTTAGCATATTTTGGCATTTAGACATCGACTTCAATAAATACAATATTGATCTGAAGGGCCTTGATATGCTCCAGGAACTTCTTGTAACCCTCACCTTGTTTATCTAGTTTGGCTCAAGTTGGAAATGGTAGCAGTGGTTGATAGGCCTTGACCGGAGGAGTCTTTTTCTTTTTTAGGAGATGGTCACGCCGTGGAATTATCCGTGCCACGCCGTGGCTGCTGGTCAGAGGCTTTTTCTCGACTTTCTTCTTCTAGTTTATGCACATCATTTGACTTATTATTAGATATGGGAGTTATAAGGATAATAGTTTTACCACTTCTGCTTGTAACGGATTTGATATGCATTTTTAGATTTTGCTATGTGTTGCTTGGAAGTGTGCCCGGTAAACGTTAGTTAAGTTGCCTTGAGAGTTGACCAGTTTGTTGCTCAATGTTAGGGATCGAGGCTTGCTAATTTTGATGGATGACATCCGTTTCATCCTTCCTTTTATCAGATGTAGCTTCAAATCGGGCTAGCAATGCTTCAAATTCATTCTTCTTTTTGGGAGCCGTTTGCTCTTTTTGATAAAACTTGCAGCCTTGCTGCTAATACTTTTCCTCTTTTTCCTTCTTATACTCATCATATGGTAGCCACTCCTTCTTGGGTTTCTTCCCATCTTCATCGTACCTATCCCCACCCGAAAAAAATCTTGGACCTTCCAATTTCCATTCTTATCGCGGTCACATTCCTTGGTTAAATACGGTCCCCCACAATTATCACACCCAACTCAAATTGCTTTGGTGGATTGATCCATATTTGTCATTCTTCGCTGCCAAATCTATAGAAGCCGCATTTCCATTTTTTTATCCTCTTGTAGAGTCTTCTCGAGGGTTGTGATACTCCCTTGAGTGTTTGGAAAACTCCTCAATTAGCTCCTTAATTGTATTAGTGGTCCTTGAGAGTCAAGGAGTTGTCGAGTGGTCACATTTACCCCTTTATAAAAGATCGATACTTCTTGTTCAACATTGTGGTCATATTGTGGGAAATTTCATAGCAACCCCTTGTACCTTTCCCATGCTTCGTACAAGGATTCTCCTTCGTGTTGTTCAAAGTTGGCGATGTTCTTCTTTAATTTTCCAACCTTCGATGGTGGGCTGAATTGTTGGATGAACTCTTCACAAAGTGTTGCCCATGTGGTGATAACTCCAGCTCGAAGTGCTTTAAGCCAATATTTTTCACTCCTCGAAAAGTCACCAAAAGCATCCGTAAGAACACCATTTCAAGAGGAACATTGGGAACATTGAAGTAGGTTGCAATGTCATTCACCTCATCAATATGCTTGTAGGAATCTTCTTGATCCTTCCCGTAGAATGGGATATCTTCGAGCATAGCCAGAATGTGCTCCTGCAACTCAAAGTTGGTGGTGTTTAGGATTTAGGGTTGCACAAGACCCGGTCTGTTATCACACATTCGTTTCTTATACTCCTCCATGGTCATGTCTGCTATGTTGGTCATCTCGTCTTCTGGTTCACTTTCTTTTTTAGATGTTGAATCAATCACGTATTCACTCTCTACTCCGTTTGGTTTTACATCTTCCTTCGAATTAGTTTTTTTGTTTACTCCTTTTGCTTGTTGCTCTTGCGAAAAATAGACTCGGGATCTTGCAAACTAGGTATTGTATTAGATGAAGATGCTCGGGTCATAAACTATCTACAACAAAATAGAAAAAAATGCATAAAATGAATAAAAACAATAAAAATCTAATGTGTCTGAACGATGGCCACGACATGGGCAAGAATTGCCAATACATGGTCATTATAGAGAAAAAAACAAAAGAAATTGAACTTTATATGAAATAAATTTCACATAAAGGATCAAGAAAAATAGCAGATGAACTTAACTAAAATTAATCCGTTCCTTTGCAACGACCCCAAAAACTTGATATGTATTTTAAGTACTAGTTTTAAAACCAACTAATCTAGACTAACTAATATGTGATAGGAAGGGTACCTAATCGACTAATGTTGGGTCACTCATTTGCATAGATTTGATGATGCAAAATATATGTTGTATAGTTATAGTTAGTTAGTTAATCTGAAGATATGTTGATTCATATGTCAAGGACTGAAGAAAATCCCATGATAACTAGAAGACCTTGAAGACTTTATCAGCACCAAAAGCATGAAGACACTATGTACAAATGACTGATCAGTATGTCTAGATGCTGATGGATATACACGGATGACACACTGATCAGATGATACGCTGATGATACTCATGTTCATTCACTATATGATGAGGTTGAAGTTGATCAGTTTGACCCTAACACTAATGACTGATGCTGAAGCTGATCTCCCTGACGCTGAAGTTGATGTTCTTATCAGCTTTTGAAGTGTTTTCACTAATATCCAAATATGGAGAAGATCTAATCTGATTCATTCCTTATTTACATGTTCAGTTTATATTTAGATTAGATACAATCCCTTGACTTAAGGGATTCTCTAGAATAGATTAGTGTATAATGGTTAGGGCTTGGATCCTCGAAACGTTCAGGATCCTCAAACCTCATCAAATATTCAGGATCGTAAACTATCTTAGGATCCTAACTATTACCATTATTATTATTTACTAACATTTATGAAGGTTGTATTTCATTTTTAATTGACACATGTGCAAAAATATTCAAGAGAAGACTTATTCTCAACAGAGAGTTGTCTCAACTATGCTAAAGGCCCGGAATACCAAGTCCAACAACGTTCACAGAGCTGGTGGTAGAGGATCCCGAGAATATCATACATCTTGTTAACTATTTTAGACTATAAAATGATACATGTATGTTGCACACAACGCGCATTGCTTACTCCTAGCTTACTCTATGAACTTTTTCACTTGTTCTTACTGAAATACTCTCTATAATCATTATTTTATATTAATAAAATCATCAAGGCAGGTGATCATTATCACCTCCCAAGGTTTTGTGCCGGAGATCCTAGCAATGATGAAGGCTTTCCTTGTAAACAATCGTGTCGTTCACTTTATGTTTTTCTATTGCACAATTCGAACATCACAACCTCTCATTCAATTTGGTTGATTTATAATTGTGTAATTTTTTACCAAAACAATTTGGCATCCACCGTGGGGCCGTGGTGTTCAAAATCCTTGAAAGATCATGTCTACACAAACGATCCTTTCTTCGTCCTCCGCTCCTTCCATTCCAACCAAAACCCTACCACCTCCTCCGAGTGGACCACCTGGTCAGGGAAAGCGCCTAACACTTTCAAGAAAAACACTCCTTTGATCACTAACCAAGGAAGTTTGGGATCTTCTGGACTCCAGGATCCGACTTCTTCGGTTACTACTACTGAACTCTTAACTATGATTAGGAAAATGACGCAATAGATGACTCAGCAGCAATATGACAACAAAACACTACTTAGAGAAGTGGAGAGGATAAAGGCGGAATTTCAGAAATCCCAGGAAACGATGCGCACAGTTGTACAACCAAGGATCCTGGGCTTCGAGAATATAGGATCATCAGGAAATCACAGGGGAATACATCTCCTGCTACTACTGCGTCACCCTGGGGGACAACTATGAAAAATCGAGCATTTATGATCAATGATCTCAATGTTTCTTTCAATACTCCTAGAAACCTTGAGTCTAGTAACTTCTTAAACAACAATACTATCAATACTAACTCTACGAATGTTGATGCAAGAATAATTCCAAACATGGCTAGGGGACTTCAACAGTTGAGACAGATGATCTCAAGCGTACCCGAGGTGGTTCAACCCATACCAGAAGCATCTTTAATAATTCATTGGATCTCAAGATTTGGTCCTTCAATAGCCGAAACCGAAGTTCGTAAGTGCTTCCAGACTCCTAGCATGAAGCCTTACGATGGAACTACGGATCTTGAAGAGCATGTGACACAATACCGAGAAAGGATGGAGATCATTCCCATCCCAATGCACTTGAAGGAAGCTTGCCTATGCCAAGGCTTTGTGTAAGTCCCAAAAACTATAGATCCAAATCAGTGATCAATTAATGCAAACAATCAAACAAAGTATAGAAGGAGTAGAAGAAGAACTAATCCAAGCATGAACACATCTATTACGTATAAATGTTAGGTACACCTTGGGAAAACACACACATACGTCCCTGTTCAACTGACACAGACTCAGACTATTTATAACTCCTGAAGCAGCACACAAGTGTGCAGCCATACACACGTGTGCGGCCGCACACACTGTGTGCGGCGGCACACACATGTACGGCAGCACACACCACAAACATGTTACAAACACCACAACATACACTACCACCCTATCAAGACTTATACAATAAGATGCCTGGCCCAAACCACATAATTATGACCTAACAATCTCCCCCTTGGTTTGTGGCTAGCATAGAAATGGTCTTCATTCTCCAGGTTTGTCAAATAGCTTCAGATCAGACTTTCCATGGATCCCATCCAAAGCTTTCCATTTATGATAGTGGCGACCATCCCAGTGAACTCCATGGCTGCAACCTCCATGACTTCTTTCCTGCAGATAATTTGGTGACGAGCTAGGGTATGAATGTCTCTCTCCCTGAATATCAGAAGATCCTTTACGCAGACGAGCCTCAGAACAGTGTCGCTGTTTTTGAACTTTATTGCCGTAGTTGTCGTTTCGTCATCAAAAGCCCAAAACTCCATATCGTCAAGATATCCATCCTGAAAATGTTGTGGAATGGGAATCTCTTTGACTTGTTTTGTGGCAGGCCAGAACATGATCTTCATTGGTCGATTAGTTTCAGGATCAATAATATCCTTATCATTCATAACCAGTGCCTTTGCCGTCTTCATTGAAGGGAAGTTATCACTGACCTGTCTGTCCAGGAACTGCTTGAAATGCGTAGCCCTAGGATCATTAGAGGGATTGTGGAATGGAGCCCTTGAGAGCTCAGTGAGATCGACCTTTGTCCATGAGTTAAAATCATGGGTGTTCTTGTAGTACTCAGGAATTCCAGAGTTCCTCTTTACAACCCACATATTCACTTCATGATCAAAGGCCCACATTTTGATCCCAGAGCGATCTCCAAACTCGTCACCAAATTTTCGTCTTTTAAGATCCGTCACTGTCAATTCAGGATCCTTTGACTTGCGATTTTCGTTTGAATTTTTCATAAAAAGTAATCCTTCATTATTAGATGCAGTGACGGTCCTTTTCCCATGCCTGATTGTGATCCGAGGTCTGGCATGTTCGGGTTCCTTTTCAAAGCGATTAACGATGGTTGTTGTTCTTGGAGGAGGTGGATCAACAGGAAAGCCGCTTTCTGAAGGTTGAGAGGAAGCAGCGGGAGGATCTTCAATAGCATGGGGCTGTTGAAACAGAGATTTGAGCTTATCCTCAAAAGCGTCAAAAAGATTGTTCTTCAAGTCAAAGTAATAAGCAGTTACTGACCCAAGATTGGTTTGCAGGTCAGTAATCTGTTTTGACTTTGAGGCATTTTCTGCCTGAAGCTCAGCAATAAGGTTGCCATGTTGTTCCAGCAAGATGTCCTTTTCAATGTTTTGCTACTTCAGAATGCCAATTTATTCTTGAAGTTTGGTCATTTGCGGATTATCAACCCCTGAGCGCCCTTCCTCGAAAGATATTTCCTTTCCACGAGAGGAAGATTCTGTTGGATTAGTGTCTAAGTCCATAACTATAATTGGTATGTACTTGACCCGACTCGGCATGGTCCATTTGGGTTGCATAGCATCAGAACATTTGGATAGACTGTTTATGAGGAAAAGACATTTTGTGACATATTAATATATTATAAGTTCTAATATATTAATATGAAATCATGTTATTTACTTAGTATTGATCAAGAATTAATTTGGACTTAATTTAGTGATCAAAAAGAGACTAATTAAATATATGGGGATTGATTGTGTAAATCATTCATTCTTATATATGTGGGCTTATGATCCAAGATTCCTTTATGTTGGGTTTAACCCATGTGGTGATCCATGGATACTCCATGGAGGTTAAAACCCATTGAGCATAAGGAATGGGTAAAGTCATGAGTTACATGGTGTAACCCTAATAGCCACACTATATAAGAACCCCTTTAGTTCAAGAAATTGGCACTAGTGATACATATTTTGAGGGCTAGCCAATCTGAACATGTATGTCTTCTTCTCATGGTTATTACAAGAGTTTATGATGTTGTGTGAACCATTTGAGGTGTCACACTTGGGGCACTAGGCTCTCAAGCTTCATGGAGTCAAGCAACAATAACAAGGTATGTATTCTATCTATTTTAGTATCCTAGTATCAATGTTTTGGTATGCTAGTTAGGATAATACCTTGGATAATCATATTTGCATGTATAATAGAGAAAACATAGATCCAAGGTATTTAGGGTTGCATGTACACTTAGGAGTGTTAGAATGCTCAAAAACCCATCAGTGGTATCAGAGCCTAGGCTTGTTTTCAATTATACTTGATGCAAATTGCTGAAAAATGCTGAAAAAGTCGAATTTCGGGCATTCTGGGCACTGGACTCGCCGAGTCCACTGATGAACTCGCCGAGTCCATGAAGAAAATCATCCTACTCGACGAGTAGGTTGATACACTCGACGAGTAGGAGCCCCTGACAGCATATCTTCGAGTTTTTTGGCTAGAAATGGACTAGGAACATTACCATAAGCTGTTTTTGAACCTATAATCTTTTTTTTGATGTGGTAATGTTCATACTAATCCAATTTCAAAGATAATTGTCAATAGATTCATGTTTTGTATTAGTTTAGTGATTAGGCTAATTACATGAAAAAGTTTGATTAAATTATCTTGTTCTTATGAGTTGCCTAGATTAATAGAAAAGTTAATTGATTATGTGTTTTCAATCCATTTTAATCTAAGAGTTGATTCTAAAATGTGTTTTTGTAACTTGTCCTCAAGTTATATGAAAAGTCACATTTAAGTTTCATAAAACTCATAAAAGTTGGTAATGGTTACAAAAATGAAGAGTCTTGTCCTCAAGTTATGGAGGTTCAAGAGTCACTTCATTAAGTAATAAAATGTGTAACCTTAATTAATTCCATAAATTACAAAATAAAGAAAAGTTACATTCTTTTATTAGTTTAAAGTCTTCCATAACTTGTCCTCAAGTTATGGAACTTGAAGAGTTTTTTTTTTAATTAAAACTACTTTAAACACATAAGTTATGGAATTAATTAGTTTTGAATAGTTTCAAAACTTGCCCTCAAGTATTGGAATTTGAAAAGTTTTCTCTTATGAATACTTTAATTCCAAGTTAGCCCTTCGAATTTTAAAAGTTAAAATTCAAACCCTTATACTATTATTATAATTTTAATTATATAGATATGTATAAGATAAAGTCAATCTTACCGTTAGTAGGCCTCATTCACGAAGCCGGTCTATAAGGGGGGTATAAGGTTACTGCCTATAAAATGGCAGTTTAATGGGTGTCCACTCTCACCCACCGCTTCCTTGACTGGTGGAGGGTCGTTAGCCGAACGGGTAGGAAAGGACTATAATTCTCCCTTCATTAAAAGTATTAATGATAAATACTAAGTAACTAAACACTTGTACATTCCCAATCTTAGTTACTTAGGAAAATGTGAAAAGGTGCTAACCCATGAAATTACACTTTGTACCTTACCAAGTCATTAGTGGAGCATGTGTGGTTAACCGGCACACTAATAAGGACTAGTAAGAGTGGCAAAGGGTAACTTGACTCTATTATAGATCGGTGGAGCGTGTGTGGTTAACCGGCACATCGATTAGGTGATAAAGTTAAGGGTACCAAGTCAATTTGCATGGTTATCAACACATTGTTTGTGATCCTCGGCATCCCAGTCACAAACTTGAGAGGGCACAATCGAGATTCAAACATGCCATTGAAAGTTCAATGTATCTCAAAAGATCTAGGAGTTTCAAATCCAATTAAAACTTAATTATATTTCGTTTTTCATGGTGGAAATTGGTAAATCGTCATTTACCTACCTTTAACTATTTTATAACTTGGATTACGGCATCCCTCTTCCAGTTATAAATAGGTTGTTGGGTCCTAGCCTTAATATTTCATATTGGGTGTTATATTAAGGACTTTAAATCAACTCTCTTGAATATCTCCCAAAAGATGATCTTCCCAAATCTCTTGAAACAACCTTTCCTAAATGAAGATGTCATGGAAATCATACTTCTTTCACCTCCTCCAATTATTCTCCCTAACCCACAAGTTCCTGAAAAGTTTAAGGTCACTCAAGCAAAGGTCTATATGTGATCACATCTTGGAGATGTAGTCAGATATTGACAAGCCGGGAGAGTTGGGTGTCAAAGTCTTGAGAAAGTTGGTGACTCAACTATTTTCTAAGTCACATAGTGAGTTCCTTTCGGACTCCTATGAAACAGACTATGACAAGACCCTTAATGATCTTATCTATTTGCTAAGATCAACTTCCTAAAACTTTATGGACATTGACAATGATGACATTGGATATCAAGTAAAGCTCTCTCTTCCCAATGGAAAGGGATCGGCCATAGTCAACTCGGTTGACCAAATGGTAAAGAGAACGGCTAAGTCTGAGATAGTCTCATTATCAAGGGTCTATTGCCAAAGAAAGGGGCATTGGTTGCGAAGCTGCCAAATTTACCTAAGGATATTAAAGTCAATAAGTTTGACTCTACTTCGGGTAAAGTCCACTATCTAACTCTGCTAAGTTTCTATTCTGAGATTCTTGATACATGATGTGACTGGGTCACATGTTGATGTTTTAAGAATCAAAGAAAAAGTGAAGAAACTTAAAGAAAGAATATGCTAAATCTGATGGCATAGATGGATTTCTATCGCATAGTTTGAAGATCGGATTCTTGAGCTACTGCTTAAGAGTTATGATATATTGCTTAGGAATAAATAACAACAAAGTTTTCATGTGATTTTGCATTGTAAGGATAGTTTTTCCGCAAAGTTTTAAAATAAAAGAATTTTTTTTTTTTGATTTTATTTATTTTAAAATATCCTTACAATGGCATTTGTGAAAACTTTTGTTGCTTATAAGATTCCATTAAGAGCAAGAGTGGAAATATGAATTTGATTCTTTCATTTGTGGTAGTGTCTAAATTTACCAAATAAGGAAAGATTCTTATCACCTAAGTTTCAGTTGGATAGAAACTTGGAATCATGCAAGTTGTATAGCATGATGAATAAGAACTTTCAAGCATTGGAAAAATTAAGACTAACTACTTGTTCACATGGATGTGTGAGTCAAGTAAAGGATCGAGTACACATTCTTGTGCACTGATCAAGCCCACCACAAATAATCGTTAAGACTATTCGTCATTATTTACTAAAATTCAATAAATATGGTTATACTTACAAGCTTAAGTGTAATTCTGAGACATTGGAAAAGGTTTCCATGTATGGCAGAGCGAATAAGAAGAATCAACTTAGGCAGAAAGATAAAAGTTTCTCAAATCTGAAAAGATGGGAGAGTACTTTAGTATCATGTTATATAATCATCTTAATGATTAAGAGACCTTATCACAATTCATCCTCTAAGTGCATTCTGGTAGCTAAGAAGAGGAGCTATGAATTGTTGAAGTGGTTAAATCAAGAAGATGATTTATACTTCGTTCCAAAAACAATTCTTAGAGTTATACTCTAAGATTGTAACTTGAGTGACATGTCTTAAAGAAGGTTTAAAACACTTGTCAAATGTAAGAGTAAAAGTTTTCTACTCTTGTACATTTGAAATTGGTAAGTTGTGATGTTTTGGATAAAACAAAGACCAACTAAGGCCAATTGTGTGAAGTGTTTGTCTTGATTAGAATCCACACTATCTTTTGAATATCTGACAAGAAAGTCTTATATGTCAAGAGGACAGTGGGAGTCTTAAAGGTCTTGAAAGTCTCAAGAACTAATCAAGAATAAAACCTGAAGTTCTTCACTAGCACACGACTTGAGGTTTATAACCTATCGTGTCGACATGTCTGTGCCTATTCAAGTTGGCTTTTCATAGGAGTTCTGAGAGTTCTCAATTGGTTGCACAGCTACTTGGAAGCAATGTCAGGCCCTTGAGCTGCCAAATGGCAAGAATTTAAGATTGCACAAGTTTAATCCATATAAGTGTGGATTTGTCAGTAACCTTGTCTTGTGATTATGGTTTTGACAAAATTCATATGGATAGGAACTCATACACCATAAAATCTAAGTGTCATAAGGTTTCTCTCCGATTCATGAAAATGATGGTGAGGAAACATTTTCACTAAGTAGATTTTAGCTAGATAGCAATTGTGATATTTGCATTCTCAAAGTCGCTAGTGGAGCGTGTGTGGTTAACCAGCACACTAACATGGACATGTGAGAAGTGGTAAAGGTCTAAACAATCGAGACTATGATTACGGCATCCCTTTTCATAGTTCTTAAAATTGTTTAGACACACATGTGAGCTATGTAAGATAAGGTGTATGATATTGATAAAGTTTTATCAAAGCAATCTAGTATCAGAAATCTGAACTTTGGTAAGAAAGTCAATAAAGTATTGATTTCTAGAAGTCCAGCTGATTTCTGATTACATGTCAAAGCTAGTGGGAGCATGAGTGTTATGCTAATAATCATCATGTTAGTGGGAGCATGATAATTATGATAAAGATTGCAAGTTAGCAATGTTAATTATAGAAAACAAAAGTTTCAATTCGTGAGGCTACATGGGTTGAAAAAGTTGTTTTGATATAATTAAGGGAGAGGAAATTATACTTCATTTCAATTCTAAAAGCTTAGATTGAGGTTTTAAGTCGTATTTAGTCAAGGATATATATATATATATATATATATATATATATATATATATATATATATATATATATATATATGAATTTCATGTTGGAATGACTCAACATAAGGAAATTCTATATATGGGTCCATTATTTGCGTTCTAAAATTCGATTATGATTACGGCATCCCTTTTCATAATCTGAATTATGAGAACTTGGCAAATAGAAATGGAAATGTTATAGCAAAAGACTGGTTTAGTCTTTATGTGAGACATCATGACTCGTGTCCCATATGCTTTGGATATAGGATCGATTACATCTGCTATATTTATCCTTTCTAAAATTTTCCAAATGCTTGGGGCATTAAGAAGGGAAAAGGTCTAGAACTGGATATGACTAAAAGGATTAAGCAATTGTCGAGGACAATCTAAGGCTCACCAAAGATTGGTTGCTCAAGGACAGTTGGAAGTATAGTGTTAATTCTGGAAGGACCATATTGACATAATCTGTAGGGAGGCAACTCTTGTTCAGAAGTGATAGTCAAAATGGAATATGGAAATGTTTCAATGTTGGAAATTATTCAATCTGTGTAAGATTAGGAAACTTAATGCAAGAAGGATGTTTCCAAGGAGTTGATCTCCTTGGAATGCTCTGTAATGGTTGTTGTCAAGTCTTTCTGACTCTGTGCATAATCATTACAGGAGGATCAATGCATATAAGTTTAGAATCTAACAGATTTTAGTAAATGGCATGAATTTGGAATTCTTGCATTTGCAGTAAGGATTTGGGACTATGAAAGAGGATCATTGGAGTCATGTTCAATTGATCTAATTCACAAAGTGAACATCATAGACAAACATACTATGCATACTTGGTGTATGGCATGACTAGTGTTTAGAAAACATAGTGTACATGCTTGGAGCATGGGACAACTATTGTTTTAAATTCAAGAATAAAGTTGATAGCTGAAACAGTATACAATGAATAATGTGTAATCATATGGTGATAAATAAAAGGTGTTTTATTTATGTTCATAGGTTTTGATACCATATTAGATTCTATTATTATTGTGTTTCATTTTGCATGTTTTGACTTCCAGAATAACTAGGTCGTTCTTCCTGATTGACTAAGTTATTCAAACTATCCACAGTCGGTCATATGTTGGAAGTAGATATGAATAAGGATTGTCATGGGTTGGCTTGTAGAGGTCTAAGATGTTGGACAAGGGGCTACAACACTCATGAGTGCTCATAAGTTCTGAGTATTGGATTCAAACCGCGCTAATTGGAATCACTTCATGGATTTTATCACGAGTGATCATGAGACGATAATATCTTATATTCTTCAAACCTAGAGATATGAGTTGTTACTATGAGTTGGTTGTACATTGATTGCACGAAAACGCATTCGGTAACTCGGTGTTATAAAACGTGCCTTTGTGTATGATTCAACAAGTAGTAGAACAAGCCATATGAGTCGAAGTTTATCCATTCCTTTTACCTTCGGGATAAAAGCGATATCTGTGGGCCCCTCGATGATTTGATGATGACAAATGGAAGTGCTCGGCCGAGCCAGGACTGATTTGATTTATTCAATTAGTCAGTCGTCATAAATCGGAAATCGGGAAACAACAAATGGACAGAGAGAATGATTATAATCCATGTCTCAGTCCATATGATATCTAGAATGGAGGAATATATGATCCCTTATCTAATGGACAAGTCATTGACAAAGGTCAGAGTTCATCTACAAGGTCAGAGTTCGACAGCGGCTTTTGAGAGCTACGATTGCCAGTTCGTTCCTGAAGTCATACACAATAATAGTTTTAGACTTATCCAAGTGGGAGACTGTTGGATTAGTGTCTAAGTCCATAACTATAATTGGTATGTACTTGACTCGACTCGGCATGGTCCATTTGGGTTGCATGGCATCGGAACATTTGGATAGACCGTTTATGAGGAAAAGACATTTTGTGACATATTAATATATTATAAGTTCTAATATATTAATATGAAAAAATGTTATTTAATTAGTATTGATCAAGAATTAATTTGGACTTAATTTAGTGATCAAAAAGAGACTAATTAAATATATGGGGATTGATTGTGTAAATCATTCATTCTTATATATGTGGGCTTATGATCCAAGATTCCTTTATGTTGGGTTTAACCCATGTGGTGATCCATGGATACTCCATGGAGGTTAAAACCCATGGAGCATAAGGAATGGGTAAAGTCATGAGTTACATGGTGTAACCCTAATAGCCACACTATATAAGAACCCCTTTAGTTTAAGAAATTGGCACTAGTGATACATATTTTGAGGGCTAGCCAACTTGAACATGTATGTCTTCTTCTCATGGTTATTCCAAGAGTTCATGATGTTGTGTGAAACATTTGAGGTGTCACACTTGGGGCACTAGGCTCTCAAGCTTCATGGAGTCAAGCAACAACAACAAGGTATGTATTCTATCTATTTTAGTATCCTAGTATCAATGTTTTGGTATGCTAGTTAGGATAATACCTTGGATAATCATATTTGCATGTATAATAGAGAAAACATAGATCCAAGGTATTTAGGGTTGAATTTACACTTAGGAGTGTTAGAATGCTCAAAAACCCATCAGATTCTGGGCATTGAGACAAGTGCATAGCGAGTCTGATTGAAGCCTCATCTAGAGACGGTCTTGTTGGGGAATATGTTGGACCATTAGATGGTCCCCCTGTCTCAGGCAAGGTACTTGGACCTTCATTGGATTGGAGTGGTGGTGAAGCAACAGTTGTGGTGATAACAGTTGCTGAAACAGGTGGTGAATGGTTTTGAGAGAACACTCCCTGCCTCAAATTCTGATGCCATCCTTGTATAGGAGGCAGAGAGGTCTGCGTCTGTGTCGAGATACTTGAAAAGGGAACTGTTGTATGAATATCAGAATCTAGGGGAGGAATCCTTGAATCTGTACCCTTTTGACTTAAATTTTCTTCCATTTGGGTAGACGAGGGAGGCATAGTTTTGAGAGTCTTCTTTGCCGCCCTAGTCTCTGTTGCAGTTTGAGCAACTTCGTCGACCTTTTCGAAGAATTTGTCGGAGAGATCCAGACCTGTGTCATGTTCAACTTCATGTTTAAAATCGAAGTTGAGGGGAATGGTAACATTATCAAGCCCTGAGAAGTCCATTTCATGTAGAAATTCATCATTTCCTTCACGTTCTCCTCTATCTCCATCAAAATCACTCTCATCCTCCACATTCTGTATCATTTCATGTTCTGATGCAACTTTGGCCACAGGAGAGTTTAAGCCTTCTTTAGTATCGTGTTCAGAAGTGGAGATGACCACATCGTCAGTTTCCGTAGGGCAAGAAAATTCGTTTGGTTCTGACTGATCACTTTCCTCGGCAAAGATACCAAATCTGATTAAAGGATGTTTTCCTTCAAAGTTAAGTTTTCCTGATCTCTTCTGCTTCATTAAACCAAAAGCATTTGGGCCGATTGATTTGATATCCAGGGTCTCTCCTTTCCTTTCAATTTCAGGATGCATGATGTTAAGGATCAATTGGATAAATCTTGGATACATCAAAAATTTGTCCCTTCTATTTCCTTCAATATTCAGAATCATCTCATGCAAGATGAATTTTGAAAAATTAAAGTTTACTCCAGAGGCCAAAGCAGTGATGGCACCAGTATTTGCCAGGGATATCTCGTTAGCACCAGATCTGCGTCCTGAAATACAACTCACAAAGACATGAGCTAGATATTTCCAACAAGGTGGAAATAACTTCTTGTGGGTAGGAGGAAATGTTCCTTCATAGCCCATTTGTCCAAGGACATTTTGAATCTGGTTAACATTAATTTCCCTTGGATATTCAGGCTTATCACCAATTTGTTGGGCTTCTCGAATGATGTCTTTCGAGACTAAAACTTTCTTTCCTTGTACATATGCCTCAAGATACTTCTCATCGTCATTGTCCCTTTTCACAGAAGCATTTCTCCAGAACTCTTTAATCAGATTTTGATAAATTGCTGCACTAGATGTGAAAGCGGAGACCAAGCAGCATTTTCTCAGACCATCCACAATAAATTTGAGATCATTGTGGGCCACAGGAGGATCTTCTAGAAAAATGACCAAGTTGTTTACCTTTGCGAACTCCGAGTCTCCCATGATTTTTTTAGTATTAAGCTTTAATTTCACAGAGAAATGAGAAGTGTTCTTAAAGTTTCAGAGAGAGAGAAAACGAAAGCGTGTGCGGTCAAGGTAAAAGTGAAGAAGGTTATTTTGACCGCACAGATCCCCTTTTATACAAACCAATAGACTGCCCCCCCCCCCCTTATCTTTTCCTTTTTGACAATAAAGACCCAAAACTCAAAAACATTTAAAAAGGAATCATTTTGAAGATTAATTAAAGATAAAAATAAAAATAAAAATGAAAATTAAAAATAAATTCTAAGATTTACCAATCCTAAAAATTAAAAATTAAAAACAAAAGTAAAAATAAAATTAGAATTAAAAATAAAGTTTAATCCTCTATTGAACTTGATTAACCTTTTGTGATATGGGATCAAAGTTGTTAGACAATTATTACCCGTTTATCAGTCTCTCTCCTTTCATGAATAGATCTGGTCGATCGCCAGTATTGTGGTCCACTTAAACTCGAAAAATTTGTGACAAGATTTAGGAATTCTATCAGTGACAAGCCAAATTGATCCTAAGTTACTAGATAAAATTACCTAAGGACCATTCATCTGACGACAACCAAGGATATTGTTATCCACCTAAATTGAGCAGCGAGATCTACAGACAATCTAGAATTGTTCAATTTTAAGTGTACTAGAACATGTTTCCCGCTTCCTGACATACCCCAATAATCAAGAACTTCCGAGATACTCCTTACTTTAGGTGAGCAGACTATTATTCATAGAAAGGATAGATTTAGAATGCATATGCTGTACACTCAGGTCGGATCTTTCAATCACGCAGAGAGTGAAACATATGACTGACTAGAATTTCAGAGGGATTGAGAAGTAGAAGGTTGCATATGATGTGTACTAGGTCGGATTGTAAGTCACGGAGAAGAGACAGCATATGGCTAACAGATAGGAAGAATTGCATAGATAGAAGATGCAAAGAGATGGAGTTGCATATGCTGCAGTCCAGGTCAGATCTTTCGATCACTAAGAGGTGGCAACATATGTCTAACAGTTTGGAAAGAAAGTAAATAATTTCGTACAGACCTAATTTGTCGAAATTCCCCAGTCGCCCCATCAATATCGGAATTAAGGACGGAGTCCGTACATCGAGGAAAAGTGAAACCACAGTTCTAGATACAGGTTCTTTAATGTGACTGGTGGATTCTCATGTATATCTCCCTGCTCAACCTATCCGAGCATTGTATTGTCAGGCTAAATGGAACTAACTAGGTCAGAATTTATCAAGTCTCTAGATTCCTTAAGTTCATCTGCACCTAGTCATGTCCATTAAAATTTTTGTGCCTACCAGCGCATCGAACACAGAGCCTAGACAATTCTACTTTGGTTCTTTACACAGACTCAGATTGTATGTTATCACTTGTTGATATCACTTCCCAGCACATCACTTTACAACAATATTTTTGAATTTTCTGTTTTTCTATTGTTTTTGGGTTTTTCTGATTTTCTAGTTTTTGTTTGGTTTTGGTTTATATCTCCCCCTAAATTTGTGCATGGGTGAGAATGAAATTGAAATGCGCAAATTTAAACTAACCTAAACAAAAATTAATCCTCAAAGCGAATCATTTTCAAAAAGTTTACCAGCACATCGAATCGAGCTTTGTTAAACGGCTTGGTGAACAGATCCGCCACATTATTAGCAGTGGGAACTTGTTCTAGCCGAATGAGCGACCGCTCATAACAATATCTGATAAAATGAACATTGATGTCGATGTGCTTGGTTTTTGAGTGTTGAACCGGATTTTTAGCAATTTGGATCGCAGCCTCATTGTCACAAAAAATAGGGGTTTCTTGAAAGTTCAAATTGTAATCCAACAGTTGATGTTGGATCCATATGACTTGAGAACAACAGGTAGACGCAGCAATGTATTCTGCTTCTGCTGTTGAGGTCGAGACAGTATGCTGCTTCTTGTACTGCCAGGAGACCAGCCTATCTCCGATAAATTGACATCCGCCTGAACTCGATTTCCTGTCAAGCTCGCAGCCGCCATAATTGCTGTCTGCAAAAGCATAAAGATCAAATTTTGAATTTTTCGGATACCAAAGACCCATTTTTGGGCTGCCTTTGAGGTACCGAAAAATTCATTTAACAGCAACAAGATGAGACAGTTTAGGATTAGCCTGGTAGCACGCGCATTGACAGACCGCAAACATCACGTCTGGGCGACTTGCAGTCAGATACATCAGCGATCCGATCATCGATCGGTAGTATTTTTGATCTACGGATTCACCTTCAAGATCGGGAGTCAACATTGGTCTCTCGGCCATTGGTGTCAAAGCAAGTTTGGCGTCTCTGAACCCGAACTTCTCAAGCATATCATCCACATATTTGGCTTGATGAATCAGGATTCCGGCTGAAGATTGTTTGACCTGAAGCCCCAAAAACGTGGTCATCTCTCCCAATGAACTCATCTCGAAACGCTTTTTCATGACGTCCACGAACTTCGTGCAAAGCTGAGGACTTGTCGACCCAAAAATGATGTCGTCCACATAGATTTCAACAAGAATTTGATTTGGACCGACATGCTTGATGAATAGGGTCTGATCGATAGTATCGCGTAAGTAGCCATGATTGAGAAAGTGCTATGCTAGGGTAGCATACCAGGCTCTTGGAGCTTGACGCAGCCCATACAAAGCCTTGTCTAACTTGTAGACATGGTTAGGAAGTTTATAGTTAACAAACCCAGGAGGTCGGTCAACATAAATCTCCTCCTTCACCTTGTCGTACAAGAAAGCCGTCTTGACGTCCATTTGGTATACGGTGAAGTTCATGTAGGAAGCATAGGCGAGGAAGATACGAATAGCCTCCAAGCGTGCCACCGGAGCATAGACTTCTGTATAATCAAGACCTTCAATTTGTCTGAACCCACGGACTACCAATCTTGCCTTATTACGGACAATGACACCCGAACCGTCTTGCTTGTTCCGAAACACCCACATGGTGTCGAGAGATTTCTTGCCTTTAGGTAGCTCCACCAACTTCCAAACCCCAAGCTTTTCGAACTAATTCAGCTCATCATGCATGACATCCACCTAGCTGGGCTCATTCAAGGCCATTTCGACGTTTTTGGGCTCTATTTGAGAAAAGAAGCAAGAATAAAGACATGTGTTGACGTCTCCACTCTGACTTCTCGTTTGAACACCATTGCCCAGCTAGCCAATAACGTTCTCTATCGGGTGGTCGCGCTGTATGCGAGAGGGGATTTCGTGACTGATGTCATTGAGTGAAACGGGAAGAGTATGAATATTAATAGCTCCTTCATGTGCTGAAGAATCCACAGTAGATTTACCAGCTTCGTTTGGTGGATTTGCTACAAACTCATCAACGATTTATTCGGGAAAGAGAAGATCCATCAGATTTTGAATGACAGCGAAAGTATCTTGGTTCATGAACTCTCTTTCAACCGGAGTTAGAGGAGTAGCATTAGCATATGGAGCAGATTGTTGCGTTGATGACTCAGGAGAAACGATTGGAACAGTGGACACCACCGGAGAATCAGTAGTAGAAATCAATGGTGGTCTGTAGACAACCTCTTCATCTTCGTCTTCAATAATAGTCTTCGAGCAAGAGGTAGACCCATCTTAGTTATTAGACGACACAATAAAAGATTTGAAAAGCGATGTGTAGTCAAATAGCCAATCTGGACCCACCCTAGCGTCCGTTTCATTCTCTTCAAGCCAGCGAACATCGAAAGACTCCACGATTTGCTTCGTCTTCTTGTTATATATCTGGTAAGCAGTACGAGCGGCGTAACCGTTAAAGTAACAATCATCGGCTTTTTCATTGAATTTTGGGTTGGATTCCAAGTGGAGAAGGGTGCAAGGGCAACCAAATACTCGGAAATGGCTGACAGATGGCTTGTGTCCATAGAGAATCTCATACGGTGTTTTTATCTGGGCTTTGTTGATCAGGACACAATTTTGAACGTAACAGGCTGTGTTGATCGCCTCTGCCCAAAAGAAGACTGGAAGTTTAGAATCACATAACATCGTCCTTGTTGCGTCTTGTAGCGTCCGATTTCTCCGCTCAACAACACCATTTTGTTGTGGTGTCCAAACTGAACTATACCGACGCACAATACCCTTCTCAGCGCAAAAATGATCAAGAACAGCGTTCTTGAACTCTGTTCCATTATTTGTGCGTAACGCTTTCACTTGGTGGTTGGTTTGGTTCTCAATCATTACAATGAACTTGTTGATGAGGTCAGCAATCCCAACTTTGTTGGACAGAAAGAAGACCCACGTGAAACGAGATAAATCGTCTATCACAACGAGACAATATGAATTTCGGTTGATACTGAGGACGTTGACCGGACTAAACAAGTCCATGTGCAACAACTAGAGCACCTGATTAATGGAGTTAACCTGCTTTGCCAGATGTTGTTTCTGATGGTGTTTGCCTTGAGCGCAGGAAACACATTTTTCAAAAGTAATAAAATCTCTGACAGGCAGACCGCGGACCATTTCGTTCTTGGCAAGCCGGTTCAGGTTCTTTGCATTTGCATGGCCAAGTCGATGATGCCACAACATTGCGTTTTGTTCTGAGACTCTTGAGAAGAGACAAGTGAATTCATCAGGTACATTGTTGTTCATGTCGATAATATAGGCATTCCCATCCCGCTTTGATTTTACGAGAATCCATTCCTCCGGAATGACAATGCCCGACTTTAAGATCATACATTCTTTATCGGTGAAGTGTGTTGAGAAACCCTTGTCACAGATTTGAGAAACGCTCAGCAGACTGTGCTTCAGCTCAGGAGCATAATTGACATTCTCAGAACTAAGCACTCCGTTCGTCACCGTTCCTTTTTACATTATCTTTCCGCCTTCTCCGCCTGCGAAGGAGACATATCCCCCATTAAATGTTTGAATGTCGTGCAGTTGGGAGATATCTTTAGTCATGTGCCGGGAGCAGCCCCTGTCGACATACCAGGGTCTGACGACATTCCTCCGCAACTTTCTCTACACGATGAGCGGAATCATTTAGATTTGGGGACCCAGGTCATTACAGTCCTGGCTTGACCCTTAACTTTCACAAATTCATCCCTTAATTTCTCTTTTCTAACGGATACAGAGGATGATGATGACTGATCAGATTTTAATTTTAACATCCATTGAAAATTAGGTTTTGAAAAAATTTTCATTTGAGTTTGTTTCGAGCCGGTGAATTTTCCACTCGAAGAGTTTGAAGATCCAGACCTACTCTTTGGCGAGATCGACTTTGGCTTAGCTTGTGTCGATTTAGGCAAACTGTTTGTGAATTTATTGAAAACCTGTTTGTTCTTTTGAAAAACTCCATTTTCTTGTTTTGATTTGTTTTCCAGTCATCATCTCGAGAGCGAGTTCTGGATGATTTTCTTATTAACGATTGCCCTCTAGACTCATTCTCTCCTCTTTTTGACATGTGATGCACAAACATCCGGTTTGGGCAATTTCTGGCAATATGACCAGCAGTACCATAGTTGAAACATATTTGTTTATTCTCATTTGAAGTGATACTGCTCTTGTCAGATTTCTGGTTTTTCTTATATTTTCTAGCTTTTTCACATTTACAAGAACAAGCACTAGGTTGTGTTGCAAACGTGGAAGAAGTAGAAGCACTCGAATCAGATTTAGCAACATAATCAGAAATAACATCATTATTTTCAATCTTATCATTCTGAAATAACACGCCACCAGAAACAAACACATCAGTTTTAGAATTCAAGACAGACTCATCACAAAACTCAACACCAAATTTGGACACAAAGCTATTTGACTCAGACTTTCAGCTTCATGCTCCCCCTGAAGTATTGACACATCTGCACTTAAGGTAGAAATGTTAGTATCCAAAATTTTATCAGTAGAGCATGTTGCTTGTTCAGCAGCAGGTTTTCCATAAATCATGAAAGGTTCTCTATTAATTTCTTCTTGAGATAGAGGAATGACATTGTAAGTATGATTGAATGGAGGAGGGACAATCTCAAGACCTAATCTTACTTTCTTTTGGTTTCCACAGGTAATGTCCTTCCACTGCATTTGTTTCTCAATCATTTTTGCAACTACTTCACTTGACCCATCGAACTTGTTAAAAATAAATTCAGTATTTTCAAGACGATTTTTCAATGAGTCAAGTTCAGCGGTCACATCAGCAAATTTCCTTTTGATATGATCATAGTTTTCGCATTTGTTGCTGTAATCTTCTTGTAGTTTCTTAAAGTCCTTTATTTTCTTCTCTAATTGTATTTTTAAAGGATTTTGATTTTTCCTAAGTGTGTAACCCTCATACTTAAGGTCCTCGTTCTCTCTCTTGATTAACTCAATTTGCTCACGTAAGAATTTAACAGTTTTTATACAAGATTGAGAACAGCCGAATTCACCGACCTCGTGTTTAACTGACTCAGAAGAAGTTTGCACCATGAACGCAAACTGAAGATTCATCATTTCCTCTTCCGGGTCTCTTTCTGCTTCTTCCTCCACACCATCCTTGATCTGAGCAAGATGCGCATTTTCAGGTCCTGAAATATTCAGAGCTTGAATTTGATCTTCGCAATCAAAGGATTGGGCTACCATTGCCAAGTTGGCAGTCTGATTGCTTGATGAAGATCCCTTGTTGACATAGGTCACCGGTACCATGGTTCTTTCAGAGTTCTCTCTTCGGTCTGGCTTTGGACACTTCCTTGCAAAATGACCAGGCTCATGGCAATTGTAGCATCTCAGCTTCCCTTTGTTGAACCCCACTTTCTTGTCAGAGTTTACACTCCAGTTGTTTTTCCTTGTCTTCTTGGAGAACTGTTTTGCTCTAAAGACAGCCATGGCCATTTGCCAAGTGATGTCCATCTCCTCCACATCCTCAGGATGGATCTGGTCTAAGTCAGTGAAATATAATTGTAGGGAAAGCTCTGCAGCCACAAAAGCATTGTAACAATTCACCAGACCAGTGGCGAGAGCCAGATTTTCTTCCTTTTCTTTCAAAGATGAAACTTGAGAACTGAACCCTTGAGATTGACTAGGTGCAGCTGTGGATGAACCAACTTGTTGAGATAAAGTTTGAGGTTGAGAAACTTGAATATGTTGCATTTGAGGGATCACATAGGAGGTAGGTTGATAAGTCACATATGGTTGAGCTTGTGGAACATGAGAAACTTGAGGAACTTGAGAGGTAGTAAAGCTTGAAAAAGCAGTTTTGTTGGTGGTTTGGATCCCAAGATTTGTTGTGGAGTATGAATTAACATGATTAATTTCCCTTTGCTTATCATCGAGATCACAAGCCTTAATGATTGCCATTGTTTCAGCCAAATTTAAACGGTTCAGATCTTTGGTCTTTTTGATCACTGAGACGTTCATATCCCAGGACTTTGGTAAAGAATTCAGTAATTTCTTCTTAATCTCAGATCTTGTGACCATAACACCAGCAGAGCTCATTTCTGTGGTATGTGTGATAAACCTTTGCAGCTGATTTTCAATTGTTTCTCCCAAGACGTGGTTAAACATATTGAACTTCTGTCGCAACATATCTTGGCGAATCTGTTTCATGTCTTCATTACCTTCATAGACTTCAATCAGTGCTTCCCATAAGGCCTTTGTTGATGTATACTCACGGAAACCTTGAGCAATTTCCGTAAGATAATGCCATGGTAAGTGTAGCAAGAGCCTTTTCCTGCTCCTCGACTCTCTCAAAATCATCGTCCGTGTAATTTTCAATCCGTTTATCAGTTATGGTTCCATCTTCCAACGCGATTGTGATGTGGATTGGACCTCTTAGAATATTGCGCCATATCTTGAAATCTTTCATTTTGATGTACTTCTCAATCCGATATTTCCATTCAGGAAATCCTTCTGCCGACAACAACCGGGAATGCAAGAAGTGGTACCCATAATAGCATCAAATTCATGATGAGCAGACATGCTTTGAGATTCCATTTTTGAACAGCACACTCTAACCGTACACGCAACTGCTCACTCAACCGTACACGCAACTTCTCGCTCAACCGCACACACCAATCGTACACGCCAATCGCATACCCAACCTTACACTTGGCAGCACTCGTTCAACCGTACTCCTTCAAAGTTTCAACCGCACACCCAAAAATACTAGATTCTTGAATGAATTTTGGTTCCACACTTAGTAAAAACAATGATTAGAAGCAGTTTCTCAATAGAAAAATATAAATGCACCTCAAAAACCACAGCTATCTTCAACCGTACACTCTTATGATTCTTCAGATTGACACTGAATTAGCTCTGATACCAATTGTAAGTCCCGAAAACTATAGATCCAAATCGGTGATCAATTAATGCAAACAATCAAACAGAGTGTAGAAGGAGTAGAAGAAGAATTAATCCAAGCATGCACACATCTATTACGTATAAATGTCGGGTACACCTTGGGAAAAAACACACATACGTCCATGTTCAACTGAAACAGACTCATACAATTTATAACTGCTGAAGCAGCACACAAGTGTGCAGTCATACATACGTGTGCGGCTGCACACACATGTACGGCAACACACACCACAAACATCTTACAAACACCACAACATACACTACCACCCTATCAAGACTTATATAATAAGATGCCTAACCCAAACCACATAATTATGACCAAACACTTTGGTTCAACCCTCATAGGATCAGATCTTAAATGGCTGCTAAACGTGGTGTCGGGTGGCACTGAAGTCGTATCACATAGCGCTAACAGGGTGTTGAGTGAGCACCATAATGACGGGTCTCTCTCCATGCTTACCGTAGACTTCTCCAATGGCCTTAACCTTGTTGACAGATCCGCATTACATCATGAGGTTAGATTGAGGTGCCCTTTTTATCCTTGTGGGTAGAATTCCTATATGGTCATGCAACAAAGTTATATCTAGGAGACATGTATATTTGGTCTACTACTGGAGTTCAGCAAGGAGATCCCTTGGGACCACTTCTCGTTGCCCTTATGTTGCACCCACTCTTGTAGAATATTAGAGACAATTACAAGCTTCTTCTCCATGCACGGTACCTTGATGATGGCACACTTATTGGAGATTCTGAGGAGGTGGCCAAAGCGTTATACATCATTAAGGTTATCGCCCCAAAATTCGGCCTTCAGTTGAATATCAAGAAAATGGAGCTCTTTTGGCCTTTGTGTGATGGTAGGAAGCTACGCAAGGGACTTTTCCAGGTTGGCATTGGGAGGCCGCCATTGGGGGTGAAACTTCTTTGGGGAGCTGTTAGTAGAGATGCTAGGTTCATTAGCAGCTTAGCCATAAAGAGAGGTAAAAACGTTGTGAATTTGATGCGCCTTCTTCCAAAATTGTCTAATCCGCAGAGTGAGCTCCTTCTACTTCTGTTTTGTATGGGTATTGCTAAAATTTTCTTTGGACTGAGGACGTGCCAACCCGTTCCCATGGAGGAGGCGGTTTTGTTCTTCAATAATGGGATATGCAGGGCGATTTAGGACATTGTGGTTTGTGGTGGCCCTTTCTTTGGCCACATATAGTGGCGACTTGCTTCCCTCCCCATTTGGTTTGGTGGTTTGTGTTTATACTCGGCAGTAGAGGCTACCTTGTATGCTCTTGTTGCCTCAAGGCCGCAATCTTGGGTATTGCAAGACCACATCTTACGGGATACTGGCATTTATGGTATGGATTCTGATTATGCTTGTGCTTAGCTTCTCTTCGTAACAAGCTTCCGGACATTGACCTTAGCAGTTTTTCAACTAAGGACACCGCCCCCCTAAATCCCAGAATACACTGTCGAGTGCCCTTTTTAGTAAAATTGTCGAAGATATGGAAGTGCATTTCCACATGACGGCTCAGAAAAAAGCAGTTTTCCAATGTTTACGTGCACCACATGCTCAAGATTTTCTTCTAGCTATCCCTATAGATGGGTTGGGCCAACATACAACTCTTATGGAGTATCATACCATCCTTAAATATCGACTCATGATTCCAATATTCCCAGCCGAAGAGTTATGTCCGGTGTGCCGCAAGGCACATTTGGACTCTTTTGGAGAGCATGCAATTCATTGTGAAGAACTCTTAGGATTCAAATACAAGCACAATATGGTTAGGGATGTTTTGGTTGACATATTAAAGCATGCGGGGGTTTCCGCCAAGAAAGAGGTTGCTGTGAATTTCCTGACTGATCCGACAGAAGCAAGGTGAATCCTTAGACCGGCTGACGTTTTGATTTTTGGATGTCTTGGAGGGAAACACACATGTGTGGACCTTACGGGGTATCCCCTCTCGTAGGTTTGAGGGTTGAGGGTTTCACGGCAGGACAGACTACATTAAAAGCTGCTACATGAAAGGTCACTAAACATGAGAAACCGTGCATAGAAAATTAACATGTGTTCATACCATTTGCATTTGATACGTTTGGTTTTCTTGCGCCGGATGCGGTGGAGCTTCTTACTAGAGTACAACGGATTATGCATAGCAATGTTATTGATGGGTTTTGAGCACTATAACATCCATATGGTGCACATACAACCCTAATTCTTTGGATCTCAGTTTTCTCTAGTTATACATGCAATGAAAATTTTTCCAAAGCATGAAGCCTAAACTTGTTGGGTTTTGGTATACTACAACATCCTATGGTGCACATACAACCCTAAATGCTTTGGATCTATGCTTTCTCTAATTATACATGCAATGTTGTTTCCAAAGAATTAAGCTTACAACTAGCATGCAATTCAGATAAACAATATAAAATGCTAGTTAGGAGTTTACCTCTTTATGTAGCTTGTAGAGCTTGTTGTATTTGGCCTTTAAGAACTTAGTGCCCCAAGTGTGACACCTCAAATGCTTCACAACACACATTAGACAAAGGATGACTTTTGAGAGAGTTTATGCACACTAAAATCGGTTATGCTCTCCAAGAACACTCAAGCAAAACTTGTGCAACCAATTTTAGGCTATATGGTGTCATATATATAGTATAGGAATCCAAGAGTCTGGGGTAAACCCTAATCCATACACTTGGGCTTATTATCCATGATCCATTATTCAAGTGGGCTAACTCTTTATGGATTCATCCATAAACTTAGTCCGTCATGTATCATAAGCCCAAACCATATATATATATATATATATATATATATATATATATATATATATATATATATATATATATATATATATATATATATAATTTACATAATTAGTCTCTTTTGATCACTAAATTAATTCCAAATTAATTCATGATCAATACTAATTAAATCATATGATTTCATATTAATATATTAGAACTTATAATATATTAATAAATCATAACTAACCTCTTCTCAAAGTGCATCCTATTAAATTGTCGTGGTGATACGCAACCCAAATGGATCATGCTACTATCGGGTCAAGTACATACCAATTATAGTTATAGGCTTAGCATGCACACTATGTTTGCCTATGGTCCTTTCTTTGTGAAATAGATCAATTGAAAGCATTTCAATGACACTCATTTCACAATTCCAAATCCTTAACGTAAATGTAAGAATACCAAATTCTTGCCATTTACTGTAATCTGTTAGATTCTAAACTTATATGCAATGATCCTCTTGTAATGACTATGCACAAAAGTCACAGAGACTTGGCAACAAATATCACAAAGTATTCCAATGGAGAGCAATTCCATGGAAACGAAGTCACACATTCAAAGTACATTCCTTTGAACATCCTTCTTGCATTAAGTTTTCTAATCTTACATAGATTTAAAGAATAACATCCACTCATGGTAATATTTCCATATTCCCATTTTGACTATCACTTCTGAACAAGAGTTGCCTATTTTCAGAATATATGTCAATATGGTCCTTCCAAAATTTACACTATACTTCCAACTGTCCGTGAGCAATCAATCTTTGGTAAACCTCAGATTGTGCTCGACAAATGCTTAATCATTTTAGTCATATCCAATTCTAGTCCTTTTCCCTCTTAATGCCCTAGGCATTTGGAAAAATGGAACAATTAAATATTATAGCATATGCAATCGTTCCTATACCCGAAGCACATCGGATACGATTCACAATGTCTCACATAAAGACGTGATACTTTACCAGTCTCTTGCTACAATATGTCCACATATAGAATTTCCTTATGTTGAACCATTTCAACATAACATCCATATATGTTCTTGACTGAATTTGATTAAAATCTCAATCTAAGCTTTTAGATTTGAAATGAAGTATGAATTCCTCTCCCTTAATTACATCAAGACAATTTTGCAAACCCTGCAACTGTGCAATTGAAACTTTTTTTTCTATAATTAACATTACTAACTTGCAACAATTACCATAATGATTATGCTCCCACTAGCATAATAATTATTTATTTAATAGCATAACACTTATGCTTCTACTAGCTTTGACATGTACCCAGAAATCAGCTGGACTTCTAGAAATCAATACTTATTGACTTCCTTACCAAAGTTCAGATTTTTGACATGGGATGCTTCGATAAGACTTTATCTAGGCTTCTCAAACTCATACACCTTTCCTTAGATAACTCACATGTGTCTAAACAATTTTAGAACTTACAGCATTAAGTCCCAAATGCTTAGCCCGTTGCCATTTCTCATAATTTGAACTATGAAAAGGGATGTCGTAATCATAATCGAATTTGTGAATGCAAATATCACAATTGCTATCTCTTTAAAATCTACTGAGTGAAAGCGTTTCCTCACAATCATTTTCATGAATTCGAGAGAAACCTTATGACACTTAGATTTTATGGTGTATGTGTTCCTATCCATGTGAATTTTTCAAACCATAATCATAAGACAAGGTTTGTGACAAATCCAAAGTCATATGGACTGAACTTGTTCAATCTTAATTTCCTGCCACTTTGTAGCATAAGGGCCTACCATGTCTTCCAAGTTGTTATGCAAACAACTGATAACTCATAGAGCTCAAATGTATAGTCAACTTTAACTACAATGGGCATAGAAATAAGAATATGTCAACACGATAGGTTACAGACCTCAAATCGTGTGCTAGTGATTAATAACAGGTTTATTCTTGATTAGTTCTTGAAACTTTTCCAGATATTTAAGACTCCCACTGACCTCTTGACATATTAGTTTCTCTTTGTCAAGAACATTCCTTGACAACCAAATATTCAAGAGTTAGTGTAGTTTCTTATCAAGACAAACACTTCTGACAATCGGTCTTAGTTGATCTTTGTTTTATCCAAAACATCACAATTTACCAATTTCAAATGTACAAGAGTAGAAAACATTATACTCTACATTTGATAAGTGTTATAAACCTTTCTTAAGACCATGTCACTAAAGTTACAATCTTGGAGTATGACTCTAAGACTTGATTTTGGAACGAAGTATGATTCACCTTTTGATTTAACCATTTCAACAATTCATGATTCCTCTTCTTAGCCATATAAATTCACTAAGATGTCCTTAGAGGATCAATTGTGATATGGTTTTCATAATCATTAAGATGATCATAAAACACGATACTCAAGTACTCTCCCTTCTTTTTCAGATTGGAGAAACTTTTATCTTTCTACCTAATTTGATTCTTGTTATTCGCTCTGCAATACATTGAAACTTTTCCAATGATTTAGAATTACACTTAATCTTGTAAGTATAACCATATTTACTAACTTTAGTAAATTAGGCCGAATAGCCTTTTCGTTATTTGTGGTCGACCTGACTAGTGCACAACCAAGTGTACCCAATCCCCTAGTCCTTCACTTGACTCACATGTACATGTGAACAAGGAGTTAGTCTTAATTTTCCAAAGATGAAGATTCTCATACATTACACAATACAAGTTGCATGATTCCAAGTTTCTATCCAATTGAAACTTAGGTGATGAGAATCTTTTCTTATTTGGTAAATTTTGACACTACCACAAACGAAAGAATCAAATCCATATTGCTGATAATAGAAACATACAAACATCAATTTTCACAAATGCCATTGCAAGGAGATATAATACAAAATAAAATCAAATTTTTATTTATTTATAAAATATGAAAAAAACTTTTCCTTACAATGCAATTACAAATGAATACTATGTTAATGCGTATTTCTAAGCAATCTATCATAACTCCTAAGCAGCTACTCAAAATTGTGATCATTGAGCCATGCGATCGAAATCCATCTCTTCGTGATCAGAATCAACTTACTCTTCCTTTAAGCTTCCTTTCTTTTCTTCGATTCTACAAAACATCAAAATGTAATTATATTACATCATGTATTAAGAATCTCCAAATAGGAACTTAATAGAGTTAGACAGTGGACTTACCTGAAGTATAGTCAAATATTTTGACTTTACCATCCTTGGATCTTTTAGGTATATATGGCAGCTTTGCAACCAATGCCCCTCTAAATGGCAGTAGAAACAAATGGTATCTTTCGCATCAGTACACGAGACAATCCCAGAACTGGCCTTTCTCTTAAGTTCAAACTTTTTGACTTTAGCCAATTTCTCTCTCCTAGGAGAAGAATTCATTTCTGGATTGTCATAATTGTCCATGGAAATTTGGGAAGTAGATCTTTCAATCAGCTTTGCTTTACCAGTATGCCAAATCATTTATGATTCAGCAACAATAAGTAAATAGGTAAGATCAATAAGGGTCATGTCGTGGTCGGTCATATAGTAGTCCTTAATGAACCCGATGTATGACTCAAGAAGTGACTGAAGAACCCAGTTAATAGCCAACTTCCTCGAGATTTTGACACCCAACTCTCCCAGTCTTTCAATATGTAACTTCATCTCCAAGATGTAAGAACATACATAATTTCCATCTTCATGTTTGCTTGCCAATAGGGCTTGAGTGACCTTGAACTTTTCAAGTCTTCGAACATGTGGGTCAGGGAGAATTATTGGAGGAGGTGGAGGAAGTGAACTATGATTTCGGGGAACATCATCTTCACGAGGAAAGCTTTTTCTAAAAGATTCGGGAAGACCATAGTTGTCAAAACTAGACATCTACAGAGATAAATTCAAGTTTAGTTGATTTAAGTTCGTAATATAACACCCAAAATGAAATATTTAGGCTAGGACCCAACACAATATTTTTACAATTAGGAAGAGGGATGTCGTAATCCAATTGTAAAATATTTGAAGGTAGGTAAATGACGATTTACCAATTACCACCGTGAAAAACGAAATTGATTATTATGTTTTAAATGAATTAAAATTCCTAGATCTTTTGAGATTCATTGAAATTTTCAAAGGTATGTTTAAATCTCGATTGTGCCTTTCAAGTTTGTGACTGGGATGCGTAAGATCACAAACAAGGTGTGAATAACCATGCAAATTAGCTTGGTACACTTAATGTTACAGATCACCGAATCAATATGCCGGTTAACCATACATGCTCCATTGATCTATGATTAACATCAAACTACCCATTGCCACACACTATAAGTCCAAGATTAGTGTGTCGGTTAACCACACGTGCTCCACTAACAACTTAACAAGGTGCAAAGTGCAATTTCATGGGTTAGCACCAAATTCACATTTTTCCTAAGTAACTAAGATTAGGAATTTATAAATGTTTAGTTACTTGGTATTTTCATTATACTTTTAATGTGAATTAATGTCCTATTCTACCCGTTCGGCTAACGACCCTCCACCTATTAAGGAAGCGGTGGGTGAGAGTGGACACCCATTAAACCGCCATTTTATAGGCAGTAACCTTATACCTCCTTATAGACTGGCTTCATGAATGAGGCCTACTAACGGTAAGACCGACTTTTTACTTATACATATAATATATTAAAGTTTTAATATTATAATAGTATAAGGGTGTATTTAAACTTTTAAAACACTAAGTGGTTTAATCTATTAATTAAACTATACTCTTAATTTAATTAAACTTAAACCATCTCATTATGAAATTATTAATTCTCTTTTAATTAAACACTTTAACTAACTATTAATAAAGCCCATAAAGATGTAATATGAATTATTCAAAACATCAAGATGCTAAAACAAAATTAAAACTATGTAATTTATTATTAAGTTATGAACCCATGAGTTACACTTTTGAAAACTTTTCAAATAAGTTTAGTTTTAGAATTCAATTCCTCATAAAAAAAACTTTTAGAATTCCATAAAAGATACTTTCCAAGTTCGATAACTTGAGGGCAAATTATGAAACTCTTCAAAGCCATTTATAACAAATTTTGTAACTTTTGAAGACTCTTGGAAATCATAACTTAAAGAGTTAATGAATGAGAGTTTTCACAACCATCACTTATGGAAGTTTCAAAACACTTAAGATCATAACTTTTAAAAAAGACTTTTGATTTCCAAAATTTTATGACAAAATTTGTAACTCCTTAAAAACATTTAGATCAAACTTTTAAAACAAATAAAATAATCATATCATTCTATCTTTTAATAAATTAACCTAATTCAACTCTTGTAGTAAAATGACCCAACTTTACAAATAATTAGTTTTTTCATAAAATCAAGTTATTATCTTAAAATTTGACAAACTTCATGTTCTTTTTCAACTTTTAAAATCAAACATTTGCATTAATATAACAGGAGACAACCTATGGCTCTGATATCACTGTTGGGTTTTAGTACAGTACAACATCCTATGGTGCACATACAACCCTAAATGCTTTGGATCTATGTTTTCTCTAATTATACATGCAATGTTGTTTCCAAAGCATTAAGCCTACAACTAGCATGCAATTGAGGTAACAACATAAAATACTAGTTTGGAGCTTACCTCTTTATGTAGTTTGTTGAAGTTGTTGTATTTGGCCTTTAAGAACTTAGTGCCCCAAGTGTTACACCTCAAAGGGTTCACAACACACCTTAGACAAAAGTTGACTTTTGAGAGAGTTTATGCACACTGAAATCGGTTATGGCTCTCCAAGAACACTCTAGCAAAACTTGTGCAACCTATTTTAGGCTATAGGGTGTCATATATATAGTGTAGGAATCCAAGAGTCATGGGTAAACCCTAATCCATACACTTGGGCTTATTATCCATGATACATGATTCAAGTAGGCTAACTCTTTATAGATTCATCCATAAACTTAATCCATCATGTATCCTAAACCCAACCCATATATATATATATATATATATATATATATATATATATATATATATATATATATAACTAATTTATATAATTAGTCCCTATTAATTTAGTTAGTCTCTTTTGATCACTAAATTAATTCCAAATTAATTCTTGATCAATACTAATTAAATCATATGATTTTATATTAATATATTAGAACTTATAATATATTAATAAATCATAACTAACCTCTTTTCAAAAGTCCATCCTATCAAATTGTCATGGTGATATGCAACCCAAGTGGACAATGCTACTCTCGAGTCAAGTACGTACCAATTATAGTTATGCGCTTAGACACCTAATCCAACAAAACTAGCATACAACTAGTTAGAAGATTACTTTTTGTTGTAGCTTGTTGTATTTGGCCTTTAAGAACTTATCATCTCAAGTGTGATACCTGAAATGGTTCAAAAAAGACCACCAATAATTGGAGAACTTTAGAGAGAGGTTAGAGGCACTCAAGAATCAGCTATAGTATCTCTAAGATAACTAGTGTCTTCATTCTAGCCAAGGGGTTACATATATAATGTAGAATTCCAAGGGTTATGTGTAAACCCTAATTCTTACACTTGGGATTGTAATGGACTAACATTATATGGATACTTACATAAGCTTAGCCCATCAATAATCAATCATGGATAATTAGCCCAACCTATATATATCATTGATTTACACAATCAACCCCTGTAAATTTAATTAGTCTCTTTTGATCACTAAATTAATTCCAAATTAATTATTGATCAATACTAATCAAATAATATGATTCCTTAATTAATATATTACACTTATAATATATTAATAAATCATAAATAACCTCTTTCTCAAATATCCATCCTATCATATTGTTCTGGTGAATGTAACCCAAAATGGACCATGCTACTCTCGGGTCAAGTACATACCAATTATAGTTATGGGCATAGACACCTAATCCAACAGTCTCCTACATGGATAAGTCTAATAACTATAACTGGAAGTACGACATAAAACCCGAGTAGTAATCGTAGCTCTTAGAAGCCGCTCTCGAACTTTGACGCACCATTTTAGATAAGGGACCATATAATCCTCTGTTCTTCAAGATATCGTGCAGACAAATACATGGAACATAATCATACTTATTGTCCAACGGTTTGTTTCCCGGTTTCCAATTTGTTTCACATATAACTAAATTAAACACATCAATTTAGTCCTGACCGGTCCCGACACGTAAGTCAAAACAAAATCATTGAGGGGCCCCAATTGTCGCTTTTAATCCTCCAAGGATTAAAAGGAACAGAAAAACTTCGACTTATATGTTTGTACTAACTACTCGTTAAATCATACACAATAGCATGTTTTATAACATCAAGTTACTAATGCGTTTACGCATTATCAATGTACAACCAACTCATAGACAACAACTCATATATCTCGGTTTGAAGACTATATGATATTATTGTCTCACAATCACTCGTAATAAATTCCACGAAGTGATTCATGTGAGCATGGTTTTAATCCAATACCCATACCTTATGAGCACTAATGAATGTTGTAGCAAACTATTGCTATGTTTAAACACTTTAGACAATCTACAAGCCAAATTCATGACAATCTTCCTCAATACCTACTTCCAAAGTATGATTGACAGTGGATAGTTTGAATAATCTTGTTATTCTGGAAGTTAAAACATGCAAAATGAAACAATAGTAAACAATTGACACCAGATAGTAACTTTACTCATAAATAAAACTCCTTTTATTTAATCATCAAATGTTAATTACATTTTATCGATTGCAAGTTCCTAAACAACTATCTAATCATTAAACCTAATATCGTCCTTCAGCCCAATGCTCCTCGCATGTAGCAAGTGCTTAACCCTACTCAGTCCCTTCGTAAGGGGATCTGATGGGTTCTCCTCTAATGATACCCTCGTTGCTACGATGAGTTCTTCTTCTCCGATGTGTTATGAAGTGATATTTTATGTCGCTGTGTCTGGATCTGCCATGATCCCTCGGTTCGTTGGCTAAGGTGACTGCACTCTCGGTGTCACAGAAAATCTCCATTGGCTCCTTTATATCTATGTACAACTCCAAGGTCTCCGATAAATTTCTTCAGCCATATCGCCTCCTTCGATACTTCGCTTGCTTCTATGTACTCTGATTCGCATGTTGAATCAGCTACAATCTCATGTTTGGAACTTTTCCAAGTTATTGCTCCTTCATTAAGGGTAAATACCCAGCCTGACTGAGAGTGGAAATTATCTCTGTCGGTCTGAAAGCTAGCGTCACTATACCCTGTCACTCTTAAGTCATCTCTCCCACCGAGGGTAAGGACCCAGTCCTTAGTCATTTGCCTATACTGAAGAATGTTCTTTACCGCAGTCCAGTGAGCTTTACTAGGATTCCCTTGATATCTGCTGACCATGCTCAAGGCAAAGGTCACATCAAGGCAAGTACAAGTCATAGCATACTTGATCGAGCAAACTGCGGAAGCATATGGTACTCGACTCATCTCTACTATCTCGGCCTCTGTACTCGAACTCTGAGTCTTACTCAACTTGGTATTGTTTTGGATAAGTAAGTCACCTTTCTTGGAATTCTCAATGTTGAACCGTTTCAACATCTTATCTAAGTAGGTACTTTGACTAAGTCCTATTAGCCTTTTACCCCTGTTTCTCAATATCCTTATCCTTAGAATATAGGCAGCTTCCCCAAGTTCCTTCATAGCGAAACACTTCCCAAGCCAGGACTTAACCTCCTGCAAGGTTGGGATGTCATTTCCTATGAGAAGTATGTCATCTACAAACAACACCAAAAAGCTAACTATACTCCCACTAGTTTTGACATATACACATGACTCATCCTCGCTTCTCGAAAATCCAAACTCTTTGACGTTCTCATCGAAACAAAGATTCCATCTGTGAGATGCTTGTTTCAGTCCATAAATGGATTTCTCAGGCTTACACACTCTATTGGGGTACTTTGCACTGACAAAACCCTCTGGCTGACTCATGTAAACATCTTCAGCCAACTTCCCATTAAGGAAAGCGGTTTTGACATTCATTTTCCATATTTCATAATCATGAAATGCTGCTATGGCAAGCATAACCCTTATAGATTTAATCTTCGATACTGGTGAGAAGGTCTCATCATAGTCAACTCCATGAGTTTGAGTAAAGCCCTTCGCAACCAATCGTACCTTGTATGTGTGTACTTTCCCATCCATGTCGGTCTTCTTCTTGAAGATCCATTTGCACCCAACTGTCTTACGACCTGGTACATTATCAACCAAGTTCTGAACTTGATTTTCATACTTGGATTGAATCTCGTTATCCATCGTCTCTTTCCATTTAGCAGACTCGGGGTCTGCCATGGCTTCCTTGTAGTTGTTAGGTTCATCCAAATTTACCAGTTTGTTATCACCGATAAATGTATCACCATCTGTAGTAATATGGAAACCATATAGCATAGGTGAAACACTAACTCAACTGGTTCAACAGGAGTTTCCTCCTCAGGTGTAGCGCTAGTGTTTTGAGGTTCCTTCATCACTTAACAGTTGAAGCTCTTCAAGCTCAATATGCCGCCCATTGTCCTCTTGGAATATGGGTTCTCTCTCTCTCGGAAAACCCCTATCCTCGCAACGAAGACAACATTGTCTCTTGGTCTGTAGACGAGATATCCAAAAGATTTTTCTAGGTAGCCAATGAAAATACATTGCTCACTACGAGATCGAGCTTTTCGTGAGTCTCACGCCTCACGAAAGTCTCGTAACCCCAAACCTTGATGTGTGCTAACGAGGGAACCTTCCCTATCCACATCTCGTGAGGTGTTTTGGAAGCCTTTTTGGTTGGGACTAGATTAGGGATATGGGCGGCAGTATCTAAGGCATACCTGCAGAATGAGATAGGTAATAAAGCTCGACTCATCATGGAACGAAACATGTCCAACATGGTTTGATTGCGCCTCTCAGACACACCATTAAGCTGTGGTGTCCTGGGTGGCGTCAATTATGAAACAATTCCACATTTCTTAAGATATTATAGGAACTCGATACTAAGATACTCACCACCTCGATCGGATCGGAGCATATTTATCTTGTTACCCAGCTGATTCTCCACTTCTTGTTTAAACTCTTGAACTTTTCAATGGTTTCTGACTTACGCTTGATTAAGTAGATATAGCCATATCCGTTGTACTCATCATTAAAAGTCACATAGAAGCAGTTAACATCCCTTGTGGCGGTTCTGAAGGGTCCACACACATCGGTGTGTATGATATCCAACAAACCCTCACCCCTTTCACAAGTGCCAGTGAAGGGTGACTTGGTCATCTTTCCAAGCAAACAAGACTCACAAGTGGCATCCGACTTTACGTCGAATGACTCCAAGACACCATCCTTTTGGAGTTGGGCTATGCGCTTCTTGTTGACATGTCCAAGATGACAATGCCACAAGGATGCCTTATCCAAACCATTGGAATAATCAATGTGCAACACATTATTTCCTAAGTTGTCTACAACCATCACAGTTCCATATACACCATTACAAGGCAATGCTTTAAAATAAAATACAACATTATAAAAAGCATTAATATAACCAATTTCATTATCAAATGAAAATCTAAAACCTTGTTTGTACAAACCATGAAAGGAAATAATGTTTCTCGCCATATCGGACGAGTAGCAACAATTATTCAAATCTAATTCTAACCCACTACTAAGCAATAAAGAATAAACTCCAATCTTGGTGACATGCGACATTTTCCTATTCCGCATGATCAAGTTCATCTTCCCGTGCTCCACATCCCTACTTCTTCTTATACCCTGCAAATCACAAAAAATGTGGAAACCATAACCTGTATCCTGGACCAAAGTACTAGAATGTGATGAGTTATTAGATAGAATAGTGTAAATACTTGAATGGGTCGGCTTTATCTTGCCATCTTTGACATCCTGCAAGTATTTGGGGCAGCTTCGCTTCCAATGCCCTTGATCGGGACAGTAGAAGCACTCTGGTTCTTTTGGATTGGCAGAGGGATTAGCAGAACCAGCTTTGGTCCCACTAGAAGAGGATCAATCATGAGACTATCCCTTGCGGATCTTAGAAGTAGCCTTCCTCTTCTTCCCTTTCCCATGTCCAATTGCCAGGACTAGGGTAGCAACAGTAGGAGTAGTGTCACATCCCCAAACCGGAATGGCGGAAACATTCAGGGGTAGAGGACGTCATGTACAGTATCACAACAATTGTAAAATAGTAATCAAAGCAACAACAACCATTGTATTAATAACATAGTATTTACATTGTGTTCAAAACATTAATTGTACAACATTAAAACTATAGCAAAAGATAAGGCGTAATGCTACTATGCTCCGTCTTCATAACGCTCGAGAGAGTACCTACTACTAACTTTCGTAAGAATACAAGTGGTTTGAAAAGAAAGTATCAACATTTAAGTTGGTGAGTTCATAAGTATTTGGTTGGAAAACATGTGTTCTTTGTTATTAACAATGTTAATGTGTTCTTCCAGAAAATGCAATATTTTCTAGTAAACATGTCATAATCTTAGTACTTTGAGACTAAAAAGTATAAGTTTCTTATGTTTATAACATGTGATTCGATATTCTGATTCATGTACTTAGTCTGACCTATCCTATTACCTCCTATGATTACTTAGTGTATACAATTATATATAATCAAAATCGAACTGACAGTCGATTAAGTGAATCTGCCCTAAGCCCACAATCAAAAAAGGAACAGAAAAAAAGGTGGAAATCACACATTCCACTGTTTATTGGATCTTCACTATAGAGAATCGTAATGTATACATTAAGTAATCATAGACTTTAATAAAAAGAATACTCGTTATATGTTTTTCTGAACTTCTATTTGTACCATATTCCTAATAATATAATGTTTTAATTTTCGTGTAATTCGTGTGCAAATCTAGAATTTATTACTTACAAATAAAGTAATATAGTTTTATTATTTAAATAAAACCTTTGAAAGTACATTTGCCCTGAAATCCGAATGTATGAATAATCAAATAAATTTATTTTATAACATATCATTCGTAAATAAGTGTTAAATTCCTTGTAAACATATTCTTAGTTATATCCGCTTTACCGTAAAACATTGATTTCGATAAGCAGTTGTGTTTATTTTCAAAAAATCGATCTATAAATGGTTCACCTATAAAATAATGATATTGATCCTGAAAAAATCTTATATTTTCCATAATACCGATTTGAGGTTTTAAACATTCCAAAACCAAAAAGGTATAGGTTTAATTGCAATAATTAATTTCATGATATGTAGTTTTATTCATAAGTAAAACTAACTGAAGGTATATTTGGCCTGTAAAATAGATATGATGTAAATACCTTGTTAAGTGCTTTAAAAGAAGTATATTACTACGTAAAATAATCGTTGTTTTATCCATGTGAGTTTTTATAACCATACGATATGACCGATATGCCTGATACGACGTTCTTTAGGCGTCAGAATGATATGACATTTGTCACCTTAGGCCTGGCTGGCTAACTGTAGCGAACAGTTAAGGTGCAGGATTGTCAATCCCGTATAGATCTATACACAAATTCACGCTCTCCCTCCAGGAGATTCTGGTTAATATATCAGGACTTAAGGTCGTACTTAGTTAAGTACACCACGAAGTGTCTCACAAATTTATTATTTCAACGAAATCACGAGTAATACAGTGGAAAAACCTTTCAACAAAGAAAGATGAAATTCTTCCATATCTAAGTTTAAGATGATTGATATTGTGAATTGACCCATAAATTATACCTATTATAATTTATATGTGTGTTTTTTTCCCATACTTAGTAAAATAGTCCATAAATTCCATCATCTATACCCATTATAGTTTATATGCATGTAAATTACGTAATATGAGCCTTTTGTATTTTAACAACCTTGAGAATTTATATGTTTGGTAACAAAAACGTTTAGTTAGTATTTTTACGTACAACATTTATAAAGTATAGAAAAGAGTGAAATAAACAATTTGTATTTTAAACACAATATTACTTGTGTTTTTACTTGTATTCCCCCCCCCCCCCCCCTAAAAACATAGAAAATTTTGGAAAAGTGTAGGGGTATGAACTCACCTTGTGTGCGGGTTCTTGCTTAGATACAAATTGGTTGCGAGTAATCTTCAAGATAAAATACGTGATTATAGTCGTAGCCTAATAATTTTTACACACGATATATTATTTAAATCAAATAAGAACAATTTAAATATTAAGTTAAAGTGTTAAACAACACTTAATTATTGTAAGAAAACTTACAATAAGCCTTAGAATAGTTTGTAGGTGTCATTGGTGTTCTTCGTCTTCTTGGTGTTCTTGGTGTGTTTTTGATGAAGACTAGCTAAATTGGGTGTTTTCGGCCCAATCTATGAAGATTGAAAGGTGTTTTTCGAATGATTATAAGATCAATGGATGATACGTGGAAGATCTTCAAGAAGAATCAAGGGTTTTTCGCATGGAAATCAAAGAAATGAGAGGTTTCGCATGTTCTTGAGAGGAGAGCGGTGTTTTCAGTTGGATTCCTTGAGAGAAAAGTTGGAGTTTTCGGATGTAGTCTGTAAGAATGAAGGAAGTTTCTGTTTATATATATACACACACACACATATATATATATATATATATATATATATATATATATATATATATATATATATATATATATATATATATATATATATATATATATATATATATATATATATATATGAAGTATAAAGGGTGGCGGTTAATCGTTCTCGGTTTGAAACTTAAACCGAGAAGATAAGCCTGCGAGGTTTGCAGTTGTAAACCTTAAGTCGGCTTCACATTTTCGGTCCGAAGAGGAAACACTCCGGGGTAATTTTCTACTGAAGGTTGTTCTCGGCCTCGCACATTTGCAGTCCAAGGTTCTCGGCTGCAAACGGTTTGCGGTCCGAAGAAAGAAGGGATTTGCGAGGGCTTTCGGTTAAGGCGAGAATCATCGTTTCTTGATTGTTTTACTTCCAAACTTTTCAACACTTTAACACAATGTTTATACATATCAAATTGTTTTATTTTAGCTTTATTAAATTTAACAAAACAATAAGTTTGACATTAATTTGATATGTTTGACTTTTGTTGACTGTTACAAGATCGAAAGTAATGGGTTGTCACAGTATCCCCCTGTTAGAGGGAATTTCGTCCCGAAATTCGTTTTAGTGTGGTTATTCCTTGAACTAGGAAATGGTACGACTACTTTTGTTTTATTAGTCTTTTATGTCCCCTAGAGAATTCAAGTTCTCGCTTAGCGTTCGAACAGACCTTTATTATTAGAATGTGACCTTGTTTTGTTTACTCTGACTCTTTGTGTTGGGATGGTAAACTGTACTTAAGATGTAAGAAAGTGTGGGCTTAATTTACTTGTCTATGTTTACTTGAATAATATCATACTCTTTCATAGTCTTGGGCGGCTTTGCCCAGAACTTCATGGTAGGACTCATACTTGCTTCATCCACCATCACCTCGTGTATACAAGTTATATATAATTAAGATTGAAAAGACCTTTGGATGGGTGGCTCTGCCCCAACTCCACAACCAGACAAGGAACATGAAGTAGGGCGGAATCACACATCCTAAATTCGTAGAATTTTATTTATATATGACACTCGCGTATACCTTAGTAGTGATAGATTAACCGCAGGAGTCTTTAGTCTCAATTCTCGAACTTGACTTGTTGTACGAATGATATTCCTGGGTGGTCTGCTGAGGAAACTTCGGGAAGATTACGGACTTCCGGACATCTTTGGTGTGTTTTACTTTAAGTTTCTTTTCTACCGAGTAAGCTAGGAAGGCGTGGTACCCCTCGCATGGGTACTTCTAAGCTTTGAAGTGAAAGACGATACAGAGGTTTGTGTTGGATTTTTCATTATAGGTTGAAAAGATTTCATTAGACAGTTAGTTAAGGCGAAGAGTCTTTCCCCTAGCAAAAGAAGTTAGTATGGTGAGGACGAAGCCAATCCACGTCGAATTTCTTATCGTAACGCGTGTTAAGTCAATTAGGAGGAAGTGTTTGTTAGGAAGATGGGACATTCTATGTTTATGCCTTTAAAACTCTTTGTTTTATCCTTTTTATTACTACTCTGAATATTTGTACCACATCTACCTAGTATAGGTAGTAAGAATACTTCGATAATTACTAGTGAAATTTCGTAATATGATCCCTACAAAGTTCCTCTATAATCCCTTAGTGTATACAAATCATATATAGTTAAGATTGAGTAGAAATTCGACTGAGTAACTCTGCCCTAAATCCACAATCAAACAAGAAACAGGAAATAAGGTGGAATCACTCAGTCTAACCTACATAATCTTAACTACATATGACTCTATTGTTACACTAAGACATCATAGCTCACCTGTAAGGATTCTTAGTTTTATATGAATGATGCGTTAGTTTATGATTTTTATTTTAAAAATTATGATTTAATTGACAACGGTTTTAGTGAGAATTAGGTCTTTAAATATTGTTGTTTGGAAACGTACCAAAATCCTAGCAGGGTTCCTCATTGCTTCTTCATGTTCTGTTGTTAAACTCCTCCCCTCCCCCGTCATTCCTCTCGGTTGGACAACCTCTCTTGAAATGTCCCGTTTCACTACGTAAATGGAATATTGGACTTACTCCGACATTGGTGGTTGAAGTGATGTGTTCAACTGGAGTCCTACAAAAGCGACCGGTGTGCCCTTTCATGTTGCACCTATTGCAATACAACTCTCGACAGACTCCATAATGATGGTAGTTTCACGTGTTGAAGTGGGGGAGGTTTCCTAAATACGGTGTTGTCGGTGTTGAGGTAGTAGGGTTGGTGGGAGTATGGGCTGCCCCAACTTGTTGCTTTTTGATATGTCCTTGAGTTGAACTACTCCCTTTCTCATTATTAAACATTCGTTTCATGTTCTTAGTTTTGGGGTTTTGGGTGTCCTGGCAGGTAGACACTTGTTGCTTTACTTGGTTGTTACTACGGTTTCAATTTTCGACACTGTTTCTATTTTTGTTTGTGTTATTAGCATTGAGATGTGCCATGATGGCTGTGACCGCAGCTTGAAAGGTAGCAGAGTCTATCTGCAGAATTAGGGTTTCACCAGTTGGCTGGTTATTTCCATGTGAAGACATGATTCTGTTATATGATGTGAAATGAAATCGTAAGTACTTACGGTCGTTGTTAGTTGTATTTTATTTATTTATATATACATATAAATTTCTCATTTTTTTTGTACGATTCTCAATGTTTCAACCTACATCCCTATGATGTATTCATGGTAATGAGTAGAAATAGATATTATACAAAGGTTAAATTCACTCATCCTAGTATTACTCTCGTCCAAGCATGTTTAACTTGTGGAATTCTAATGTGATTCGGTGCATTAGTGTTGGTATGATCGCACCCTATAAGTCTACGGGAAGGTATCTTTCTACCATAAGGTTTAAAAGATGGAAAGGTGATAAGTCTTTAGTATTACCTATAACTCATGTGTCAATTTAACTATGTTATCATGGTTCAGCGCGTATTATGTTCTGACATTTATGGAGTTTTATAAACAATTCATATTAGAAGTCTATATAGAATAAACTTATGAATTTTTAATAGTTATCATGTTTACACGAAATTCATTGACTTGATGTACTAGTATTTGTTGTTACAAAAGAAGTAACAAAGTCAACATGTAGTGTGTGTAGTGTAATCACTAACTCATTAAGTTATATTAGTTTATAAATTATCAGTGTGACGCATAAGGTGCTCTCTAGTTTGCTCCTGATGGGGTAAGGTTCATTAATGATCTCTCTAGTGCTTTTCACTTCGTTTGGTGCTTTCTTGGATTTCTCCTCATGAACCCTCTTTTGGTTCTTCCTCAACTCCTCTGATGGCTATTGTAATAGAGTTGTTTCATCTACCTATGTTGTTCATGTGAGGATGGGAATGTCTAAAGAATCTACGAGATTAATAAAACATTTCTATTAAAATAAGTTTTTATGAAGATGATCCTTACCGAGTCTTTCTATAATCACGTAGTGTATACAGATTAGATATAACAAAGATCTAATAGACCTTCGAATACGTGATCCTACTCTAAAACCACAACCAAACAAGGAACAGGAAGTAGAGTGAAAATCACAAATTCTAAGTCTATAAAATCTCACTTATATATAACCTTAACGTATACACTTAGTAATTATAGACCTACCAGTAAAGGTCTTTTAGTTTTCACATAAGTTACTTATTTATAGTATCTAAAATACTCCTATAGTATTTTTATTGCATGTTTGATTCTAGAGCTTCTTGGTATACGAAGTTGATAAGTTTTTAGACTTTTTGTTATTTTATAGTATTATAAAATACTCCTATAGTATTTAAAACTTTATGCTTGGTTCTAGTATTCCTTTGTATATAGGGTTGGTAAGGTTTAGACTTGCTGTAACACCACTATCACTCCCAAACACATGTTGTTCGTATCTCAAATAAATATAGTTGATCAGGCTATATTTATCCCAAGTATGCTTACATAACTGTCTAGGTTTGACTATAGTGTCCAACATCTAAATAATTTTGTTTTGTTCTTCTTGTTATACTTGTTCTAGTATATATATATATATATATATATATATATATATATATATATATATATATATATATATATATATATACATGTATGTATACTTTCATAAAAATATTAATATATTTTAAAAGTATAATTCTTGGTGAGAGTGCTTTAGTCCGATTGTATTTATAGTTGTATATCTTTTATAGGTTAATATACTTAGTTCACTATAAGCAATGCTCTGATGCCAATCTGTCACACCCTAAACCGGAACGGTGGAAACGTTCGGGGGCGGAGGACGTCATGTACAGTATCACAACAATTGTAAAATAGTAATCAAAGCAACAAAAACCATTGTATTAATAACATAGTATTTACATTGTGTTCAAAACATTAATTGTACAACATTAAAATTATAGCAAAACATAAGGAGTAATGCTACTATGCTTCATCTTCATAACGCTCGAGAGAGTACCTGCTACTAACTTTCTTGAGAATACAAGTGGTTTGAAAAGAGAGTATCAACATTAAAGTTGGTGAGTTCATAAGTATTTTGGTGGAAAAGATGTGTTCTTTGTTATTAACAATGTTAATGTGTTCTTCCAGAAAATGCAATATATTCTTAGTAAACATATCATAATTTCAGTACTTTGAGACTAAAAAGTATAAGTTTCTTATGCTTATAACCTGTGATTCGATATTCTGATTCATGTACTTAGTTTGACCCGTCCTGTTACCTACTATGATTACTTAGTGTATACAAGTATATATAATAAAAATCGAACGAATAGTCGATTGGGTGAATCTGCCCTAAGCCCACAACCTAACAAGGAACAGGAAGAAGTGCAGAAATCATACATTCCACTGTTTATCGGATGTTCATTATATAGAATCGTAATGTATACATTAAGTAATCATAGACTTTAATAAAAAGAATATTGGTTATATGTTTTTCTGAACTTCTATTTGTACCATATTAGTAATAATATAACGTTTTACTTTTCGTGTAATTCGTGTGCAAATATAGAATTTATTACTTATAAATAAAGTAATATAGTTTTACTATTTCAATAAAACCTTTGAAAGTACATTTTCTCTGAAATCCGAATGTATAGTTAATAATCAAATAAAATTATTTTATAACATACTATTCGTAAATAAGTGTTAAATTCTTTGTAAACATATTCTTAGTTATACCCGATTTATTGTAAAACATTGAATTCGATAAGCAGTTGTGATTTTTTTTCAGAAAATCGATCTATAAACGGTTCACCTGTAAAGTAATGATATTGATCCTGGAAAAATCTTATATTTTCCATAATTCCGATTTATGGTTTTAAAAATTTCAAAACCAAAAAGGTACAGGTTTAATTGTCATAATTAATTTCATGATATGTAGTTTTATTCGTAAGTAAAACCAACTGAAGGTATATATGGCCTGTAAAATATATATGATGTAAATAACTTGTTTTACTATTTTAAAAGAAGTATATTACTACGTAAAATAATCATTGTTTTATCCATGTGAGTTCTTATAACCATACTATATGACTGATATGCCTGATGCGACGTTCTTTAGGCGTCAGAATGATATGACCTTTGTCACCTTAGGCCTGCCAGGCTAACTGTAGCGAACAGTTAAGGTGCGGGATTGTCAATCCCGTATAGATCTATACATAAATTCACGCTCTCCCTCCAGGATATTTTGGTTAATAAGTCAGGACTTAAGGTCGTACTTAGGTAAGTACACCACGAAGTGTCTCACAAATTTATTGTTTCAACGAAATCACGAGTAATATAGTGGAAAAATCTTTCAACAAATAAAGATGAAATTCTTGCATATCTAAGTTTAAGATGATTGATATTGTGAATTGACCCATAAATTATACCTATTATAATTTATATGTATGTTTTCATATCGTTTTCCCTTACTTAGTAAAATAGTCCATAAATTCCATAAACTATACCCATTATAGTCTATATGCATGTAAATTACGTAATTTGAGCCTTTTGTATTTTAACAACCTTGAGAGTTTATAAGTTTGTTAACAAAAACATTTAGTTAGTATTTTTACATACAATATTTATAAAGTATATAAAAGAGTGAAATAAACAATTTGTATTTTAAACAAAATATTACTTGTGTTTTTACTTGTTTCCCCCCCCCCCCCCTAATAACATAGAAAATTTTGAAAAAGTGTAGGGGTATGAACTCACCTTGTGTGCATGTTCTTTCTTAGATACAAATTGGTTGCGAATAATCTTCGAAATAGAATACGTGATTATAGTCGTATCTTAATAATTTTTACACACGATATTAAATCAAATAAGAATAATTTAAATATTAAGTTAAAGTGTTAAACAACACTTAATTATTGTAAGAAAACTTACAATAAACCTTAGAATAGTTTGTAGGTGTTCTTGGTGGTCTTCGTGTTCTTGGTGTTCTTGGTGTGTTTTTGATGAAAACTAGCTAAATTGGGTGTTTTCGGCCCAATCTATGAAGCTTAAAAGGTGTTTTTGGAATGATAATAAGATCAATGGATGATACTTGCAAGATCTTCAAGAAGAATCAAGGGTTTTTCGCATGGAAATTAAATAAATGAGAGGTTTCACGTGTTCTTGAGAGGAGAGTGGTGTTTTCGGTTGGATTCCTTGAGAGAAAAGTTGGAGTTTTCGGATGTAATGTGTAAGAATGAAGGAAGTTTTCGGTTTACACACACACTCACACACACACACACACACACACATATATATATATATATATATATATATATATATATATATATATATATATATATATATATATATATATATATGAAGTATAAAGGGTGGTGGTTAATGTTTCTCGGCTAAGAACACAAACTGAGGAAGTGTTCTCTGTTGGGAACACAAACCGAGAAGATAAGCCTGCGAAGTTTGCGGCTGTAAACCTTAAGTCGGTTTCGCATTTTCGTTCTGAAGTGGAAACCCACCGGGGTAGTTTTCTACTGAAGGTAGTTCTTGGCCTCGCACATTTGCGGTCCAAGGTTCTCGGCTGCAAACGGTTTGCTGCCTTCGAGTTGCGGTCCGAAGAAAGAAGGGATTTGCTAGGGTTTTCGGTTAAGGCGAGAATCCTCAGTTTCTTGGATGTTTTAGTTCCAAACTTTTTGACACTTTAACACAATGTTTATATGTCACACCCCAAAACCAAGAACGGCGGAAACGTTCAGGGGTGGAGGACGTCATGTGTAGTATCATAACAGTGTAAAGTAGTAAACAAGCAACAACATCATCCATTGCATTAAAAGTAAAGTTTTAATACATGAGTGTTCTTTCATAGTAAGAAGACACCAAAATATGTATTCAAAATAAAAGACGAGTCTTGTCTGTGCTCCGTCTTCTCAAAACCTGGTCATCGTACCTGTCTACTGGTGACCTGAGAATACAAGTTATTTTGAAAGTGTAGATCAGCATAAAGCTGGTGAATTCATAAGTATTTAAGTGTCATTGATTTCGAAAGCTGTTATGAAAAACATGCATTTGTTGATGAAACATTTGATATAAGTATGAAAACCCTAGAAAATCCCATATTTCCTACTAGTATAAAAGTAGTCTTCTACCAAGACCTGACTGTTTTGAAAGTAGTCTTCTACCAAGACCTGACTGTTTTGAGAGTAGTCTTCTACCAAGAACTGTCTGTTTTGAAAGTACATTTCTGTAACAAAGATGGGTTTTCCCCTGAATGACTATTATTAAAAATATTTAGTCTACCTCATCGTTTATGTGAATGTGTCACAAAATAAAAGTAAAAGGGAAATCATATAAGTATTAGTCTACCTCGTCGTTTATGTAAACGTGTCACAAATAAAGGTAATGATATAATAACTTAAGTATTATCCTTTGGTACTAGGATAAACACGGCGTGGAAACTCGCCGAAAATGTATTAACGGTAGACATCCGTCGATGTGCATTTTCCCTACTGTAGCTAACAGTCTTGGGTGTAGAATGGTTAATCCCGTACGTATATAATAGTATCTACTCATATAAAATGCAATAATATCTCATCATATAGTATCTATGTAACAGTATCCATGTAAGTATAACCCTGTAAGTGTGTTCATGTAAGTATAGCCCTGTAAGTGTATCCATGTAAGTGTATCTCTTCATATAGCATTTAGTATAGACTCATGAATGAACTGACTATGGTATAATTCCTTGTAATAGGAATAGTGTTTTGTATCCCCTAAACTATTCCTATAATAGTTTACTGGAATGTAATAGATGTCCAAGAAGGTTTATACACCCTTGCTACTCAAGAGTGTGGGAACTGAATGAAGAATGAAAGCTCTCATATCAATAAATATATAGATGAACATAAGTGTATAGATATGGTTTTGATAAATAAGTTGAAAGAGGTTTTGTAAAACATTTAAGAGTTTTGAAGAATAAATAACCATGACTTGATGTCATTTTATAAAACCTTTCTAAAGTAATTCATTTGATAACAAAGTATAACAGAACTGAAAACCATGGTGTTTATCACATTTTGAAGTATGTGAAAACAGTTGGTTGAAAACACAGTTATAAATCACATGTGATTGATTCTATAACATGTTGTTTTCTACTTGTATTCCCCCCCCCCCATTAAAGCATTTAAAATCATTTAAAAGATTGATTAAGAGGGTATGAACTCACCTGTAGTTGGTGGTTTGGATCTATTGAATGATGTAGGATGGTAAGTGTCAAGTGTAGACTTGTACACACACAAGGATCCTAGTTGACATATAATAACACATATATGTATCTAATTAGTCTTTAAACAACTAATTAACAAATTTAAGACATCCTAGGACATGTAAAACACCTTATTTAAGTGCTACAAGTCATAAGGATGGCATCTAAGTGTTGTAGGACCTTGCTATGGAGTTTAGGGTTCAAGAGGACCCTTCTTTAGAGTTTACGGTTTTATGACCATAACTCATTGAGTTTACGGTCGTAAACCCATGAGTTTACGGCCGTAAACTCATGCTTTCTTGACCATGAGTTGTTTTGAAGCTCTACAAGTCCTTAGAAGTGTTTCCACTTGAAGTATTAGCCTATGGAAGGGATTAGGGCACCATTTCACTCCTAAATGGAGTTTACGGTCCCTGGACCAGTTCCCTTTGGGTTTACGGTCGTAAACCCACATGGTTTATGGTATTTTGATGTTGTCAAGTCCTTAAATCATCACGGAAGGGATCTATGCAAGTTTTTTAGGCTTAGGAGGGACTAGGGCACACTTTGGCACCCTAAATAGGGTTTACGGTCCAAGAACATCTTGGCCCATAAACACCTTGATCTTGGTGTTTATTGGTGTTTTCTTTGATGTATGGAAGTGTAACAAGCCTTAAGATACTCTAGGATAGAAGTACTTACAAGATAAAGGCTTGAAATGAGCCAAAAGTCCAAGAACACTAGTGTGTGTTCTTGGTGTTCTTGGTGAAACTTGAAGATCTAACCTTTTTGAATGATTTCACGGATGGAAGTGTGTTAAAACACTAGATTAAGTGATATACCAACTTAAAAGGGTTAGAAACACTTACTAGGTTGAAGATCTTGAGAAATCTTTGGATGATACTTGAGAGAGAAGCTAGTTTGGATCTTAAGTTTTTGAAAAAGTGTAAATAATGACTAAATGTCATATATATACCCCCAAATTAGGGTTTACAGCCGTAAACACCCTTGTTTAGGTCGTAGCCTCCAAACTCTTGGAGTGTTGGAATGTTATTGTTACACAATAAGCCATAGGGCATCCTCTCTCCTGATATCTCCTAAAGTGTTAATCCTAAAATACTCAAACTTTTTCCAAAAAGCTTGAAAATTAGCAGTAACAGTTCTGACTTCTATTGAATTGACATGTTGTACAGAATAGAAATTTCGGGTTGTCACATTATACATATCAAATTGTTTTATTTTAACTTTATAAGATTTAACAAAACAATAAGTTTGACTTTAAATTGATATGTTTGACTTTTGTTGACTTTTACAAGATCGAAAATAACGGATTGTCACATTAGAGTAGATACAACATATTTTCCTTTTAGACTACTTTCAAAAGTTCTCAAAGGGCCTTGAAGCTTGATAAGAGTGACCTCCTCCTTGTTGATATGATAAGTCATACAAAACTGATTATAACAAGGAGGCAAAGAGTGTTTGATAATATAAATGACCAACTCTTCATCGAAGTTAACATTCAACTTCAGCAAGCGGTTCGCAAACCTTTGCATTTTCTGCAAGTGGGCCGTGATGTACTCTCCATCCTTCATTTTTGTTGTTATCATGGAGGCAATGATTTCATACCTTTCCTGACAAGCACTTTGATGGTATCTTTCCATCAAGTCTTTGTGCATCTCGAAAGGGTAGTAGTCCTAATGGGACTTTTGAAGTTCTGCTGTCATAGTGGCAAGCATGATACCAGACACCTTTGTGGCATCCTTCTCATGTGCCCTATACTCAACAACCTCTTCAGGAGTAGCAGTGGCTTCATCAACCTCCTTAAGCTCTTTGTCGAGGAAATATTCCTTGTCCTCGTAGCGAGTGAGCATCCTAATGTTTTGAATCCAATTATTGAAGCTCGAACCATCAAAGATGACCCTCCCACACAAGTTCATGGGGGAGAAAGAGCCAGGAGGATTTGAGCCAGAACACAATATTTTACAATTCGGAAAAGGGATGTCGTAATCCAATTGAAAAATATTTGAAGGTAGGTAAATGACAATTTACCATTTACCACCATGAAAAACGAATTTGAATATTAAGTTTTAATTGGATTGAATGCCTAGATTTATTTGAGATTCGTTAAACTTTTTCAATGGCATGTTTAAATGTCGATTATGCCCTTCAAGTTTTTTACTGGGATACCGAGGATCAAAAACAAGGTGTGAATAACCATGCAAATGTTCTTGGTACTCTTGATGTCCTTTATCACCTAATCAATGTGCCAGTTAACCACACACGCTCCATTGATCTATGACAAACATCAAGCTACCCTTTACCACCCTTGTTAGTCCAAGTTAGTGTGTCGGTTAACCACACACGCTCCACTAACGACTTGGCAAGGTGCAAAGTCCAATTTCATGGAATAGCATCATTTTCACATTTTTCCTAAAGTAACTACGATTGGGAATTTAATAAAACATTTAGTTACTTTATAGTTATCATTATACTTTTAATGAGAATTAATGTCCTATCCTACCCGTTCGACTAACGACCCTCTGCCAATCAAGGAAGCGGTGGGTGAGAGTGGACACTCATTAAACCACCATTTTATAGGCAGTTTCCTTATACACCCCTTATAGATTGGCTTCGTGAATGAGGCCTACTAACGGTAAGACTGACTTGTCTTATACATATATATAATTATTACACTTATAATATTATAATAGTATAAGTGTTGAATTTTAAACTTTTAAAATTCTAAGGTTTGGAATTAAATGTTTCATAAGTGAGACTTTCTAAATTCTAAAACTTGAGGGCAAGTTTTGAAACTCTTCAAACCTTTTGGGTTTCCATAACTTATGAGTTAATGTATTTTAATGAATGAGACTCTTGATGTTCCATAACTTGAGGACAAGTTATGGAGTTCTTTAAAAAACATTTAGATCAATTTTAATTAATAACATTATCATATAATTTATCATTGATCTAATCTAACTCATAAGGGATGGCAATTCAAATCAAATAATACAAATAATCAACTTATTATCTTAAAATTTGATAATTGTCCTTTAATTGGATGAGGATAAACATTACCATATCAGAAAAAACGAATTTTATGATACAAAATAGTTTGTGGTAAGGATCCTAATCTAATTCTGGCCAAAGGCTCGAAAATCTGCTAGCAAAAAGTTCTACTAGACGAGTGCATGAACTGGACTCGTCGAGTTGCCACTTTGTAAGTGAACTCGTCGATTCAGATCATTGGACTCGTCGAGTTCATGAGTCATAGGCCAAAAATGTGACCTTTTTAGGTTTGAAAAAATAACCAAGCATCAATATAACAGAAAACAATCCTAGGCTCTGATACCATTGATGGTTTTTGAGCACTATAACATCCCTATGGTGCACATACAACCCTAATGCTTTGGATCTAAGTTTTCTCTAGTTATACATGCAATAAAAAAATTTCCAAAGCATGAAGCCTAAACTAGCATACAACTTGATATATGAATCGTAAAAACTAGTTAGAAGATTACCTTTTGTTGTAGCTTGTTGTATTTGGCCTTTAAGAACTTAGCACCTCAAGTGTGATGCCTCAAATGCTTCATAAAACACCACCAACAATTGGAAAACTTGAGAGAGAGGTTATACACACTCAAGAATTGGCTATAGTATCTCTAAGATGACTAGTGTCCTCATTCTAGCCAAGGGGTTACATATAATGTTGTAAAACTCACCGAGTTGTCCGATTACTCCTCCAAGTACTCGCTACTCGGCCCCTTACCGAGGCGAGTTACAGAATCCCGAGTACTCCCCGATCGGCCCCTTAATTAACTAAGCAGTGTTATAAAACTCGGTCAACTCGGTGATTAATATGTATAATATACTTAAGGATTTATTATTTAACACACACATGTGATTATTACTATATATATATATATATATATATATATATATATATATATATATATATATATATATATATATATATATATATATATCTTAAATTTTCAGCAATTATTCACGAAGTGAGAACATTATGTGTTTTTCAGTTTTTGTGTATTCACATGTATCTAATTTTGTTATATATTTCAATCAACTTAAGACTTAAACTTGTGATTTTGACATATATAATTTCCCTAAAAATATTTCTACATGAATTACCAAATCCGAGTACTCCTCGAGTACTCCCAGGTACTCCTGAGTACTCGCTACTCGGTAGTCGGCCGAACAGGTATCGAGTAACGAGTTCTACAACCTTGGTTACATATATATATATATATATATATATATATATATATATATATATATATATATATATATATATATATATATATATAGTGTAGAATTCCAAGGGTTATGTGTAAACCATAATTCTTACACTTGGGCTTGTAATGGACTAACACTATATGGATACTCACATAAGCTTAGCCCATCACTAATCAATCATAATTATTAGCCCAACCTATTTATATCAATGATTTACACAATCAGCCGATGTAAATTTAATTAGTCTCTTTTGATCACTAAATTAATTCCAAATTAATTCTTGATCAATACTAATTAAATATTATGATTCCTCAATCAATATATTATACTTATAATATATTAATAATTCATAAATAACCTCTTTCTCAAATATCCATCCTATTCTATTATTCTGGTGAATGCAACCCAAAATAGACCATGCAACTATCGGGTCAAGTACATACCAATTATAGTTATGCGCTTAGACACCTAGTCCAACAGTTATATCCCCTAGATCTATGGATGTAGTCTTCAAAAGAATTGGCTTTACCCTACAAAAAGGCTTAGCGACGCAACTTGTCGCCCGTTTTCCTTCTCATTCATTGTACGAAGATAACTAAGATGTGATTCTATTCAATGTTGAAATTTGCTCAAAAAAATTTTACACATAGTAAATATTTTCAATAACTAGTTTTCTTGTAGCAGAACCTTCGAGAAGATTACTAGTGATCTCTATCGGTTGGTTCGGGATCCTAAGGAACGACTTAGGGATTTTGTGAACAGGTTTGGCAAGGAAGCTCTAAGCATCCCTAACATTGACATGGTGACTACTGTAGAGGCCCTAAAGATGGGTCTAAGGAAGGATTTACCCTTCTATGAAGATCTCGTAATGACCCCATGCAAGACATTGGACGAAGTTAGGTGTCGTGCATTAAGATTCATAACACTTGAAGAAGATAAAGAAGTACTAAAAAGGAGCAACCCTTCAAGTCAATACGAGAATCCCAATAAGAAGGCCGAATCCTCGGCTTGAAGATCCTACAAATCGAAGCCCTATTCCAAACCAGATCATCATAGGGTTAATGCCCTCGAAGATGAAGGAGAGGAAGGGGAACCTCTTAAGATCACTGACTATTGTTTTTCTATGGATGTTTTAGGTTTAATCCTTGCTATGCAGGATCTCGGAGATAAAGCAAGGTGGCCAAAGAAGGATAAAAAGTCCACCAGTTGGAAAGACAAGTTAAAATGGTGTGCTTACCACGAAGATTTCGGTCACATGACGGAGGATTGCATAGCCCTAAGAAAGGAGATCAGCTATCTCCTTGGCAAAAGGAATCTTAAAGAAATCCTTGGAAGAAAGAAAGAAAAGTACAAGGAGAACAACGAGGATGGTCACAAGATCCTGGAGAAACCAGGATCTCCACTCCCAAACACCAAGATAATTAACGTTATCTTGGGCAGATCTAACATTTGTGGTTCTTCTTATTCTCAAGCTAAAAGATACACCAAGGTCTCTAAAACAGAAAAGGAGGATAGACCACGGAAGAATACCTCGGTTAGTAATGAAAAGGAAATTACATTTAACGAGACGGACATGGAAGGGATCCAGGATCCTCACCATGTCGGACTCGTGATAAACACTGTAAATTGCCAACCACTTCGTCAGAAGGATCCTTGTTGGCGGAGGATCCTCGGTCAACATCGTAGTCTTGGACGCACTGAAGGGGATGTACATCCCCTTATCGGTGATAATCAAAAATCCTCGGTCCTCATAGGATTTAGCGTAGAAACGAAACATGCCATTGGGGATATGAAGGTACCAATATACATAGAGGGGTTAAACTCCATACAAAATTTATGTGTTATTGACACTTTATCTTCTTATAATGTGATATTAATTAGACTGTGCATCCACGAGATGAAAGCGGTTCCATCGACATACCATCACTGTGTAAAGATGGCTACTCCGTGGGGAACAGTGAAGATTATGGGAGATCAAAAAGAGTCAAAGGAATGTTATAAAACCTCTATGAAGCCTACGACGAGACCCCAACATTCATAACAATTAAGGCAGGGGGCACGACATGTTCTAGAAACGAAGGAGCAAGAGGTGAAGGAAGTGCCCCTGAGTAGCAAGGATACTGAAGCCAAAGTCCTCATACGATCCTCAATATATGAGCAAATTGAGCAAGACCTATTAAACTTCCTTCGAACCTGAGCAAGACGTTCGCATGGAAACACGAATATATGATAGGCATAGACAAGAGTATTATCACTCACAAACTTAATATTGATCCTTATTTTAGACCAATACATCAAAATAGAATGAAGTTTGTACCTGAAAGGAATCAGATCATCCAGGAAGAAGTGGAAAAGCTCCTCAAGACAGGAATGGTAAAGGAAGTGAAGTTCCCGAGATGGCTAGTTAATGTAGTTGTTGTATAAAAGAAGAATGGAAAGTGGCGAGTATGTCTAGACTACACAGATCTTAACAAGGATTGTCCTAAGGATCCTTTCTCTCTACCACACATTGACTCCATGATAGATGCAACGACTGGCCACAAACTCTTAACATTCATGGATGCTTCAGAAGGATTCCAACAAATCCAGATGGAACCATCCGATTAAGAAGATACAACATTTATAACACCAACAGGTATATATTGTTACACTGTAATGCCTTTTGGTCTTAAAAATACAAGTGCAACATATGAAAGACTGGTGAACCGGATGTTTAAAGACAAGCTGGGGGACACCATGGAGGTCTACATTGACGACATGGTGGTGAAGTCCACGAAAGCTGAAGATCATCTCAGGGATCTCAAAGAAGCCTTCAACATTCTAAACGAATACAACATGAAGTTAAATCCATTTAAATGCCATTTTGGGATGAATTCGAGCAAGTTCCTTGGGTATATGCTAACGAAGAGTGGAATAGAAGCAAGCTCAGAGCAGATCAAAGCATTCACGAAGCTGAAATCTCCATCTTCAACAAAAGACATCCAAAGGCTAACCGAAAGAGTGGTGGCATTCAACAGGTTCATTTCAAGATCCCCATAAAGGTGTAAGCCCTTCTAATATATCTTAAATAAGAACAAGAAGTTTGAATGGATTGAAGAACACGAAGAAGCTTTTCAAGAGCTCAAAAGATACTTAAGTTCCGCGCCACTGCTGGTGAAACCTATAGATGGAGAACCACTTTTCCTCTACCTCTCGGTATCCTCAAGTGTGGTAAGTACTATCCTAGCCAATGATCTTAACGGATAACAACATCATATTTACTATTTAAGTAAAAGTCTTATAGATCCTGAAACTAGGTATTCTCATCTCGAAAAATTAATTCTTGCATTAATAACCGGCTCTACTAAATTAAGACATTATTTCGGGACACATACTATACATGTGAAAACTAATTATCCTATTAAGAATTTGATGAGAAAACCAGAGATGTCAGGAAGGATGGCAAAATGGTTGGTGAAGTTAAGCACATTTGACATCAAATATGATCCAAGATCCGCCATGAAGTCACAAGCATTAGCAGACTTTGTTGTTGACTTTAGTGATGATCTACAAAACGAAGTAGACATTGAAGGTAAATAATAACTACAAGATGAACACATGGGAAAATGGACATTATTCACTTATGGAGCTTCAAACCAAAAAGGAACCGGGATATGGATCATACTAAAATCGCCACAAGTGGATATCCTACCCTGTGCAGTTAGTTGCGAATTCAACGCAATCAACAACGAATCGGAATACGAAGCACTCATCATGGGACTACAATTGGCTAAGGATCTTCAAATCAAGGATCTTCAGGTATTTGTTGATTCTTTATTATTAACTAGTCACTTCAATGGATCTTATGTAGTGAAAGGTGAAAGATTAGCATTATACTTCGAGATCCTCAAAAAATTAGCATCTCATTTTGAAAACTTTAGCCTAACCCAAGTTCCCATGGAAGAAAACATAGAAGCAAATGCATTAGCCAACTTAGGATCCTCCTTAAAGATCCCACCAAAAATGAAGATCCCTATAATCCAAATAATAACTCCAACTATAGAAGCCCTTTCTGACACACCCGAAGATCCTGAACAACCAATAAGTGTAGCAACCATCAGAGATCCTAACCCTCAGATCCATCCTCAATGGGATATCGACGAACAGGATCCTCGAAGAAGTCGACGATCATGGATCCAACCCATTATGGAGTATCTCCAAAATGGCACGATCCCAACAGAAGAAAAAAGCAAAAGAAGATTCAGAACAAGAGTCTCAAGATTCGTAATAAACCAAGGTACACTCTATAAAAATGTAACAACCCAAAAATCCAGGGTAAAAGTTTCATTTTTCATTATAGTCAAACACAGATGTTACTTAATCCAACCATTCAAAACATTGCTTAATTAAAACATTTATCAGAGTAACATTCCAAAATCACATAATGCGGAAAACATGGGTGTGTGCACTATGACCAAGTCGGGCCCTTCCTTTCCAGACCGATCATACCTGAAATCATAAACAAATATGTAAGCACGAAGCCTAGTGAGTTCCCCATAACATACCCTACATGAATCCACATAAGCCAGGCATACAAACATATAAGGATGCCCTGGAAACCCTCCAAGGTCTTACTTTCGGTGCCATGGGAACCCCCACATGGTCTTCGCCCACTGCCATGGGAACCCCCACATGGTCTTCACTAACTGCTATGGGAACCCCCACATGGTCTTAAACAATGAAAACGAAATGTCATACAAGACATATAAGTCATACATAGCAACAAATAAGGATGCCCTGGAAACCCTCCAAGGTCTTACATCGGTACCCTGAGAACCCCCACATGGCCTTAACGAACTGCCATGGGAACCCCTACATTGTCTTAGCCTGGAATGTCATGGGCTCCCCCAATGGTATGATTTGCAATTGCCTCAGGAACCCCCTGGGGTCTTCCATGCAAGTATCACAGAGACAACTATCATACAACATATCACAAAGACAACTATCATACCACATCACACATAATGGGCCGACATTGGTGCCTTCGACCCATCGATATGGTGATGAGACTCACCTCTCACTGCTAAAGTCCCGCAGATAAAACGCTAGCTACTGGATGACAGTTTCCGAACTATCAACATCAAATAACACCTAATTAACCATTTGGGTTTCAATGCATAACCATAAATCTATACTTGGGGTAAAAGGACCATTTTACCCCTAACCTAGCTTGGTCCAAAACCAAGGCCCAAACTCACACTCTGAAGGCCCAAAAGCCAAATAATCAATCAAGGCCCAACATATGGCCCGATTTTCCAAATTGGGTCGAAACCCCTCACATGGGCCTTACCCTAAAACCCATCCAAATACCATAGTCCATATACTTGTTCTTATTTGGCCCATCAAGAATTCAAACATCTAAGCCCAACTCAAAAACCCAACACAATTAGGATTTTCACATAAAATGATGATTAGGGTTAAGTGTTCTTACTTAACCCATTAAGGACTTAATCCATTAAGTCCATCACTCCACTAGGCCAAACATACAATGTAATTGGGCATAAGTCATAACTTCAATCCACTGGTCCAAATGCGAGTCCCGACAAATCCAAACAACAGTCTCCAAGATTAGGGTTTTCTAAACCCTAATTAGGGTTTCCAACCCAATCACAAGCCAATTAGTCCAATGGTTAAGTTTTTACATTTATTAGAGTCTAAAAAGTTGGGCACCACCCACTACCACCTCGGGTGGTGGTGGTCAATGGCAGTTCGCGGCGGCAGCCACGACTCCACGGTGGTGGTGGTTATGATTCTAGACCAAAATACATTAAAAGCATCCCAAATGACATTCCAATCACACACGAGAGCACACAACCACCCAAGGTGGCGGCTGGTGGTGACAGAATGGTGGCATGAGGTGGCAGCCACCACCTCACGGTGGTGGTGACCGGTTTTTCCTTGATTAATTCGGTCAAAATACAATATACAACATTACACCATAACTCTCACACAAGTTACACTAAAACTCACACACCCATCCACCCACACATGGTGGCTGATGGTGGCAGAAAAGAAGAAGTAGCGACAGCCACCATGGTTGGCAGCCATGGTGGTTTTCTCGGGTTTTTTCTGGCCAAACGAAACATCAACACACACAAACACGATTTCATTGAGAAGCATGCACCCGTCTCAGCTACTTCGGGTGGTAGCGAAAACTGGAGCACAAAAGGCAGCCGCTCGGAGCTGTGATGGTGGTGGTCGTAGCTGAGACGTGGAACCGATGAACGGAGATAGGAAGCGGTGACCGCGGACGACAGCAGTAGCAACAGAGGAAAGGAAGCCCGCTGGCGGTCCTCTTCGTCGTTTGCAAGGGGAGAAATGATGGTGCTGGATGGCGGTTCACAATGACGGCCTGGACGTCGGTTAAGAATCGGTGGTCGCTCGGAGCTTCGACTGACCGGAAAAACGAGATAGGATCAGGTGGTGGCGGCTAGAAGTTTCACACATGTAAGCTAACTTAGCTTAGGGTTAGGGTTACGGGACATAAGGGTGACGGGTTATATGCCCGATAATTTGCAACTTCTATCATATTTACACTTCCAGTCCCTACTCCTCTTATTATTTTCAAATAAAGTCCATAAATTACCATTCAACCCTCAACTCTCCAAAATCCTTTCAATTTAAGTCCAATATTTACCAAACACCCCCTGACTTCTGAAAATGTATACAAACCAATCCGTAAATTACACTTAAGCCCCAATAATCCAAAATTATGACGTTTAACTCCCGTAACCAACACCCTGCTAAATTATTATGGATTTTAGGGCTACTATAAAATGATATAAAATATAAATTTATATCTTGGGGTTCAGGGTTTATTATTTAATTACTTCATTTCAAACGAAATGTTACAAAAAGTCTATCGCAGGTCCATATATCATATGCTTGGAAGATCCTGAAGTTGCGGAAGTCTTGAAGAACATACATGAAGGAGACTGCGGCAATCATATTGGGGCAGATCCTTATGCTCCAAGGTTTTGAGAACAGGATACTACTGGCCAACCATGAAGATAGATTCTTTTCTACATGCTCAAAAGTGTGATGCTTGCCAAATAAATAGCAACATCCTACATCAACCGGTGGAACCTGTACATCCTATTATTTCTCCATGGCCATTCATGAAATGGGGAATGGATATAGTAGGAAAATTACCAATAGCTCCAGGAGGAAAAGTCTTCATGTTGGTGATGACTGATTACTTCTCGAAGTGGATCGAAGCTGAAGCCTTCGTTCAGGTTAGAAACAAAGTTATTAAACGTAAATCTTGACCAGATTTGGGATCCCTGCTGAAATCATATGTGGCAATGGATCCCAATTAATAAGAAATAGGACAAGAGACTTTTTCACGAGTTAGGGGATCAAAATGATAATGTCCATTCCCAAGCTAATCGTCAAGAAGAATCTAGCAACAAGATCATAGTAAACAACTTGAAGAAAAGGCCAGATGAAAAGAAAGGAAGATGGACAGAAGAGCTTCCTTTCGTCCTGTGGGCATATAGGTCTACTTTAAAAGTAGCTACATGTCAGACTCCCTATTCCTCGCTGTTTGGGACAGAAGCAATGATCCCTACCGAAGTAGTGATCCCGACAGCAAGATACTTGCTCCAAAATCAAGAAAACAATGACAGGATCCTAGCCCTGGATCTTGACACTGTTGATGAACTCAGAGATCTTGCCAAGATACGCATTCTTGCTCATCAACAAAGGATCACCAAGGCTTACAACAAAAACATAAAAGTTAGAAGATTCCAAATAGGAGACTTAGTATTAAGGAAAACATTCCAAAACACCAAGGTCCTGGAATTCTATACTTCTCAAAGCATACTATATGTAAAAAAGATCGATTGATCGTCAACAAAACCAAGGTGCGCATGTTCTTTACCTTAAACTTAAGCATCGGAGGGGCGTTAGCTAGACTAACGCCCACCCCTAGTTAATGTTTGTTATGAAGAAAAATGTACAGCTAAGGATCTCCATAAGCAATGATCCTGAAACATGAGGATCCTCTAGGTTGAAGATCCTGAAACATAAGGATCTTGACACACGAAGAGCTCAACATCTTAACACTTACATAATTCCATTATATCAACGATATGATCTTTAAACTATCATATACACAAGTTATATACTGATCATCTCTCATATGCTTATGGGTACTTAATCCCCTCTAAGGTTTAAAGAGCTAATTACCTCTTTCACACTGACCAAGGTTTATACACCTCACTTGAACGCCCGATATCTAACTATAGGATATGAATAAGAGGATCATTTCACGGGGCAGTGGCTTGCCAACCCTCTTATATTTGAACATAAGTTAAGATCCTTAAGGTTTATAACATTTTCATGTTATCTAAAATTGGGATCTTACCCCAGAAATTACATAAGGTTTATAACATCTTCATGTTATCACACATTGGGATTTTCCGCAGAAAATACACACGAATCCAAACATTTTCATGTTATCATAATTAGGGATATTTTCCATGAAAAACGTCACAAGTTGGGATCCTCCACCGTATATAACATTAACATGTTATCAATTGAACTTATGGTGTTACACAAGAATTTTGTCAAAGTCATAAACTTAAATAGGTTATCCTAAGAAGGGAATTCCCCGGTATGATCTTATGATTAAGGATCCTCATCCTTAAGGATCCTCATCATTAAGGATCCTCATGATTAAGGTTCCTCAACCTTAGGGATCCTCATCATTAAGGATCCTCATCGATATGGATCCTCATCAATAAGAACCTTATCATCAGAAGTCAACAGCAATCCTAAGTTCTTTCCTAAGGTGAGATTTATCCTCAGTAAATTCTAAGGTTGAAAAGCTTATGAATCTTAAGGAAAAACTTGAAGACAATTAGGTTCCATTTATCCTTATTCTCGAAAAACTCTAAGTAAAGTTTAAGGATCCTGGACTTTCTAGGATCCTAAGCAAAAATCATTTGGCTATCAGAATTCAAGTGTACTAAAAATGATTCACTAAAAGCATTTTGTCTCAGGATTGTTTGCAGGAACCAAGTTTTCCAGGATCCTAATTATTTAAGGATCCTAGTATCATAACAGTCATGTAGAAAAATCAAGAGAGAGGTATAAAAAGAAAACACAGCCATTGCATTCAAAAGGGGTTGCACACCAACCAAACCAAAAGATTAATTGCTTTACATTACTGATGAAAACAAAAACTACCTAAACTAACTTCTTGCTGGCATGGACCTTAGCATGGTCATTATTGGCCGTATCCTTCTTCTCCCCTCCTTCGGTCAGTCGCAGTACAGGATCCTGATTGGTGGTAGCAGGCTTGCCAATCAATTTGGCCAGTACCTGGAGCCAACCATCCACATCCTTGGAACCTACATTCTCCAGATCCTCTGCAAGACGGATCTTGGCCTCCCAAACAACCACCACACCACTGATCTTCACATCAAATATCAATTCCTCCATCTCGAGCAAGTGCTCCTCCTCCTTTTCAGGCTTCTCCTTGCAAACCAGCTCCAGTCTTCTCAATAGATCCTTGTTGGTCGCTTCCACATCCTCTCCTGTCCCAAAAGTGCTTGTTCAACCCTCTCCGCTCGGATCGTCAAATCAGTGGAAACATGATCAGAGACCTAAAACAAAGAAATATTGGGTCAGCAAAAGGTAGAATAAAAGATAGAACGAGAATAAAACCAACACTTACAGTTTGTGAGAAAGAGACCAATTTATGGAGCGCTTCCTCAGCCCCAAGGGTCTCCAAAGATAGACATGCAGACTCAATAGTTTTCCTTTTTCGGGATCCCGGGGTCTTCACTGTCAAGTCAATGGTTGATCTTCTGGGAGGAAGAAAAGATGAGCTCTTCTCCTTTTTCACTGTCAGCTGATACTTCGACATGGTTGTGTCAAGATCAGCTAGTGTGACGTGAGTACTAGAGCGAGTGACTTTTGATCCTATATAAATATATAACAGAAGACCATTAAAAACCTTCATCACAAGCAAAAGGAATCAAGGGTCCTTACCTGTCGACTTGAGGTCAGTGGCAGATGAGCTTTCTTGCAGAGTGGCTTGATCAAATCAAAAGAATCTCTTAGCTTCAGATAGGTCCAAGAACTTCTCGGTCTTCTCTTCAGATTCCTCAGCAACAGGCACGAGCTCTTCGCATTTGAAAGCTGCAAAAAAGGAAACAAATAAGAAGATGTGAATTCCAGGATCCTTATATTAATATAGAAGAATCCTACCCTTCTTGACCCAAGCATCTGACAAGAGATGCCTACTAGGAACAGAGTCACATCAAACAAAAAGGTATTTTTCTTACCAAGCTCTGTCATTATGTTTGGCTTTCAGGACTAGAGGAGATATGTGGGTATTGACTTTGAGGAGAAAATGAGAATTCCCGAATGTTGTGAGATCATATATGCAAGCCAGTTGAGGAAGACCTATATTAAGGCCTTTTGACTGATTTATTTGGTCAATCCAGTATAGGATCCTCCAAACAATCGGCATGGCCTGAATATATGAGACCCCAGTCACCCTAAAGAATTCAGAGACAATCCCAGCGAAAGGGTATTTCCAACCTAGGGACAAGGGGTATTCGGGAAGCACACCGAGGTAGGGGAAACAAAGTCAGGGTGGATGAGAGGGTCGAAGGGCCTTAAAAACGGCTTTATGAGGAAAGGCTCCATTGAGTCTCAAAGACTCAATATCATCATCGTCGAAGGAACACGTCTCCTCCTAGGAGAGAATCCCTTGGTCGATGATGTCGTCTTCAGGGAGAGCTAATATGTTTTTGCGAGAAACGGCCATTTTTCTAAACATGATAGAAGAAGTAAAAGCATAGAAGAAAAAACATAATTACCTTCTAATAAATCACTGATAATCAAAAGATAGCAAGGTAGAGTAAATAAAATGATGAGACAAACCATCTCTATTTATACTGAACCTACAACTGATATGACAGCTTGATAACGACCAGTAATCCACCCGTTAGAATTTGAATTATTCTAGCCGTTAAGGGTAAATTTAAAAATTACTATTATCTCTTATCTTTTATTTACTTTAAGTTATTCCTTCAATATTATCGAAACTAATTCACTTATTTTCAGGAATAACTTGGGGGCAATTGATAGGGCCAGGATCCTCGAAACATTCAGGATCCTCAAACCTCATCAAATGTTCAGGATCCTCAACTATCTCAGGATCCAGACTATTACCATTATTATTATTTACTAACATTTATAACAGTTGTATTTCATTTTTAATTGACACATGTGCGGAAATAATCAAGAGTAGACTTATTCTTAACAGAGAGTCATCTCGACTATGCTAAAGACTCGAAATACCAAGTCCAACAACGTTCACAAAGCTGGTCATAGAGGATCCCAGGAATATTGGACATCTTGTTAGCTAGTTTAGACTATAAATTGACACATGTATCTTGCACATAACACACAATGCTTACTCTTAGCTTACTCTACGAAATTTTTCACATGTTCTTACCGAAATACTCTGTAATCATCTTTTTATATTAATAAAATCATCAAGGCAGGTGATCATTGTCACCTCCCAAGGTTTTGTGTCGGAGATCCTAGCAAGGATGAAGGGCTTTCCTTGTAAACAATCGTGTCATGCTCTTTACCTTTTTCTATTACACAATTCGAACATCATAACCTCTCATTCAATTTGGTTGATTTATATTTGTGTAATTTTTGACCAAAAAAATAATCATTAGGGTGAAACCCTAATGTTATGAGAGCATCTTGTAAACGGCTTGGTGTCGAAACTGTCTTTGTGGCAACCAGTTTTCTTGGTGAAAACAAACTCTTTCTTGGTGAAAGAGACAATTTAGAGAATCTCTTTTGTTCTTTACTTTTTTTGTTCTTCATTATTCTTTATTGTTCTTTCTTGTTTGTATACAAAGGGTTTGGAACGCTCAGATGGTATCAGAGCGTCAGCATCAGCATATCAGAACGAGGGTTGTCAGTGCAAGAGCTACATTGACGTTCATCAGGATAAAAACAAGGGTTTCTTGGTGATGAACTATCTTCAGGTACATCATTTGTTTCAACACTTACATATATATGAGAAGATTTTCTTCATCACATCTTTTTCTTTTAACTTTTCCTTCAGATTTGATATCTCCTTCTCCCTTTCAACCAGCTTCTTCTTCAACACTTTTATATCATCTTGGTTCTGATTGATGACTTTGTCTTTAAGATTTAGTTTACCCATGAAGAAGATAAATAAGGGAAACTTTGGATCATACATTATTTCATGAAAACAAGATAAAGGACTCACATCAACTGCATATATATTTATTTTACTTTTATTCTTTTCTTCCTCATTAAAAACATTCGTATATTTGTTTATCCTCCCTTTTGAAAATAGCTCTCTTATCTGAGAGTCATTATAAGGACCAAACATACCTAATACAGTTATATATCACCAAAGATAAGAAAACGTACCATACTCTCTCCTCTTTGTTTCTGAAGTTGTCTTCATGTCTAGATGATTGTATAAGATATCTTCTTCTTCTCCTCTTTCTGATTTTCTAGTTTCTGTGAAATACTTGAACTTCTGAATCTTTAACAGATCTTAGAAAGGATGTTCCAAACTGCTTAGATACCAATTCAAGGTCCTAAACCCTTTGTATATTCGTAGATCAAATACAAACAAGAAAGAACAATAAATAACAATGAAGAGTAGAAAAAGTAAAGAACACAAGAGATTCTCCAAATTGTCTATTTCACCAAGAAAGACTTTGTTTTCACCAAGAAAACGGGTTGTCACAAAGACGATTACAACACCAAGCCATTTACAAGATGCTCTCACAACATTAGGGTTTCACCCTAATGTTGATTAAATACTATTGGGTCATATGGATTGCATCGATTGTTTTATTACTTAGTCCATGTTTTGTATCGAGGGTTGGTCCTGTCCACCCAGTTATTTATTATTAAGGCTTAGCTATTTAAGGTGCATACGCACACCCTGTCTTGTAATCATCGTTTTGTCAATCTTGTAAACCATACACAACCTTTACAGTAGCAGTTCTTCATCGAGCTCTTCTAAGGCTGTGAGTATTAATCATTCGACATATTTGATCTTCACTCTGTGTTCTTGATTTATTTACCTGTTTGAATTTAATCAATCATTCAAGTTTTAATCTCAATAATTGGTATAAGAGCAGGAGACTATGTAATCCATACGCATCTCTTCTATTAAAGAGATTTTAGGGATTCCGCTTTTATAGGATTTGGAGTTTGCCGTCTACTTCGATTTCATTGATTACAGTCGTTGAATCTTGATCTTTGTACTACCCTAAACTTGATTTTAGGTTTAGACATCTGGTTCATACTGGTTTTTATTAAATCGACATCATGTAGTCTGAAGATTCTCACGCTAACTCAATCAATCTCTCGAGCGATATTGGATCTACAACAAGGATCCCTATACTTTTTCCAAACGATTATGAAGTGTGGGCACTGCACTTTGAAGATTGCATGTTGGGTATGGAAGATAATGGATCTTTGATATGGGATGTCATTACTAAGGATACGTTTGCTCATATAGGTACAAAAAGAGTCATCAAGACTCAAGTAGAGTACAACGTTCTTCTTCTTGAATTTGATGATGTTGCTAAAGATCAAAAAGACAAGCTAATCAACAATGTTAAGGTTATGAGGATCATCCGTTTTGCTTTTCCAGCCGACACATTTCGCCTAGTAAGCTCCTGCGAAATTGCGAAAAAGATATGGGATAGGCTTAGAGAATTATACTCAAGCGACGCTGATCTTGAACACTCCATCCAGACTCTGTTACTTCCGGAGTTTGGAGCTTTTGTTCAGAAGTCTGAGGAGAAGCTGCACTAAACGTCCAACCGCTACAACCATCTATTAAGCATGATGGTGAAGCACAAGACCAAACGTGAACTAAGTGAGCAGAACGTAACGTTTATGAATGGGTTAAGATCTAAGAGGAAAGTTGTGGTGTCGACAGTTAAAGCACACGAGCGGTTCAAAATTACTCCATGGCAAAGCTCGTTGGTATTCTAAGGTCACATGAAGATGAAGTGACAAGTGATGGAATGAATGTTTATGGAATGGGTTCTTTGGCCCTTGTAGCCAAGGGAAAGAAAATTATTGATGATGGTTCGGAGTCTGATCTCTCCGATTGTGAACTATCTAAAGAGGATTATGCCATGATAATTTACAAACCCTAAGAGGTTCGCAAAGAAGAATTTTGGTCGCAACAAAAACAAAAACTGGCAGGGGAGTTACAGTTTTGAGAAAGTGAAGGATGAGAGTGCAAACAACTCTAAAAAATAAGAAGCAAAGAAAGAAATGAAGCTTGTAGTGATTCTGTCTATGACTGTAACTATTGTCATGTCAAAAATCATCTAACAAAGGAGTGCATGCTACGAAGATTGAAAGAGAAGAAGGAAGAAGAGGATGATGAGTCTTATTTCCTCAGAAATATGGATGAAATCAAGAAGAAGAAAAGTTTTGATGACGCTAAACATGCTTTGATTGTGCAGGAACAGGATGCTGAGTTTGGCAGAGTCGAAGTGTGGTCGACTGACTCTGAGGACGAAGAGGTTCGTAGGCCGACTCACGGGAGAAGCTTCATGGAGAAAGATGATGTTTTTCAGTTCAGTGGAAGGTGCTTGATGGTGAAAAATGAAGGTTCAGAGCTTAGAGGATACGCTACTGAAGGCGGTCGTGTCTCCGACAACTGTTTCGCTGCGAAACCCGTTCCTAAGCAGATCAACGATTGTGAGAAGGTGATAAACAAGGTACACACCATTCTTAAATCTTTGTATATTCTTGTGTCTTAATATGAAACTGAATTACAAGATCTAAAATATACAGTCTCTAGTTTCAGTGAAAGTTTAAAAAGAACCCGTTTAAATAATACCAACTTAACCGATCAACTCGGAAGGGTTTTGAACAAAAGTGAAGAGAGGCGCATGTGTACTGAAAAGTTGGAGTTGGATTTTTCTAGGTCTAGGGATGAGTTGATTTATTTGCAAGGAGATAATTTGGGGCTTTTAAAACCATGAACATTTTTTGTTTAATTGCGAAAAGCTTTATTTTAATATTACCCAGTTACATCTTGATTGTGAAATTGGAAAGAAAATCCTTAAGATGATTTTTCCCTTTCTCGAATTGAAAGAGGACGAAATCGATGCAGATTGTTACAAGTGCGAATCCATTGTCTCATCTGATGAAGTCTCAGATGCCTACAAAATAAGACTGGACAAAATTGAATCTTACATACAGTCCAAAGATCACAAAAATATGTTGAAACAACTTTTGGATGAAAATGACAAAGTGAAAATTAAATATGATACTGTGCAGAAGTTAACTCATTAAACACTAAGTTGACTTCAGAAAATAAACTTAATGTTGAAAATACATCCGAATTCGATGATGATAGTGATATGCGTCAAATGTCTGTGGAGGATGAGGTTGATTGCTCTGAATTTGTTAAAAGTGAACCTGAACCTGTGAAAATCATAATTTTTGAGAATTCAGTTGAATTTGCACATATTTCTGAAAATAAATCCAAAATTTTAAAAGCAAAAGCAATTTTTTTCCCAAAAGTTCACACTGTTCCCAATCAAGTTTTCGCAACCAAGGGACTGCATAAAAATCAGACGGTAGAACTAACGTCCCTAGTTGAAGAAGACAATAAAGATGTTATGATGAATTCTTCTAGTCAGCTCCAATCGACAATGCAGATGAAACCAAAGGTCTATATGAAATGACCTCTTGGAAAACGAAGCGCAGATACATAGCAGAACCGCTGAACAAATTCAATTCAAGCTACGAAAAAGGGAGTCCAAGTGGAACTAAGAATGTTCCAAGTGATACATCATTGGTGTAGACCGAAAGTCCCCTTAGAAAACCAAAGTCAATAGCAAATATTCATAAATCCTCTGAGCAGTTTGCGGCTCAAAAACATCAAATGAATGCAAGATATAACAAAAATATGAAGGAGAGAAAGCATTTCTGGAGATCCAAAAATCCCAACTTCGTTTATCAAAAAAAATCATCCAATCTAAATGCGAAAATCTCTTCATATGCGAAACCTAGGATTTTTCAACGAACTCAGTCTCAATCTCCATAGGTTTCAAAACAAAAGGTTATTCAAAAACCATCTTTTTCAAAACATGCGAAACCCATGGATAAGACAAAGTCTCACTTCTTTTCAAATAAAAGTGTTTCAAATTATGCCAAGTCATCGCAAGATGCTAAGCGCAAAGGAAAGATAGTTTTGGAACCTAAAACTCCATTTAAGAGGTCCAAAAAGAAAGTTGAGAAGAAAGCGGTCAAGCAACAAATCCAAAATAAGCAAAGGAAAATATCCACAAAGCATAAGAACATAAAAGGTAATAGGATCATTGTTTTTCAAATTAAAAAGAAAGATAGCACCACTTTGGTTAAAATATCTTATTTAGTTGATGTTGCTGTTACTTTTCCTGTTTTTGTGAAAGCCTCACGTGGACCCAAACAAGTTTGGGTTCCTAAATCTCTTTGATTTTTGTAGGTGATCCGTGACAAGGAGTTTGACAACAAATGGTACATTGACAGTGGCTGCTCGCTTTACATGACAGGAAGGAAGGAAGAATTGAGAGAATTTCGAGCACTAAAAGATGGTGGAAGAGTGAAATTTGGAAATAATTCACTTGGAGAAACAAAGGGTGATGGAATGAGCCCAAATGGGGACTTTACCATTAGCAAGGTTGCATATGTGGAAGGCTTACAACACAACCTCATAAGTGTTTCACAATTGGTTGTTGATACCAGATTGAAAGTTTCGTTCGACGATGAAGGATCTTAAATTATCGAAAAGGAGACCAAAACAGTGCTCCTAAAGTCAAAGCGCAAAGGAGAAATGTACTTACTCAATTTGAACCCCTTCAAAGGGAAGCCTGCCACGTGTCTACTTACGAAGGCTTCTACAGATGATAGCTGGCTGTGGCACAGAAGACTCTCGCACCTCAATTTGAAAGATATCAATAAACTTGTTCTTGGTGATCATGTGCGAGGTCTTCCTCTCTTGAAGTTTGATAAAGAACATCTTTGTGCAGCATGTGAAATTGGAAAGCAGAGCAGGAAGAGTCATCCAACAGTTGTGAATACGAAAGTCATAGAACCACTTGAAATTTTGCATATAGCCCTTTGTGGTCCTTCAGCAATTGAAAGCATTGGTGGTAACAAATATATACTTGTAATTGTTGATGATTTTTCTAGATTGACCTATGTTCATTTTATTATGCAGAAATCAGAAGCCACTCCTAACTACAACTGTGAAAGCTGGTTCGTAACATTCGCTATGACAATGGTTTAGAATTCAAAAACCAAGCGTTTGAAGAATTTCTGACTGCGAAAGGAGTAACTCACAACTTTTTAGCTTCTTATACTCCTTAACAGATGGGGTCGTTGAAAGATGAAACTGATCTTTGTGCGAAGCTGCGAGAACCATGTTGTCATTTGCGTATCCGCTGCTTTACTTCTTGGTGGGTGCTATAGGAACAACCTGCTTTACAAAAAATCGATCAATCCTCAAGAAGTAATTCTCTGTTACTCCCTATGAGATTATAAATAATCAAAAACCTAATGTCAAATTATTCCACGTGTTTGGTTCCAGGTGCTTTATCTTCAATTCTAAGGAGCAAAGGAACAAATTCGATGTGAAGGCTGACGATGATATTTTCTTGGGGTATTCTATGACTTCTAAGGCATATAGCGTTCTCAACAAAAGTCCAAAAAGATAGAAGAAGCCTACTATGTCACATTCGGTGATCATTATTTGAAAAAGTATTAGAAGGATGACAATCAATCAAAGGAGATCTTTCCCAAGCCGAATCCAGCTACAATTCCACTCTCCAATCTCTACGAGGAGTTCATGAACTTATTAGACGAGCCAGAAAAGGCGATTTCCTCATAATCCAAAGTAGCAGACAACAAGGGAGACGAATTAACGAAAATCATTGATGATGTTGCGAAAGATATGGAACACGAGCACGCTACTCCGAAGGACCCTGATACTCTGTCTCAATCAAAAAGTGTGAATGCTACAACACAGGTGGAAGATTTCTCTTCAACCTCCTCACCTCATACACATGTTCAGGGGGAGAACGAAACCTCTGTAATCCGCATAGAACCACCACTCCAGGGGGAGGGTTCAACTCCGAATGAAGAAGAACATACATCATTCGAGAGGGAGAATGAAAATACAAATGATGATTCGGATGTGCAATCAGAGTTTGAAAAAGTAAATGTTGAATTGGATCCAACCTATGATCCTAATTTCCCTCTGTTAACCAAATGGACCAGAGATAATCCACAAACTCAAGTAATAGGAAATTCGTCTTCAGGAGTTCTTACGAGAGCATAAAAAAATGCGAAGCAGACTACATTATTCTCTAAAGTGGAATATTCCATGTTCAACTAAGGAAACATGATAAGAAACTTGATCATTCTGATTGGGTGCAAGCAATGCAGGAGGAACTCAAATAAGGAAACGTGATAAGAAACAAGGCACGATTATTTGTTAAGGGGTATTGCTAAGAAGAAGGCATTGACGACGAAGAAACCTTCACACCAGTTGCTAGGTTGGAGTCTTTTCCCATCTTTCTGGCATATGCAGCTTTTAGAACTTTGAAGTATATCGGATGAATGTCAAGTGTGCATTTCTGAACGAGGAACTAGAAAAAATAGTGTATGTTGAATAGCCACCAGGATTCATAAACGGAAAAAGCAGTTTATGGTCTAAAGCAAGCTCCAAAAGCCTGGAACGAAACTCTTACTCGCTTTTTGAAACAGGCTAAATTTAAACAAGGATCGGTCGACCCAACCTTATTTCGCAAGAAAGATGGTGACCACCTGATGATCGTCCAAATTTACGTTGATGACATCATTTTCGGATCAACTAACCCTAACTTAACAGCTGAGTTCCGAAACTTGATGGAAACTACGTTTGAGATGAGCTCCGTGGGTCCGATTAAGTTTTTCCTTGGTTTGAATATAAGATAGAGTCAAGAAGGTATCTTTATCAATCAGGAGGCTTATACAAAGACCTTACTTTCTAAGTTTGGAATGGTGCATGATTCGAAGGTGAAAGTTCCAATGGCATTCAGAACGAAACTAACACCGTCTCTGGACAAACCAGTTGTTGATATGACACTTTATCATCAAATGATAGGTTCATTGTGGTATATGACTGCTAGTCGTCCAAATATCGTGTTTTATGTTTGCTATTGTGCCAGGTTTCAAGCGAATCCTTGTGAACCCCACATGACATCTGTTAAGAATATCTTCAGGCATCTCAAACGAACATCGTCGCTAGGAATATGGTACCCTTCAAGTTCAGGTTTGTTTGTGCAAGCGTTTTCGGATGCTGATCTCGGAGGTTGCGGTTTAGATCGAAAAAGTACAATGGGAGGATGCCAATTCCTTGATTCCAAACTCGTAAGTTGGCAATCTAAAAAGCAAACTTGCGTCTCCCTATCAACTTTTGAAGTAGAGTACATAGTCGCTGCCTCTTGTACTTCACAAGTTATCTGGATTCAAAGTTAGCTTTGTGACTATTGCATAAATATGTAGCGAATCCCCTTGTATTGCGATTCTGAGAGCGCCATTCGCATATGTCACAACCTAGTTCAATATTCAAAGACCAAACACATCGCACTGAGGTATCACTTCATCAAAGGTCATGTGGAAGATGGAAATGTCGAGATACAGTTCGTTAGATCTGTTGATCAGCTGGCCGACATCTTCACGAAAGCCTTACCAAAACAAACCTTTAATCACATTCTTCAAGTCTTAGGACTGATAGAGGCTGAATCTATTCCGAATTGGTGTGAACGCTCACAGTGACTCATAGTCCACTGTTCACACTACCAATTCGTGCGAACGCTCGTAGTGACTCGTAGTCAACTGTTCACACTGTGAATTGGTACGAATGTTTGTAGTAACTCGATGTCTACTATTCATTCGTGGTTTGGGACTTCATGTATCCTTTTTCATTTTCTTTATTGCTTTTTACTTATTTCTGTTTTTACTTCTTTTTCAGAAAATCAAAAATCCAAAAATATTTTATTTTGTTTTTTTTTCTTTTTCAGAAAATTGAAAATAAAAAATTATTTTATTTCTTTCTATTATTGTTTCTTTTTCAGAAAAACAAAAATACAAAAATATTTTCTTTATTTTCATTACTTATTTCTTTTCATAAAATATTCAAAAATATCAAAAATACTAGATAATTAAGCAAGTTTGAAGGTACATATCTTGGTGATCTCAATTATGAGTGATGGGGCAGGTATAAATTTTCTAATCTATACACTAGTTAAGTGTCCCTAAAAGCATGCTGATGCATGTAGTCCGAAGCCTCAAAGACTCTATGTTGAAGCCTTAATGAATTGATAACACCAATCGTTTCTTCCCAATAAGGCTCTTCATTCACTTAAGTCAAGAGCTACCTGACTCTTCCCCCATTGAGTTAAAGAGTTATTTGCTTGGTCACTTTCGCATAGCAGAGGTACATTGTTCTTTGGAACCACCTCCCACTACTACTCCATCACTTTCGCATTCATAAATGTAACCCTTGAGACTCTCAGATATTACCACTGAGGTTTATGGTTACAACAAATTTTGTGTTTATGATCTTAAATTCGTTATTACCACGAATTCAGTGCAATCCAAAATCCAGCACATATTTACGAATTAACGGTGAATAATTTAAATGTTGTAGCTTATTCACCAAGAAATTAATGAATGTCCACCTTCGTGGTTAGTACCATGAAATCTCTTTTTCTTTTTGTGTGATCTTAATGAGACATTCTAGTCCTAAGATGTTTCTTCCCAATAGATCCAATTTTTATTTTTTCTTGAGATTTCTATACTTATCTAAGTCACTTAAAATAATTCCAAAGCATACTTGTTCTAACGACTACACTGGTCAGACAAGTACTTCATCCGAACATTAGGACTTATGTCCAGTTTCATAGTTTGGTTGAAGATAAAGCCACCCTTTAAGCTTAGTGAAAAGAAGCCTTTCATTGTTTCTCAACAAACAGATGATCTTAATTCAACGAGATACCACATAGACACTTTAGAGTCACTCTTGACTCCGAAGGAAGAGAACTTTGCCTAGGATCCATCTGCTTCATGTCTTAACAGACATCACTAGAATCCCATAGAATAATGTTGATTTATTTCTTTATCTTTGGCACACTCTCGCACGAAGATTTTTGTGATTTTCTAAAGTCTGGTTCGTGTTACTCATGATTACTTTCAGTTTTGCAGAACTATTAATGGAGATTAATTGCTAATTTCGTATCTAAATTGGTTGCGAAAGGGCGTAACTGAAATGACATTTTAAAAGGATAAGATTTGGGCGCGTGAAAATTTGAAACTGACGCTGATTTGACGCCACCTGACACACGTCACAGCTGTCACTCATGCTTTTTTAGGTGACTTTTCAGTAATCGATGCAACCAACCGTTGAATTTCTCTCTCTTACTATACGGTATAAAAAGATTTTGATGATTAAATATTCGTTACCACTTTCAAAAGAATTCAAAATCCTCCCGGCGATCATACTCTCTACAGTTCATCATCTCCTTCATCAAGCTTCCATGGTAGCTTCATCAGAAACCCCCATCTGTCAGAGAACAAATAGCACAATCATCCATTCTCAACATCAAGGCAAACCAGAACCTCATTTTGGACCTTGATCCGGCCAAGTATGATGGTTTTCATCAACTTCTTGTTGAGTGTCCATGATATTCCCTACTGGTGATAGCACTAACGAAATTGGAAATCGTTCCCTTGGTTCATCTATCCAAGGCCTATTCAAGAGCTAGCTACCAAAAAGCTGAGGAGATGATAACGTACGAAATCTTTAACAAGAAAACCCACATTCTCGAAATCGAGGTTTTGTAGTCCCCTAGGGCTTCCTCAAGGTCGTGACCTAGTTGACCCTGAGAGTGTCTCCAACACTGCCATCTTGGAGATGTTTTACCAAATGGGGTACAAGGAAGTTCTGACCGTTGTCTCAAAGTTCAAGAAGCCAAACTTACCGCCGATGTGGAATGGATTGTTTACCCTCATCTTCAAAAGTTTTTCTCAGAGGGTTATTGGTTCTGATTTTGCAAGCAAAATTTTCATGACAATTATGTACGACATCTTTTTTGGTATCAATCTTGATTATGGTTCAATGCTTTGGGCTTAATTGGTCCAAAGTACCCTTTCTACTACAAGACATATCGAGATTTCGTGTGCTCGTTTCTGGACTATATTGGCTCAAAGAGCCATTGATTGGCTTAACATCCCGGTTCTAGAAGATTCGTGTATGGCTCCTATTCAGATTTTCCACACCACCAACATAAACTTGGCTAATACTTCCTGATTTTCATTCGTTGGCTCAATCCCCGAGGCAATGCTTCATAACATACCGGCATCCAGTGAAGTTATGCGAACCTATCACGGTTTGCTAGTCTTTGGTCTTCGCCCAATGACCAATGAAATATGAAAGATCCTTGAAGAGGAAGTCAAACCAAAGAAGGGCAGAAAGAAAAGAGGTGCGAAAGTTGGACCATCTGAACAAGCCCAAACGCCAAAGAAGAGGGTAAGGTGACTGGCTCGCAATCCACATACTCCCACGCCAAGTGACCATGAAGATTCGTAGTCCAATACAATTTCGGATATTCTAGTTCAAGAAGATGTTTACAACGAACATGATGACACTGCTGCCAATTCACAACCATAGGTTTTGGAGCCTGTAACAACAAACCCTGAGGTATCTTTTCAAATACCCACATCTATTCCAATATCAAATGACTTCTTTCATCAACCTACTCCTCCTCACTCTCCTATTGTCACTACCACTCCTATAACCATCGCACCATGTTCGCCAAGTGTCTCGCAACATCAAACTACTCTCGCACAGTCAACTCTACTGTTTATAGATTCAACAGCAACCACAACCCAACCTCTGGTGTCTATCAACACATCTGATGCGAGGACAGGTGCTTCAGGTATCACTTGTGGTCATTCTACACCACCCATCTCACCTCTTAGACAAGCTGATCCATATACACTTTTTGGTGGTGATGCTGCTGATTTCAGAGATTTTATCTATAGTCCTTTCCATGTTCAAGAAGAGAGTGAAGATGACGCTCCAGCCACTCAAAATCAATTCAACGCGATAACTGATAAGTTGGATTCGTTGATTTAGTCTACCAATGCTTCGTCTAGCAGTGCTTATTCTCATGAAGCTGTCAAGGCATTTCTTGACACTCTCACCAAAGAGAATGCTGCGAATTTAGAAAAAGCAAACAAAGATGTGGAGGATTCTGCTTCGACATGCAAAGAAACGACCGAAAAACTCGATAAACTAATTATTGATGCTCAATCCTTCACGAGCACCTTTCATAACTCCTTTGAAAAAAATACTGCGAAGGCGAATATAGTAATTTCCAGTCATGGATCAACTCTTCGCACAGAGAAGGATAAAGTTGAGGAAGTTCGCATCGGCATCCAATCCGACAACTGTAACACCCCGTTTATTAAATAAATAAATAAATAAATTAATTAATGTACAGTACCCCTAAAATCAATAATTATATAGCAAGGTGTTGGTCTCGAGGAGCTAATTGTCACAATTTTAGAGATTGTGGTGAAAAGTGTAAATCCGGACATAACTTGTAAGTATTGTTGAAGGAAGGGACTAAATGGTAGTTTCTGGGACTTCATTTGAAAAGATTTTGGAGGCTAAGGGGTTGTTTGTTAAATTAGGGATTGAATTTGAGAGGAAATATGGAAACATGGGTGTAATTGGTAAATGT